>NC_092803.1:36215282-36532702 GCF_040954645.1 Diabrotica undecimpunctata
TTCGGTCAATTTGGAGATAAAAAAGACAAGAGTTGTGCTACTTTATCTATTTATTGAAGACGTTTCGCCCAATGTTCATTGGGCATCATCAGTTCATCTAAAAGAGTATTATAAGCGATACATCTATATGAAAAACAATTAAGTAAATGATCTTACCTTTAAAAGATCTGTAGCATTAAGATGTTATTATTGTGAAGAAACATCAAAAATTAATCTATTAAATAAATCAGCAAAAACACAGAAACACAGAACGCCGGAAGATTCTCAATTAAAGTAATTTTATATTAATTTTTTTAATTTAACTTTTGAAAACATTGATTGATTAAATTTATATATATATATATATATATATATATATATATATATATATATATATATATATATATATATATAGTAAACTCTTAAATATTGGGGAAATCTGCAAGAAAGACTCTAATGAGTATCAATTGTTTCGCCGAACGTTTTCGCCAAAGAGAATTAATTTGGCTTCTTCAGGGCTGAAAGAGAAAAATTATAATTAGCTACCATATATTATCTATTAAAACATTATTGATCTTACCGTAACTTAGAATTGTAGAGTTAGAATATTAAAAAACTTTGCTAGTAACATAGTGGTGTCTTTTGTATATATATATATATATATATATATATATATATATATATATATATATATATATATATATAAACATATATATATATATATATATATTATATATATATATATATATATATACATATATATATATATATGTATATATACATATATATATATACATATATATATATATATATATATATATATATATATATGTATGTATATATATATGATGTTTATATATTAATTTATATAATATATTATGCGGGGTTATGTAGTGTATGATCTGTCTTCAAAGATCTTTGTCCATCCATCCCCCCCGCCCATCTTCTTGGCCGGGGGGGGGGGGGATTTTCCTCCTTATCATCTTTGTTTTCCTTGGATGATCAGCCTCTCCATGTTTTGTTTGTCAGTGTTCATAACATCCTTAAAGTATTGTAATGAATATATATGTATATATATATATATATATATATATATATATATATATATATATATATATATATATATATATATATATATATATATATATATATATTGGGAATATGAAGCAGTTGATCAACCTCATTTTTATATTTTCATTTTTAGAGTTGGTGAAATTTCAGTCCTTCCATATTTCGGCCATCTTTCCTAGATCACATCTATGTTTTATCTCCTGTATTTTGATCAATGACCCCAAATACAAGTATGAGTTCACAACGTCATACCGGTCAATCGTGGTTATGTATAGATGATTATTATGGAGTCTATATACATACATATGCTGGGATGTCCTCAACCCTGAAACGGTGCGACCTACTGGCTGATAGGGAATGCTCGTATAGATATGAAGGGCAGGTGCAAATAAGGCATAACCAAATAAGCACCGGCGGATCAACTGTCATTACTAAATCAAGGCTACAGCGGAATGATTTCTGCTTGTTAACAGACACTTACAGACGGATATCACCTTATAATTCAACCGGCCGTGACACTCAGATCAGACAGGCAAGGGGAAACCACATGATTATCTTTCCTAGTACACTCCAAATGAATAGCGTAACACAAAAAGTAGAGATGCCATGCGATCCGGGTAGCTACGGGAGCTGTCCTGATGCCGTGTCAGATAGTCTGAAACGGGTTATCGGGTACGAGCGCACGAGCAACCAGGTCTTGTAGTAAATGGGTGACTGGAAGAGAAACAGAAACACAGAAGCTTGAAAGCAGAAAATCAATTAATATAGGAACATGGAACATCAGAGGTCTTTTTCAAACTGGAAAAATTTACATAGTAAAGAAAGAACTAATAACACAAAATATAGACATATGTGGTCTATGTAACATATTTGTATACTTGGGCTCCCTGATAACCAACAATGGCAATATCTCCTCAAAAATTAAACGTAGACTAACAATGGCCCGAACTGCAACAGCTAAATTAATTAAAATATGGAAAGACCAAGCAATAACAAGAAATACTAAGCTCAGATTGGCCAGTGCCTTTATTTTTCCCATTGCTACATACGCAGCTGCAATATGGACTCCCAAAAAATCGATAGAAGTAAGATCAAAATGTGGGTCTGAGTGACAGAAGAATTCTACTCGTATCCTGAACAGAATACATGGCTATGGTTCGTGCTCCTCCAATTATAAAATTGGCAGGACCCTGGTCTACCTGGCCTTTCGGCATACGACCGCAAGCGCCTCCACTGCCCCTACGAGTCCGACACCAAAATAAGAGTGGCGCGATACATAAAGCATCGCGTGGCTCCATCCTCCCCGTAGTACCTGTATTGCGATTACGCCACACATCCGTTAGTCCTTCCCACGGGCGGGCAGGTGACGCAGGCAGAGGAATTTCCACCTCGCACAATCTCTCCTCTACCACTCTTAAATCTCCAGGTGGGTACGTGCCGAGACACCGGCGCCCCTAATGGTGGTGTAAGGCCAAAAGAGGTGCGTTCGGGCTCAGCTCGTTCAACCTCACCTGGTTCTCTTGGAATGAGAGTAAAGTGGTCCCACTTTAGAGAGTCTCGTCTCCGATACTAGGAGTGTAGACCGGTGACCGCGACGCCTAAGCGCCTCGAGTGCGTTTCTACAGACCCGACACCCCAAGCGATGGCTCTCCACCTCTCGATTCCTACCCATTAGTCTCCTCTTACGATAGGCAGGGCTTTCTGACCTCGGCCGTATTCTTATCTCGCGAGCCGAACGGAGATGAATAGAATACAGAACCAACCTATCAAATCGGGAAGAGATTCATGTAAAAGACAGTCTAATAAAAACAGTAAACCGAGCTTACCTAAATTACTTCGGCGATATAGCCAGAAGAACGGGGATTATGGAACTATTGGTAGTAGTAGGAAAAGTAGAAGGCCGAAGACCAAGAGGAAGATCTGCCGCACAATGGGTAGACCAAATGAAGACTGGTGGGAAAATCTCTACATGAAGCCGTCCATCTGACACAGGATCGCAGCTAATGGAAACAGCAAGCTAACAACATTTAGAGTACCACCATTCCCTGACAAGAGCTCAAGAAATGAGGAATGTATATGTATATTATATTTATAAAGCTCAACAGGTCTTGAATGCCTAGGACTAAAAAGTTTATTTTTCTATTACAATTACTATTGACATTTATTTACATAAAATACATTTAATATTTCTTATAATCTTTCCAAACATTTCTTTACCACTTTACACCATTGATTTTCGTCCAATGCTTTTTCTTCCAATTCGCAATATTACTTTTTAAGTCATCATATACGCTGTCCTTCCATCTCTTTCTTGGTCTACCTTTTCTACTTTTTTGTATTGGTCTTTGTGATAGTACAATTTTTGAAATTCTTGCTTTTCCCATTATTTATATGTGTCCTAAATACCTTATTCTTTATTCTTTGATTAACGTAGTTATTTTGATTTATTATATAGGTTTTTAAATACTTTATTATTCCTTCTTCTCCATTGATCATCTATTCTCACACCTCCATATATTGCTCTTTGTATTTTCCTCTCTCTCTCATCTTTTTTTTGGTATATAAAAAAGGTATATTTTTGATTTTTTAAGCACTTATGTTTCGCATGCATATGTAGCTATAGCCCTGATAAGTGTCCCTGTGTTAAATTTTTGTTTTTCTTGGGACATATTTGGATTTCATTAATGATCGCAATGTTACTTTGACTTTTTGTTTCCTTTTGCTATTCTTGCCTTTATCTCCCCTTTCTTATGGCCCTTTTCATCTAGTTTTACACCCAGGTAAGTAAATTCTGAAACTCTTAAACATGCATGTATTTTTTCCTTCTATCTCCAATGTGAAATTGTTTTCTTTTTCCTAATCTGTTTCTCTCACTATCATATATTTTGTCATTTCCTTATTTATTAGAAGCCCAATTTTTTTTGCCTCTTATTATATTATTCATCAATATTTTTAGTTATTTCTTACTTGTAGTTAATAGTGTTAGATCGTCTGCGAATGCTATACATTGATGGTCATTTTTAAAGTTGGTTTTCTGCAAATTTTTTTTGTTTTTTCTGATTATTCCTTCCAGTATCAGATTTAAAATAGTCATTGATAGTGAATGTCCTTATCATAATCCTAACTTTGTTTCAAAATCGTTTGATTCATGACCCTTCCATGCTATTTCGTTTGTTGTCGTATCTATAGTCATTTTTACCATCCTGACACTTTTACTTGGTATCCCAACTCTTTCATTAGTTGTCTCTACCATATCGTAGACTTGCTTAAAGTTGACGCACAGGACATATACTGCAGTTTTATGTTCGTAGCACGTAGTCTGGATTTCTTTTAGTGCAAATATTTGGTCTGTTGTCGACCTATTGTTTTTAAATCCCATAGGGGATTTAGCATATACTTGCTATGGCCTACTATCTTAGCATTTTTTCTGTTTTCCATATGCTTTTTATCAGATTATGTATCTCTTTATGTAGCCTTTCGCCTCCTGCTTTTATCATTTCCGCCAATATTTCTGTTATTTCTAAGCTTTTATTCTTTTTTTAGTCCTCTTATTTCATTCCTCTGCAGGATTTTACTACTACTATTTCTACTACTATGTGAGTATGTAGTATGTGATCATCTTCAATTTCATTGATTTTTTCCCCCTTTTCTTCGTTTTTGTTTAATAGTTGTTTTAGTATAGTAAGTCATTTTGTCAATTTCTTATTATTTTCTAGGTGAAAAAAATAATGTCTTTAAGTTACTTCAAAGGAAGCATTTATGTTCATCAACATTAAACTAGAGAAAAGCAAGTTAAATATTCAAACATATGTTATTTGGGATACTTATAATATACTACGTTATTACCGATCTTTCTAATTGCCATTTCCAATAAACAAATTCGATTCGAATACTTTTTACTTTGTCAGTATAATTACAGTTATAAATTATATAATTTTCTCTAAACGACCTTCGGGTATTCTACCATAATAAATTAGCATAAAAAGTCAATTTAAGTACGCGAATATCAAGCGATGTGCAACTTTTAACTGTCTTATTAACCAAACTAACACAATGGTGCAGTAAAATGCAATTTGTGTAGTTTCGCTTGTAGTCCATTCTGTTTGATTGGTTTGTTTCTAGGCCATTCCGTACTTTCTCGATTGATTTTGACTTCGACATGACCTAAAATTTACATTAATCGATGGTCAATTGGTCGAACTTTGTGTTGGGTAATGGTAATGTCGTTTAACAGATGAGTATTTGCATATTTTAGAATACAAAGACAAATTTATATTATTTCTTAATAACTTGTACGTCTGTGTTACTAAGTCTGAATATCATCTCATCAGAAAACTATGGTGGCACCTAACACAAATAGTCAGCAGGTGTTAAAGATGATCCTGAAGCGATTTTTTCATTACTTATTCCTCAATTTTATGTGATGTTAAAGTGCTATTTAACAATGGTTTTAAGGTGTTATTATAAATGAACACACATTTTAAATTTTTTTTTCTCGCTTCCTGTATTATATTTTATTATCAAACTTTTACTTAATAAACTGTAATGTAATTGAACTCTTAAAGAGTGTACAATATTGAAGCAAAGCTTCTATACTGGCGTTGTATTACTTTTTTTCTCTACAGTAAAATGCTGTGGCCGCCGGCGCGGAACTAGCGCCACAAGATGGCGTATGGCGTCGTCACGGGTAGCGTCATAGAATAGCGGTTCTTGACATCGATTAACTATTTCGATAAATTCGTTTATTCGTTCGTTATAGTCATATATTTATTCTAAGGCCCAGTTTTTCAGTAAGATGTTAAAATTTTGGTTAGTTAATCTTGGCTAAATTTGAACCAATTTTTTAACCCTCTTAGCCTTTTTCAGTGCTTTAAACCAGGTTGACATAATCTTGATTAGATAACCATTTTTTTCTTTTGCAGTAATTGTGCTCGCGCATGTGCAAATGGCTAAATTTTAAATGTATTATAAAGCTTGCATGTTTGAATAAAATCTGAATCACACTCTTATGGCATTCCTGTTCTTCTTTTGCCCAATATATAATTTACAATGCAGCCGACTAGTGTGTCTTCATTTGGCTTTGACAGACTATCACCTGTAGCTGTACAGTACTTGGTACTGTGGACTGTGGTATACCAACAGTATATGTTGCGTTAAATTTATTTGCAAGCTCTTCTCATTCACAGGACTTTTACTTACTGCTTATCACTCCTATTTCTTTACATTCTAATATTCTTCTGTGTTTATTCTTCTGTGTCGTTAAATTACTAAATTACTATACGGAAAAAATCTTGCAAGAGTACCAGGCTGGCTTTAGAAAGGTCAGGTCTAGTACAGACTAAATCTTCTCCTTAAAGGAAATCCATACAACTTGTTACGAAGGCATTGTTAGTCTGCATGTTTTGTTTGTGGATTTTAGACAGGCATATGATAGAGTCGATGGAGTCAAAATGTATATAGCAATGGAACATTTGGATATACCAAAAAAATCAGACTAGTGACTCTAGTGACTGGTGAATCAGACAATAACTCTACCTAACTTGGGAGACCAAATGATAACGACCCTAAGAACTACAGACCAATAGCCCTACTATCGGCGACGTTCAAGCAACTAGAACGACTTATCTACAATAGAATTAGTCCAAAGCTACTTGAATCAATAACGGTTGATCAGGCAGGTTTCCGACCGAAAAGAAGCTGCGCAGATCAAGTTATTTCACTTACCACATTTATTGATGCAGAGTTCCAGAGAAAACTTAAAACTGCAGCCGCATTCATAGACCTAACAGTGGTCTACGATACAGTCTGGAGAGAAGGCATGATATACAAGCCCCTTCGTACAATTTCCTGTAAATCCACGTCTAGAATAATCAACAGCATGCTAGCCGACCGAGCGATTCAAGTAGTCATGGGAACCGATATCAGCACCCCAAGAAAACTGAAGAATGAACTGCCTCAGAAATCTGTCCTAGTTCCTCTTCTCTATAGCCTGTACATAGCTGATATACCAGAAACCATATCAAGGAAGTTTGGTTACGACTATGACTAGGTCCTTGCAACAAGGTGTAAGTCATTTGAAGAAACAGAACAGTTCCTCACGGCGGACTTACACACAACGCTACCAAAACAGAGGTTTCTAGTTTCCACCTAAATAACAAGCTTTCTACCAACCGAGAGAGCAGACAGGATTCCGATCAAATTATGGTACCAATGATCACCTCCATACAGTAAATAAGCTCATTGAAAAATCTATAGAATACAACAAACCTCTTGTCCTTACTTTCATAGATTTTCATAAGGCGTTCGACACTATCGACTATCGAAATAGACAGCCTTATAGAAGCAACGAATGACAGCAGGATTGACCATAGTTATAGTAAACTTATTTACAATATTTACAAAAATGCCACTATGACTGTTAAGATACAGGATAAAACCCGACCAATAAAAATAAAACGTGGGATAAGGCAAGAAGATACATTATCACCGAAATTATTCATAACGGCGTTAGAGTATGCCTTTAAGATGGTCAATTGGGACCACAGAGGAGTAACAATAGACGGCGAAAAACGTAACCATCTCCGTTTCGCAGATGACATTGTCCTTATCACAGATAATTTAGGAGAAGCCACAGATATGTTAAATGAATTGGACTGTGCATGTTCGAATGTGGGCCTTAGAATGAACTTGTCCAAAACTAAGTTTATGACAAATATGGTCCTCAATAACCATTTACCTATTCAAAACAAAGTGGTAGAACTGGTGGAGAAATATACGTATTTGGGTCATTATAAGAATCAGCAGGGATAACCAACCATGCGAAATCCAAAGACGAATTACTTTAGCGTAGGCAGTGAGCTTTGGAAAACTGCGAGACACACTTAGGGCCAACATACCAATTAGCCTCAAAAGAAAAGTATTTGACCAATTCGTATTACCGGTCATGACCTATGGGGCGGAAACTTTGACTCTAACAAAGACTACCGCTTCAAAATTGAGAGTAGCACAGAGACGAATGGAACGGTCTATGCTGGGAGTGACGTTGCGGGACTGAATAAGAAACGAAGATCTGCGAAGAAGGACGAGTATTGTTGGTGTTGTGGAACGCATAGCGGAACTAAAATGGAATTGGGCAGGCCATGTAGCGAGAATGGATGACTCACGATGGACGAGCAAAATTATACATTGGAGGCCAAGAGCAAACAAACGTAGTAGAGGAAGACCACCTACACGTTGGGATGACGACATCAGGCATATCACCAAAAATTGGCAACAAAGAGCACAAAATCGCAAAAAATTGAGAAGTTTAAGGAAGGCCTATGCCCAGCAGTGGACGTGATAAATGAAGGCTGGCTGATGAACAAGCTTGCATGAAGAACACTCAACACCCAATCCTCTGATAATGTCTACCGCAGTTGCAGATAGATAATGTCAGGAACAAAAAAAATCTGAAACAAAATAAATCGGCCGTGAACTGCTACTACACTCTTTGGTACTTAATAGATAATTTAATACATATCATACCAAGGTTAAGTGGCTTTAATACTTTTACTATTAAGATTATAAATTTGAATAACCTATGCATAAAGAAGTTTTTTCCACAGTTTACAACCAATTTTAATGTCGAATTTAATTATCTGAAAGTAGGTCAAAAATATATTTTATCGTTTTGTCGTAACTCACAGGCACAACAGGTACTACTCAAATAAACAAATGGCTGCTTAATGGCGCATTAATGTTTAAAAAATGCGTGTGGATTAAGCTCTATAATGGATTATGTAATTAGCAGGATTAGATACACAAGTATACTTAAAGGAAAAAACTTTAGTTAAAATAATTTTTTAGTAAAATCAGCAACTGGCAATAACTGGCTTAACAAAATGGAGGAAACTACGACATAATTAATTGATCGGTACGTAATGTATCATATCAGCAAAATAATCTCCGAAAACATTAATTTCTTCATGATAGTCTTTCGTACAGTTTGAAACGTACTTTAACAAACCTGAATCAACCAATACTTTATCTCCTCCAATGTGAGTGATAATCAAAAGACGATCTTTATTAGTTTGAAATTTTAATTCAGTAGACAAACTTTCAGTAAACGCCTGACCAGTATTTGTACCTGTTTATCATGCCAAACGTTTATAACAAAATGTCCTGTAATAATCATGTTACAACCAGATAAAATATATTGGTGCCTTTTCGCACGTCAGTTTCGTCGCAATGTGGATCTGCTAAAAGTTTTTCCACCATAGATATCTGATTTTAAAAATAAAACGAATGCACTTTTTTCGAATTGTTTGTTTTACCTTATTATCTATATGTTGCGGTTTCGAGGTTTTCAGTGCTTCTGTAATAGCTTCTTGTGCTTTCATTATATCAAAAGCATATATATATATATATATATATATATATATATATATATATATATATATATATATATATATATATATATATTAGAATAAAGGGTTGTCCACTAGAATTACACTTTAATAATGTCTGCCGCGCTGAAGATGAAACGTACGGAACAGGCAATTTCAGAACACGGTCTATAAACTTGAATAATAATGTATCTTTATCTAAAAAGTGCAGCTGAATTTCCAAAGAATTTTTTTAGATATATTCAAAAATTGTTTTGATTTTATTAATATGCACAACAGTCAATTAAGACCTAGGGCATTTTTATAAAATATGATCATGAGCTTAACTAATTACAACTATTTCTAAACAAAACTTATGTATAGCTCACTACCATCCTTTCTACATGTCAGAACCATCTGATCCTTTGCGATTTAATGAACCTGGAGATATTAGATACTTTGTTCAAAGCCATTAATTCATAATTAATTAATTAATAAGTTATTGGTTCTTCTCTCCCGCATCTCAATAGTTTTCTTTCCCATCTTTCCAGAGTATCCTCTTCCTTTTTTATCTATCGTGATATATATATATATATTATATATATATACATATATATATATATATATATATACATATATATATATATATATATATATATATATATATATATATATATATATATATATAAATGATGTTTCTATGTCCAAGAACGATATTTTTAAAAAATAACTTTATTAACAAGGGACTACTTACTACGGTAAAATGCAAAAATAAGAGTGACCTATACAATGAAAAAAGTAAATTTATAAACTCGGTGACGCCGAGGTGTGGCATGCTGACGCTGTCCTTTTACTCTAGCTGAATCAGCAGTTCTGGTTTCTTAACTCCTCCGGGGCTAGATGAGAACTATGGGGTGGCATAGTTCGAAGAAATGGAAAATTATCTGGTACCTTTTTTTCTCGTACTGTGGATTCTTTTGGTGATTCTGGATTTGTCCTTTTTGTGTATATTCGCCAAATGGTGTAGACAAGGAAAATGTGACTAAGACATATAAAATTATGGTATAAAAACTGACATGTTGAAAATGAACAGGAACTGTGTCTAGATTGTCTATTTTGTTTTCTTGATCTGCTAAAGCACTTTGCACATTATTTAATTCATCTAATTTTATCGAGTCTATTTTTATTGGTTTAAAGTTTAGATCACTGACCGGCATTTTTAGTAATACTTCTAAATTTGGCAGTTCCATTTTAACAAAATTTGGGGTTTTTAGTTCAAATGTTTTTAAAACGTAATTGTCTATATATATTTCGCACGCACTATTGAGTTCGATTAAGTAACTACCGTTTAATGGAATATTGTCCGAATTCTTATCACATTTTTGAATACTGATCACTTTGTTTAGCGTTATTACGATCCACTTATTGTTTTCTAGTTTTTGAATTTTTATATTATTAATTTCTGTTGGCACTGATTGACATTGATTTACAAACTTTGAGTACTGTATGAGTTGAACTTCGCAAGGGGCTGTTGGTGTTACTTCAATTGACTGGACATCGTGGCATAAATATTCTTCTTCTACCAATTTTTGACATTGAACGTTGGCAAGTGCATATTGGTATCGATTGGAAAGTAGGAACTTGGATTTTGGAATAATTGTTCTAAAATGAGTTTGGTATCTGGTCGGAAAGGAATAAAGATGATAATAATCATAGTCATTGATCTCAACAATAGGCAATTCAAGTACAAAAATTATTTTATTTGCTTTACTATAACTTTTTATCTTAATTATTTTTTCGAATAACAAAATATTTTGCAAAGATAATTCAAAAGGGAGTTTGTTATTTTTAAGAAGTTTATTAACGTTTAAAATTTCGAGAAATAGTTCATTTGGGTCGGCTATTGAATTATGAAAGGTATTTAGTTTTGAAAAGCTGATAGCAACTTCGATTTTTTCTAATAGATCATAAATAATTTGGAAACTAGTGTAAAATTGCGATACAAGGCTTTCTAGTGCAAAATAATGAAATGTCTCAACTTTTTCTATCTTTATATCTTTAATTAAGTTTTGAACTTCTGTTATTCGTGAGCTTAAAATTAACTGGTTATGGGCTAAGATTTTTGTATTATTTTCAAAATTCTTTATTGAAGATCTTAATAAGGTAATTTGATTTTTAACTATAGTTTTAATATTATTTTGATTATTTGTTAGAGTTGATATAGCGTCGTCGTAACGTTTTGCATCGTTTTGGTCTAAGTTTCCGGTTATAAATTTGATTGCGGAACCTACACCATCAAATAGAGATCTTTTAGATCTGGTATTCCAAAAGGGATTTAATTGTTTTAACTCAAGATAAATTTTGTTTTCCAAAATTTGAATTAAATGATAGGAGTCTTGAAATTCTTTATTAAAGCTTAAAATTTGAGAAGTATTTATAAGGGTATTTATCATGGAATTATATTGATTTTGTAGAGTTAGGAAATTTGTAGTAATATTTGTAATGTCATAGATATGTATAAAAGTCCAAACATCTGTCTGAATTCGGGCTGTGCCTAAATGAAGAGGTAAAAGTCCGGGATTGTCGTTTAGGTTATGGATTTTGGATGTGTCTCGTCTTGCGTCGACGTTTGTTGTCCAGAGGATGAACCTGCAACGGGAGGTTTCTTTAGTTCTTTGATATGTATAATTTCTGTCTGGTTAATGTCTTTTTTATATTTAAGTCTTTGTCGTACAAGTTCTACTCGGTTTCTGTCAAGAATTTTAGTTATTTTGTAGGGACCTAAGTATGGTTGATGTTTTTTGTTACGTTTTTGGGTATTAACTTTATAAACTACTTGTCCAATTTTGAATTCTGAATTTATTTCTCCTTGATCGTTTCTTTTATTAATTACTTTAGTTTTATTTTCTGTTAGAGTTTCATGTACTTTTTGGTAAACGTGTTTTAATTTGTCTTTATGATTATTTATATATTCGGAATAGAAATTTTGAGAAAGAAATAGTTCGTTGGGGTTTCTAGAGTCTGTATGTCCGAAAGTCAATTCAAATGGGGTAAATTTTGTGGAACTATGAATAGAATTATTGTAAGCTATAAGAGCATAGTCCATTAAGTCATCTTCGTTAGGATATGTCTGTTTTAGAATTCTTAAATGTTCGATTAAAGTAGAGTGTATTCGTTCAGCTATTGAATTTGATTCATGGTGGCCAGGAGTAGTAAAATGAACTTTGATTTTGTGTATTGCTAATAAATCTTTTATTACTTCGTTATTAAATTCTCTACCTTTGTCTGCTATTATTAATTGGGGAATGCCGAAAGAAGTGAAGTATTTTATTAAGGATTTCGCAATATGAATCGCGTTTTTACCTGGAATAGAATAAGCTTGGGCAAATTTAGTAAATGCGTCCGTCATAGTCAAATATTTGTTACCGTCATATGTAAAAATATCTATATGAACAACTTGAAAAGGTTTGCTGGCGGTTTCCGTAAGCATTAGCGGGACATAGGGGGTGTGTCTACCGTATTTATTTTTCTGGCAAATAGAACATTCGTTAATGTAATTAGTAATAGATGTCTTCATATTTTTCCAATAATAATTTTGACGTAATTTTTCGAAAGTTTCATTAATTCCTCTATGGTTAGTTTTTCCTTCGTGGTAATTTTTTAATAAAATGATTTGTTCTTCTTCGTTCGCTACTGTATTAATTAATCTAGTGCATTTAATTAGTTTCGGACCATTTTCAGAAAAATGTTTTAGGTAATACTTATTAAAATCATTATACAGGTTGTCTTTACTGAAATATAAATAAAATGTATTGTTAAGATCTGTGTAAGCCATAAGAAATTCAAAAATATATTTTTCATTATCAGTTTCAGGAATTTTGACTTTAATTATTTTATGGTTTTGATAAGTTTCATGAGTTATATCGGTTTTTGGGTAAACGTTTGGGTACACTAAAATTTGGTGAACTTTGTTATTTATTATTTCATCTAAAATGGGTATTCCTTGATTCGTTGTTTCATTTGCGGTTGAATGTTGTGTAGATTCATCTGAGGTTTCGTCTGGTGTATCTATTTTGTCTGGAGGTATTCTTATATCAGAAATAATGTTAATTTGTCTTGAGTCGTTATTGTTACTTGTTGAAAGTTGTGGGTCTAATGGATTCTCTGCAAAATTTTGGAGGTATTTTAAAATATCTTCATCTACGTCTCCAGGATTATTTACTATTGATTCATCTTCTAATTCGTTAATTGTAATACGAGATAAACAGTCTGCGTTTGTATTGTGTTTTCCTTTTTTATACATAATTTTGTAATCGTATTCTTCTAGTTTTAGACGCCATCGTATTAATTTTGAGTTTGGCTCCTTTAGACTGAAAAGCCAAGATAATGGTTTGTGATCCGTGTAAATATAAAATTTTCTTCCGTAAAGGTATGGTCTAAAATGTTTACAGGCCCATACAATTGCTAGTAGCTCCTTTTCTATAGTTGAATAATTTGTCTCTGATTTATTTAGAGTTCTCGAGGCGTATGCAATGGGTCGATCATTTGGAACATTTCCTTGTGATAATACAACTCCAATTGCAAAATTGCTAGCATCTGTCGTTAAAATAAATGGTTGGGAAAAATTCGGATATTGTAGAATGGGGTCATTTGTTAAGATTTGTTTACAAGTTTCAAAACAATCAATAAAATCTTTATCGTGGTTTACTTTAGAACCTTTTTTCAAACATTTGGTCATCGGTTTAGTAATTTTTGCAAAATCTTTTATAAATCGTCTATAGTAACCTAGTAATCCTAAAAAGCTTTTTATTTCAGTTTGGGTTTTTGGAATGGGAAATCTTTTTATGGCGGAGATTTTATCAGGGTTTGGTTTAACGCCTTGAGGGGTAATTACATGTCCTAAATACATAACTGTTTTTTGTAAAAATTCTGACTTGTCTAATTGTACTTTTAAGTTACTCTTTCTGAGTCTTTCGAAAACTATTTTTAACTTTTCAAGGTGCTCTTGTAAAGATGTACTATAAATTAAAATATCATCTAAATATACTATACATGTTTCGTCTGTTAATCCTCTTAAAACATTATCAATAACTCTCTGAAAGGTCGAGGGTGCATTTTTCAAACCAAAAGGCATTCGTTTAAATTGGAAGTGACCTTGTGGTGTACTAAAGGCTGTTTTTTCAACATCTTGTGGGTCTACTTCTATTTGGTGGAAGCCACTTGCAAGATCTAGTGTCGAAAAGTAATTTGCTTTCCCTAATTTATCTAAAATTTCTGTTATGTTTGGTAACGGGTACTTATCATCTACGGTTCTCTCGTTTAACTTTCTATAATCTATTACTAGACGCCATTTTCTTTTTCCTGTAGCATCTTGTTTTTTCGGGACCACCCAAATGGGACTCGAAAACGGAGAATTGCTATCTTCTATTATACCTTCTGCTAACATCTTATTTATTTGAGATTTAACTTCTTCTCGGTGAACTTCCGGGAAACGATATGATTTTGTATATATTGCAGAATTATCAGTGAGTTTAATTTTATGTTTAATACTATTAGTAAAACTTAAGGGTATTCCTTCGCAATAAAATATGTCTCTATATTGGAAACAAAGCTTTTTTAGTAATTCTCTTTCTTCTTTGTTGCAATGATTTATCCTTATATTTTTTAAATTCCTCTTTAACATGTTATCATCATTAATAGACATTTCTTCATCAGTTTCCATCTTTCTTATAAAATTAATATTTACTATATCTAATGGTTCTATATCAAAGGGTTCAGTAATACTTAACGTTGTCTTATATTCGCTTATATTCGTAATAGTGGTTATAGCAAAATTATTTTTTACGTTAACTACTGCTTTAGGCATTTCGATTCCATTACCGAAATTCTTATATTCTAATATACCTAATCCTACATTTAATTTTACCGGTATTTTGACTATTTGCTTAGTTCTAGGGGGAATAATTATGGTATGATTAAAAGTTGATTTGGGATATAATATATTCTTTTTACTGGGTTCAAAAATTATGGGTATCGTTACATAAGGCGTTTTCATTTGTCGCATGTTGACATTAATTGAAGCTTTTAATTTTTGTAATAAATCTACACCAATTAATCCATCGAAATTTTCGCTAAATTTAAAAACATAAAACTTATTATATTGATTTACTTTAAAAATGTTAAAAGCTGGAATATTAATTATTTCATTGTGCATAGAAATTCCGTGAGCCGTCTGTATATTAAAATTTTCATAAGAAATAAAATTTTTATAAAATTTATGCGCTAACTGTGGAGATATCAAACTTTTGGAAGACCCTGTATCTAATAAAAATCTGGCATTGAGTTCAGGAATAATAATATGTGGTAAATCTGCTATAGTTGTATTTAAATATATTATGTCGGATTGTAATTTTCTTGGAGCATGCAAAAATTTGTGTTTTCAACATTTTGAGTGGGATTGTGATATGATCTTTCGTTTGTCTCATTTGGATTGCGATAAGGACTGGATTGAGTTTCATAATTGTTATCGTAAGGCGGAAATGAACTTTGAGTTGGGTGTACGTAGTCAGTGGGAATATTATTTTCGAAGGGGTTTTTGAATTGTATTTGATCGTTATTAATTTGTTGATTAAATAATTGCGTGGAGGTAAAATGTGGTCTAGATCTTAAAGAAGTATTTCGTGAATTTGTATCCATCGGTTCTAACTGGTATTGATTTTGATTTTGGGGTTTATTATTAACATTTCTTTGTTGAAAATTAGGGTTGTTAGTATGGAAGTTCCATGGTCGGAAATTAGAATTATTATTGTCGAAATTTCTTGGGTTGAAATTAGAATTATAATTATTGAAATTTCGGAAGTGATTTTGGTGTGGTTGAAAAGTATTGTTGGGATAAAAATTATTATTTTGGTATTGCGGTCTGATGGTTTGATATTGGTAAGGTGGAAATCTCATATTAGGGCGATTTTGTTGAAAATTATTTCTAGGAATAAAAGTTCGATTAAGATTACTGTTTCTCGTAGGATTATGTCTCGATGATGGTCTAAAAGAATTTTGTGAGTTTAAATTATTTCCACGCTGTAACGAATATAGAAAATTCTCTTCTTCGATAACGAAGCTCATAGCTTTCTCTAAACTGTCTGGGTTTCTCAATCGTATATTTGTTTGTAACGATAAGGGTAAGCCTCTAATGTAAGTTTTTAAACATAAGTCATCGTAACTATTTATTCTAATTAATTTCTCTTGTGCATTAATATTAAGCGTATTTAATTTTTGTGTTACTAAACTACGTGTTTCTTGGCATCGCATGCCAAAATTATAAGGGGTTTCATTTTTGAAAGGCCTCAATGTTATCAGGTCTTGGATAAGGCAATTGAGATCTCTCTGGTCTCCAAAACTAAGATTAAGGGCATCTTTTACGAGTTGCCATGTATTTAATTCTGTCCTAGAACCTATTAACATTTGAGCTCTTCCATTTAATTTACCTAATATAGCTCGAAGTAAAAATGTATTTAAGGTGCCGTCTGTTTGGCTAGCAAAATTAGTTATTAAATTTTCACAATTTTCTATAAATATGGTTAAGGTATGTGGATTACCATCATATGCTGGGATAGAATCTAAGTAAAGTTTTAACAATTGGTAGTTTGTTTGAGCCATTTCGTTATTTTTATCGCTATTTGGTTCTAAAATTAAATTTAATTCTGCTACAAGGCTACTTAAATCTAATTTACTATCAGTTTCACTCATTAAATATTTATTCTTTTTATTCAGATAATATATCAAATTGTAATAAAATATAAAATATGTTTCAATATAAAACTTTCAACTTCAATATAATAAAATATTTTCAAAAATATGATAATATAATATAGTAATAATAATCTTTCTCTTATTAAAAATATCTCATAAATTAAAACCTTTAAAAATTGTTTACTTTCGTTAGCTCTCTGACTATAAGTATTTTCAAATATGGAAATAATAAAATGGAAAATAAAATGGAAAAAATAGGAAACACTTACATTAAAATGTAGATTTTCAGCATTTCTGCCTATAGGATTCGACGATTTTGTTCTTCTCCCAGGTCTTGTTGAAACTACTGCTTAAATCTGCTGCCTCTAGGGTTCGACGATTTTGTTCTTTCCCCAGGTCTTGGTGATACCTTGTCTAAAGCTGATCTTGGACACTTTCACAAAAGGTTCGGTTTTCCGGTAAATCGTTAAAACGAAAAACTACGCGAAACTGTTCGATTTTTGTAACGGTTAGCGACGTAATTCCCGAAAATCTGTACTGACTGCGCCAATGATGTTTCTATGTCCAAGAACGATATTTTTAAAAAATAACTTTATTAACAAGGGACTACTTACTACGGTAAAATGCAAAAATAAGAGTGACCTATACAATGAAAAAAGTAAATTTATAAACTCGGTGACGCCGAGGTGTGGCATGCTGACGCTGTCCTTTTACTCTAGCTGAATCAGCAGTTCTGGTTTCTTAACTTATATATATATATATATATATATATATATATATATATATATATATACATATATATATATATATATATACATATATATATATATATATATATATATATATATATATATATATATATATATATATATATGATATAGTTGATATAGCCTTCTCTGCAGTTGATCTCTACCAAACTTCATTTCATTTCATGTCATTTCTATACATATTTAATTTTTCCCAGAACTTCTGTTCTTTTTCATTTCTTATATTGCTCTTGCCACTTCCCCCTCTGTATGCTGCCTTTTAAGTATTTCCTCTTCTCCAACTGCTCAGTTGACTACTGCTTCGCGCTCCACCTCACCATTCAATAACTCTTCCGAGTATTTTTTCCACTCCGTCATTATTTCTACCGGATCACTAATTAAATTTCCATCTTTGCCTTTCGTATAACTACAATGACTTTGGTAACCTTTTCGTATCATCTTAACTTCGTGATAGAACGATTTCACCTTTTTGTTTTTGAACTTTTTTCACTCATATTATCTATCTGGTTCACCGTCCTTCCATCTGAAGAGATGACCCACATACCTTTGTACATTTTTTTTCATTTTAGTTGTGTACTTCTGACCACCATGTTTTTCTCCATCGCAAATCCAATAAGTATTTGACCATTATCGTTGGATACTTCATGTTTACTGTGCTTACTAGCTACTGCAGTGTACAGAGAATCTTTTCCCACTTTAGCATTACAATTCCATTATTACTTTCACATCACGTTTAGGTAAGCGTTCGTATTCGTCATTTAACTGTTTGAAGTAAAGATCTTTAATTTATTTCGTCGTCCTTGTCTTCAAAACGGTGCATGAATATTGATTATACTCCAGTTTGTTTTATTACTTTTAAAACAGGGACAGGAATTAAAGCTGTCACTTTGTCCTTGATATATTTAGCTACTAAAAAACCAGATCCGAGCATTCTGTCTGTTTCTCCACTTTTAAAGAGCAAAGGTTCCTCTGACATTCCATGTTGCCAATTATATCTTGTCCTTCTTCCGCTTTTGTCTTATGCTCCTGTCTTGTTTTATTTAATTTTCACAGTTTGTAATCCTTTTCGTCGCATTGTTCGTCCATTTATTCCCTGCTAGTGCTTAGTTTTTTGGTTTGGTCTCTACCAACAACATTTCTTTCACGCCATTCCAGCGCCATATTTCATGATCGGAGTGTATTTGTCAATTTACTTTTGTTTTGCATGATTTTCTTTTATCCTATTCCTTTTCAAGCTCAACCAGATAGACTCTTTCTCCCAACTTCACAGCCTTCCTTATTTGATTATCCTACTGCTAATTCTACCTGCATACAATTTTTCATTACATTTTTTAAAGTATATGGGTTATTTGTATCCATGTTCAAGCTCTGTATAACTTACTTTTACGCCTTTTTTTATTTTCTAAACTTTCTATTTGAAAAACTACCTATTTTAACTTTGTATTTTCTTGTCTTAATGTTACACTCTATTGTCTCTCTTGTATCTTCTCTACATTATTTTTACTCTTTACAGATTTCACTAAATTCATTTGATTGTTCTTTAATCTTTTTACTCACTCCTGCCATCATTTCCATAATTTTTTATATGGTTTCCTCCATTTTCTACCTTTTAACGGGGAGATCCGCTTATATTTCGACTCTTGCTAAAAGCACACTGTAACTGTTCCTTTTGATCTCCTCTTCTCGTCTTGCCATTTTCGTCTGTTGTGGTATCGTCGCTTTCCATTTGATCCTGCCGTTTGCCCTTTTCTTCTCTGCTCATTAAATATGGTCAGTTTCATCGCGATAGGGGCCTCGCCCGGATTATAGGACTTCACTGAGGATTTGACAACACCTCTTTCCAATCGACCAGGGCCAGCTCTAATATTCATGACGTTTTATCTACATATATACTAACCTTACTTGTACTTCTGTATTTACACTGCCAATTTAAAGCCCACTTTTAATATTTTGATTATTATTTTTCGCTCTGCGCTAAGATTACCCCATTAGCTTCACACTTTAAGCGTTGGATATAATTGTTATTCTCTGCATTTTGCGAAAAACTCGGGATTATTGCAGGAGCTAAAAACAATTAATAATTACACGCTCAGCGCTACGTTACCAGTTACATAAAATTTTTTTTTTCAAAAATGTTAAAAAATTAGAAAAGCAATAAATTAATTGTCTATTCGATTGTATTAGTCTTGCCAATAACTTATTTTATATATTGTAGAAACTGCTAAATCAAATACTTGCAGAAGAATAGAATATAATGATCGAATTCGACGTTGAATTAGACAAAACACCTCTGACAGCAAATGAAAATGCGATAAAAACAGCAAAACAACAGGGAACAACGGAAAACACAGGTGTAAGTACAGAAAATACGACAAGAACAGCAAGACAACAAGGATCAACGGAAAATACTAGTGTAAGTACATAAAACATCCGATATAAAACATTTTCTATTAGAAGAGCTGTCTGATGTTCTGGTCTTATCTATGCTATATCAATTTGTAATTTCTATTTGTTTAATTTATCGATTTTTATCCATTCTATAGTATAAGTCACAGTTAGAATGCAGTGTTGGTCTTATGGCGCGCAGCGATGCCGCTTATTTCGGCACAGTGGTAGGTGTGTGGTGGTTTGGCGATAGACTGAGAAATCAGGACCGTACGCGCTTCGTTTTAAAAATATTTTCTCACTAATTTAACTGAGTTAAATAAGAGAATAAACAAAAAAAAAACAAATTATTTTTTAAAAAAGCCTGTATACATACTAGTTATTTATGTACCAAGGGTATTAAATAGATGTTTATGCCCAGAGGGCGACGATGTTACAAACCCGAGGGCCTCTGGCCCAAGGGTGTGTAAGTCGCCCGAGGGCATATACATCTATTAATACCCGCGGTGCATACAAACTTTTATTAGTTTGTTATTGCATCTACAAATAAATATATGTTCTAATAAATCTACTATATATATATATATATATATATATATATATATATATATATATATATATATATATATATATACATATAAAATATTTACTAGTAGACATTCTATCGTCCGTGTTATGTTGCTAAGCTACGGAAATGCTGTCAAACGTGTCAAGCTAAAACCGTGAAAATGCAAGATTTTTTGAGATCCCTAACCAAATTTTAAAAAAAGCGGAAAAAGCATCGCAACAGTTACTACCACATAAGTCGAGAGATGTCTACGACAAAGAATATGAAAAATTACAGAACTGGATGATAGAAAACCATGTAGAACACATTAGTGAAACTGTGCTACTTGTATACTTTGCCGATCTCGCCGAAACATTTTCTCCGAGTTCCCTGTGGTCCAAATTTTCAATGGTAAAGAAGACTTAAATCGTAAATAAGAATATTAACATTGCCAATTTGAAATGTTAAATAAAGATGTATCTATTAAGTTATCTTTTTGTTTGTATCTTTACGCCCGTGCGGGCCATAAAGTATACTTTATGCCCGCGTATTTATTAAGTGTATTTAGTATTTAAGTGTATTTAAGTGTATTTATTAAGTACACTATTACGTAGTTGGTAACTAAGCAATAAACACACAATAATAAACTACTATGACATAAAATATCTAATACCTCGTAAATGCGTATATACATATATACAAAAAAAATGCAAGTAGTTTACCCTATACGACACGTTAAATATATATACATAAGATACACAAGAAGATCATAACTGAAATGTACTGTACGTACAGTACTAAAAAAATAAATGAGTATTAAATCTGAGATATTTCTCGTTAACTAATACTAATCGAAATCCATATCTAAATCATCCTCATCCTCTGAATCATCTCCTATATTAATTATCACCGGTTCAATATCTTCCTGCAAATTGTCCAACGCAAACATTTTTTCTTCTACTTTCTTGATGTGATTCAAATAATTATGCCACTACTCTTTAGATACGCGTTGGTAAGCTTCTTTTATCAACCGTTCTACCATTTTTTCTTTAAAATCGACGTTGTTTAAAGCCACATACCTTTTTGCTCGACTCCACACCATTTCAATCGAGTTCAGCTCGCAATTGTGAGGCGGCAGTCTCAAAATCTTAACGCCATAATTTTCCGCAATTGTTACAATTTTGTACTTGTCGTACTCGTCTCTAAATTCGGCCGTAGTATCCAGTAATTCACTTTTTAGGTAATCTGCCTCGAAGAAAATGTTCTTTTCGATTAGCCAATCCTGATTTGCCTTTTATTTCACAATTTTTTCGGGAAATCAAATTTGCGGGAGTGGTATGACGCCTTATCCAAAAACGTCAATGTTTTCTTTGTCTCTCGGCAAGTTTGGTATAACGTCTTCTTAAACCATTCGTCATATAGATCCCCGTCCATTTCGTCGTGGGAATCAGCGGTTCCCTTTTTGGCCAAGAAAGTTAATTCGGCCCATGTCACAAAACCAGTTTCGCTTCTAGCATGAAAAAGAACAATCCACTGACCTCTTTGGGTTGGAGCTTTCAGTCCAATAAACACATCGGTATAAACAAGGTTTACATTAACCTTCTTCCTCAATAGTTTTATTTGTCTGAGGTACTTGTGTCTCTAGGATATCTTTTTTTTTCCATCATTATCGAATCTCGACCTCTTTTACCATATTCAAAACCCATGTCATTTAGTAGCTTACAAAATGTGGTTTTTGAAAAAGCTGGTAGGTCCTCATCATCCTTCACTCTGTTCATTATGCTGTCGACGGTTGGTGGTACGTTTTTTTAAAAAAAATTACGGACAATTTTCCTTATTCGAAATTTCACTCCCTCATCGTAAGTATTCTCACGTGAATTGGACTGGAAACTGTTTTTCTTCCTATTTTGTACCTGTTTCAGTTCGCCTTGCTGTGTCTCTTCGCAGATGTCATAAATTGTGCGAACACTCACACCGCACATTTTCGAAACTTTTTCCACAGTAATAGTCAAGCTGTCACCATTTTTTAAGTTCAGATGATTGTTCAGTACATTTTACACTACACCTTTTACTTGCACACTAAGAGTCATACCCTGTTTGAAATTCACGACAGATACTGGCAACCATGATGTAGGTACTTTCATGCGCTTGCGAAAATGAAATTGAACTGAGCTTTCATAGTTTTTGCCAACAAGTTTTTGGTCTAATGGCCAGTACCCAAATCGACAAAGAGACATATTTGCTTTTCGTACATAATTGGAATTAAAACTGATCCTCGTTTTACAATGGAAGCTATTGAAAATTGATAAATATAGATAAGCTATCGACAATGAGTTTTTGATATATTTTACTATTTTATAGTACTTTTCTTTATGTTATTGTTCAGTTCGACATTGTAACTTTCTTATTTATAGATAGATAATTGAATCATGCTTTAGATGAAACAATAATGATACTCTTTTATACAACCGTAGGCAATTGTTGCGTGCGCGTATATTCCAGTGCTATGATTCTTAGATCCGGTCCTGATGCGCCGCTCGAGGCAAACCGGCAACGTGGTCGGCCGTTCTTCCGTAAGAAATACATTGCCTATCTTACTTGCACTGCATTCTAACTGTGGCTTCTACTATAGTGACATCCATAATTAAAAAAGAAGATACTGTTTTGCGCCGTTCTATATCTCCTCATAAAAGATTATTCTGTACGTTAATTTTCGTATTTCTGTCGGAATATTCCCTACTTCTCACCTTCTTCAATGTCGGAAAAGATTTGTACAACTCTATAAATTCAATTAAGAATGGTTTTGAAATGCTTCTTATATCGCTCATTTCGTCTACTCGCATTGAAAACTTTTGCTGAACTGAAGAACAAACTGAACTTCCGGCCACACGTTGCAAGTAAAACCGGTGGTAAAACCGTAGAACCTAAAACCACACACGTAAAATCTTCAGCATGTCAACGAGAGTACAGGCCGCGCTTGGAGGCCCGCGCGTGATACCGTCTTGCCGTCCATACACACGCTCTTAAAGTTTGTTTAGCAGAAAATGGTTGACTTCAATTAGAGCGGTCGTAAATATTATTAAATTTATCTGACTTGGCCCATTGTTAAGACCGGTCCGGAGCGATAAGCAAACGAGGTAGACAGAGTTGGTCTTTTGACAATTAACACTGACTAGACGGTACTCCTATAATAAAGAAAAGGATCCACAAACTTTACAATAATTACGACAAAAAAAAACAAAAAAACGGATGTAAAGTATATTGCCTTGCCTTATAAACCCGAAATTAATGTTTTCAAATGAGTTTTAAAATAAATTAAATCTATTTTAACTGCTAAGATTATAGAAAAACAAACATTAATAATAATTTGTGGTTCTGAAAAGAACCGTTTTTTTTTAATCGTCACATTTGTAGATTTGATGACAGTATCACTCCACACATAGTTCTGTTTCGCTATCCCTATTCTCATCTAAATTAATTGTGATCGGTTGAATTATATTATGATCTACATGAACATATGAATTTTCTTTACTTATTACGTGTCGGACTGAATTTCTCCAACTACTTGGAAGTTTGATTTTCTTATTAAATCTTCAACAGTACTACTTAACGTTGGAAAAATATTTTGTGACCTCACGTTAGACTTCAATTCGTGCCACATATGTTCTATGGGATTAAACATACAATAATAGGGTGGAAGCCGCAGCACTGTATGTCCCATTTCCTCTGCCAATGTATCACAAACATATACTTTTTTTATAGACAATTCCTTTAAAACTTCTAAAAGCTCTTGTTTGGGTTAAAATTCTTCAAAATACATATCATTCATCTCCATGTAATTTTGAATTTCCAATTAATATTATTAGAGTTTGGAGCCTTACTTAGTTGACGACTGTGATAGCCTGCATTGTCTATTACTATAATGCTATTCTGAGGAATGTTTGGCATAAGATTATTTTTGAACCATTCTTCAAAAAGTTCTGCCGTTATATCTTAATGGTAGTCGACGCAGGAGTCTTTAATATTCTTTGCAGAAAGCCACAGGGCATTTGGAACTCAACCATTTTCTGATCCAGCATGTAAAATCGTTATTCTTTTCCCTTTATTTGACGGAGTTTTTGTCTTACAATTACCAGAGGAATCGGCAAATCCTTTAGGTCGTGTTGAATGTGTGTCAAACCATGTCTCGTCGAGGTAAATTATCGAACAATTTTCAGAACGGAATTTTCGTATCGAAGTTATATGCTTATAACGCCATTTTTGTAATCTACGAGATCCCATAATTACTTGTCTTTTGTCAATTATACGATATCGAAAGACTACTTTTTTTTCAAAATTTTTCATAAGCTGGTGAGGCTAAAGCTTATTAGGGTTTCGTCAACATTGAGCCGTTGCTCCAGAGCTCTTAATATGGGTATGCGTTGCTCTTCGTACATGGTATAGATTTTTCGACTTATCAAGTCCTTTTCGGCTTCGTCCATACATTCGGTGGAACTGGAATCTTTACGTTTTTTTCTTGTTTCTATGGGATTTGATGTAATTCTTTTTACTGTGGTCAGAGGTATTTTCGTCAAATCGCATATTTCACTCGTAGCGGAAGTTGTGTCAAGTTCTCTTTTAAGTAAGGTACTGTATATAGTTTTTACAATTTTCTTTGCATCTACAGATAAATTTTTCTTCTTTACCGGAACACTAGAAGAATCCTCATTATTATTATCCTACGGACGCCACCTAATGATAGAAAACGTAATGAATAAAATGTGTAACACTTCCCGTTATACATAAAGACTAACAAATTTTATCGAGAACTCTTATTTAAATACTGGTTGGTGTTCAGCTCCATAAACTTATTATATAAATACCTGAAAACCACTTAAAAGGTGATTAGCAAACCCGTCGCGCACTACCATCGAATTCGAAATCCCTCTGATCAGTACAGTTTCGTCAATATAAGCCTTATCTGTATTAATGAAATAATAATGAGTTTGGAGTTTGGAGTTTGCAGTGAAATCGACATTAAGAAATGAAGATTGACAAATTTTAGCAGGAAAAATATTTAAATTTTAACTGAAACCGGGCCTTTTATACTATTATCGGTTAACCCAGGATGTTTATAGTCGGTACTAATTGAATTCAACCATTTACTGCTAAACAAACTTTACTTGCGCAAACGAGTCTCTGCAAGCATGCTCTCACACAAAACGTAATGTGTAGCCGGTGTATAAAACTTCTTAAAATGTGTGCTCTTCGATTTCTGTTATACACTACAAAACTAAACTCTTATGCAGTAACCGATTGTACAACTGATAATTGTTTATTAAACAAGGAGAAAAGGTTAGGAATTTCACAATAGTTAATCCTCAAGTCTCAATCAGGTACATTTTTCTAGAAATCTATTAAAACGTTAAATAAAATGGTTCCCTTATAATTACTGTTATTAAGTATAAAATATATTTCTAATATCGATTTTACAGATTTATTTGTATCTCTAATAAATTACAAGCGCATTCAACCCCGTAATATATTTCATCTGCGATTATTTTATGCTTTTTCAAAATCAGTAAATTTCATATTTTGTTTTTTATAGATCATAAATGATGGTTCTGTCACATTATATATAACATCGTGCGAAAATGAGACGCCAGATCTTTGCATTGAAAAATTAAAAACGGTTTTTCCGAAATTGAATGTGACTAGTACAGTTCAAACGGAATATGGCTTGATAATAAATTTACAAAATGATACGTTTCTTCAAAAAGTATTGCAAATGGATTTAGCAAAAATATTTGGAGGTCCTGTACAGGTAAGTGTAGCGTTCTGACTGAATTTATAAAAATATTTATTTCTATCAATAAAACACAGAAAATTTTTGTTTTCAACATGTCCACAAAATTTATTATAATTTATTACCACTCCAGCTGTTTCGGCAGAGTGCCTTTGTCAAATGATATATGTTTACTAAGCTTCTACTATAGTCTTCTTCTATACTTTTTATAGTCTTTAACTGAATAAGTTAAAGTGTGTGTTTCAAGTTGGTCATTCAGAATTATATCTGCATTTTTTAATTTATTAATTTTCATAGATTCTAATAAAGATAGTTTAAGGCCTTTATTTTGAATGTAGAGTACCTGCTTAAAATTGGTCATTAAAGGAATGATTATGATCTAGAAGGTGAAATGAGTATTTATAAGCTGTTTTTTATTATTGAAAGATCTTTTGTGTTCTACTATACGTTTTTTAAAGGTTATACGAGTTTGACCGATGTAAGTTTTTGGGCAGTCACCACATGTAAGTTTATATACACCACTGTTTATGCGCTTTTTCTATTTGTTTTAGTTGTTGTTTGTTCTGAGAGAAAACACAAACTTAACCAAATATATTCCATGTGGCTTTCTTTACAAATACAAATTACATGCTATGATGTTCTTAAGTTAAAATTTATTAAGTAAATTGTTAAGTAAAAAATATACTGTTCGATATAAAATATTCTTGAAATAGAAGTTTAATCTAGCAGGTAAAATCCAATCGTTAATTTATTTCTTTGAATCCTAGCGAAAGTGACATTGAACTAGAAATGATTAAAGCGATCGGCATGACAATCACTTTGCTCCTTTTCTATTGTTCGAATGGACGTATCGAGATATTTAATATCGCTTTCGAATTAAAATATATTCCACAAAGAAACTAACAGATATGCTAATTTTACTTTTTTGTATTCGCGTTAAACAAAATCGTCAAAAATAAACATTTTAACCAATGAACTGTCGTCCAAATAAGATTTATAGTGAGTAGAACATAGATAGTGACCTCTACTTATTTAAGTCAAGCATAATGTTTTCAAGAATAACTAAGGTACTACGTAATTAACAAAAGAATTAACAACAAAATTGATTGAAAAAAGTAATACGAAAAATTTTTTTATAGTCTGGGACAGGAAATAGTGGCGGCTGGTGATAATTGTGTTAGGGGGTTTGTTCGAGAATACAAACAAAAAGATATATAGATTTATTCTATATATCCATCTAAAAAGGCTAAATTGTCCACTCCTGAACGTAAGCATCGCTAAGTTTTTGCCATTCCTTTCAATTTGTATATTTTTATCTAGTTTCCACTAACTCTTTTTATGTCGTTGGTCGATCTACTGTATCATGCTCATCCATTATTCTACCAATATGTCAGGCACAATTCCATTTTATATGCAAAATAGTCTCAACAATGTCTCACACCCTCGTCTTGTTCCTGATCAATTGATTTGAAAGTCTGTCCTTTTGACTTATTCACAGCATTAATCTTTCCTTTTTTCCCTGCATTATCTCTGCAGGAAAATCTACTACAGTAAAATCTTATCTATTTTAACCCATTATCTAAGTATAACTTGCGTTGCTAAAAGAAAACGTGAACCCTCTGGATTTTTTAATTACTATTTAAATGGAAATAAACCACGATTAAAGGTTAAAATACGTTTATTGACTTTTCAATTTCCACTTCGGAAATCGTTCTCAAAATACAAACATTAGTAAATTAAACAAATTTTGTTTTCTGTTACTTAGTGAAAAATTCTTCTAATAATTTAATTTTATCTGACTCATCCATATTGACAATTCAGACATACATTATACATTTTAAAGTAGACGACTTTAAAATGATATTGCCAATATTGTTGAGTTGCGTTCCTGGGACGACTTTACTTATAAGATAGTGCATTCGATTACATGAAATCAACTTTAACTTGAGAATATCCGTCAGAAAAGATCTTAACATGTAATTCGTCTTTAAAAAGACAAATACATGTCATGATGACAGTAAAATTCTCCTGTTAGTGATTCCATAGTAAATTATGAGGGAAAAACCAGGAAAAAAACCTCATAATACTATCCCGACATGGTAAGTATTTGATCGTGCATTTAGTTTACCTTCAATAAACACCAAATTCCGATTTTATATGTTTGTTATTTAAAAAATATAAATGATGTATTCTCCATATGTATGACTTACCAATACTGGTATTTTCCTTTTCATAACTTCCTCTTTCAATATGGGTAACCAGATCCTACTACATTCTGCCGAGGAATTCGCGACACAATTGGTCTCATTTAGCATAATTAGAGCCGCTTCTTTGATTTTTCTCTTTTTACCATCCGTTTCTTTTAGGACTATATTTATTATATTTTATAATATAATAAATATATTATTATATTATTATTTAAATAAATAATAATTATTATTAATTATATTCCCATTTAAATAGTAATTAATTTAAAATGCCACAAGAAAATAGCTTCAGAACAATACTCTGGATTTTTTATTTTTACATTTAATTTTCTTATTACATATTTTTTTTTCTTTTCTTTACATCGCGCTTCTTTTAAATAATTTCTCTGGTAATAAGGAATTATTAATTTTCCAGGCAGTATCTTTATATTCTGGCCAGTACAAAAAAATTGTCAGATTTAAGGAAATTCCTTGGTGCATCCGAAACGAAGAAATTGAAAATTGTTTAAAAAGACAAGGTGTATCGTACTCTAAGTTGACGAGGAAAAAATCTACGTTGTACGTCGAGGTATCAGATTTTACAAATTACCAAAGACTACGAGAAGAGGGAATAAACTTCTACGATTCTGTAGTGCTTAGATCTTCTGAAGATGGAGGACTAAATGAGGAGATTTACTGCAACAATACCAATATAATACAATGCTACAAGTAAGTGGGGCTAGTTCTATGACAATGACTTTTATATGTTTTTATATATCTATAAACTTTCATATTATATTTTCCTCCATTATACAGATATTTTTCCATTTTTGGACACATGGCCGTAAAACAGCTATGACTAAAAATATTTCGGGAAAGTAACCGTAGGAATTCTTCTACTACATACATATATACCAAAATATATTACAAGGTTCTGAAACTGAAACTACTTTCTTCTGTCATGTCTAATTTAAATATTATTGTTGTGAATTTAATAATTGTTATGTCTTTAATTTATAATGTCTTTATCAAAAGGTTCTTATCTAAATTTATTAAAAAGCACAATAACTGATATTAATTTATTTATCACTAAATATACATAATTTATTAAAAAGCGAACGTAACATTTTATCGCGAGCGCGTCTTCAGAATTAACTGTTTTCTATTCTCCAAAAAGTCCTGATATATATTCACTACTGTTAGACTGGAAACGTCTACGGCCTTCTAGACAGAGCGGCGAATTGTTCTCAGAACCGGTATGGTTAAATCGGCTTGTCACCAGAAGGTTCGAATTGTTGTTTTTATTACAAAGGGGGACCCATCGTGTGTCAGGTAGGCATTACCTAAAAAATACGTGAATGAATGAAAATATTAGTAATAAATATATTTACGGTTTTGGGTCAGAATTTATCGTAACATTGCCCCCCTCTTAAAAGATTGTTCCTCCTGGAACCTTGTCGGGACTGGAACCGGAACGGTATGCTGGTATCGGCAACTGGACCCTCTTTTACAACTTCCAGTTGTATAAAAATGACAAGGGACGGTTTTCTCTCCGCACCAGTAACTATGCGGATTGCAACAGACTAACACCTGGACTTCGGTGTCTTTAAAGATCTCTTCCACCATATTTCGGATAACCCTCCAATCTAATTGGCGGCACTCCAACTTTGGCATGGCTAACTTTTGCACGTCGGACTCCAGTACGTGCTCTCTCAATTGAAGTAAGGCTTCCCATACATCTCGGTAGGTAGGTTGGTCACGGGCAGTGTCTTTTGTTACCAGGTAGAAAAGGTAACGTGATGCATCTTGGAGTTTCAAGGTTTTACCGGGAGCTGGCACTTGGCATTGAAGTTCTGCAACTCGACCAAACTTCCTTCGAAAGACGGATGCCAACCCTGGTGCGTCTTTGATACTGGCCGGGATGGTAAGGGCCAGCGAGTAGTCATCGGGGAGCGCGAGTAGATCTTGCTTTTCTTCAGTGGTAACACCATGTCTCGCTTTACCGGTACCTCCATAGGCACCCATGAATTCCTCAAACGTGAGGTCAGACACATCGTGGACTTGGTTTACTTCCACTTCTTCATCTACGTTGTGGTCACCTTCGAAAGACGCCAACCGGTTATGGTGTACTATCATCGGCTTTCCCCTCGGAATCTTGCTTATTCGGTAGATGACATCGTTGATCTTCTCCATAATGAGGTATGGACCTTCCCAAAACTGCTGCAATTTGGGAGAACAACCTTTTCGCTTCTTGGGATTATACAGCCATACTTTGTCGTTCTTCTTAAAGCAACCGTTTTCGGCTTGTGTATCGTACCGTTTCTTCATTCTGTCGCTAGCGATCTGAAGGTGGGAACGGACCAACTCATGTACATCGTCCATTCTTCTTCGTAATTCGATCACATAATCTTCACCTGCTACATCTTCTCCAGGTTTACATCCAAACTCGAGATCACAAGGTAGTCGCATTTCGCGTCCGAATAGGACTTTGGCTGGTGTCTGGCCTGTTGATTCGTTAACAGCAGATCTGTAGGCCATTGTGAAGAACGGAAGGTATTGGTCCCAGTCTCGCTGATGATCGGACACCATCTTTGTCAAATACTTGCCAACTGTCCTATTCATTCGTTCTACCATACCATCCGATTGCGGATGATACGCGGTAGTTCTTGTTTTCTTCATGCCTAGTCTATCACATATTCCTTGGAATAGATCGCTTTCGAAGTTCCTGCCTTGGTCACTATGTATCTCCAAAGGCACTCCAAATCGGCTGATATATTCTTGGATCAACTTATCTGCAACGGTGGCGGCCTTCTGGTCGGGAAGTGCGTAAATCTCGACCCACTTAGTGAAGTAATCCATTACTACCAGCATGTATTTGCCTCCATTTTCACTTTCTGGAAATGGCCCAGCGATGTCCAAAGCTATTCTTTCAAACGGGCTTCCAACATTATATTGTCTCATAGGAGCTCTCCTTTTTTGGTAGGGCCCGTTACTCGTGGCACAAATAGTACATTTCTTACACCAGTCTTTTACATCGTCGGAACTGTTCATCCAATAAAACCGTTCCCGAATTCGCTGAAGGGTTTTCCTTACACCAAAATGCCCTCCCGATGGACTGTCGTGTAACTGACGAAGTACTTCGGCTATTCTGCTCTTTGGGATCACCAACTGTCTTCTCTTCTCTGAGCCGTCATCATTTTCCAGGACTCGTTTGAGCAAGCCATCTTCGATGATAAATGAGTCCCACTGGGCCCAATACGTCTTAACTACTGAGCATAGGTTTGATATTTCCTGCCAAGGTGGTCGACGGTTTTCCTCTTTCCATTTTCGGATTTTCTGTATAACTGGATCTCTCTCTTGTTCTGCCCTTATCTTAGTAGGCGTCCAGTCGTCGTTGAAAATCGTCGTTCTTAGCACTGCTGCTTCCTTGGATTCCGTTTTGTTGCAGTGGGAACACTCTGCTGGGCATGGCCTTCTGGAAAGAGAATCAGCGTTTCTATGGCTAACTCCGGCCCGGTGCTCAATCTTAAAATCGTATTCTTGGAGTCGTTCGATCCACCTGGCTATCTGACCCTCTGGATTCTTAAACTGCATCAACCACTTAAGGGCGGCATGGTCGGTTCGGATTAGAAACTTCCTACCATAAAGGTATTGATAGAAGTGCTCTACTGATTTTACTACTGCTAGAAGTTCTCTTCTCGTGACACAATAATTCCGCTCAGGTTTTGAAAGAACTTTACTAAAATATCCGAGGACTCGTTCCTGTCCTCCTTGAATCTGAGACAGCACTCCTCCAATTCCCACATTACTTGCATCTGTATCTAAGATGAACTCTCCTTCTGGCAGTGGATACCCTAAAATTGGTGCTGTTATTAAATGCTTTTTCAAGGTCTCAAAGGCATTTTGGCAGTCTGTATCCCAGCGGTAATCTCTCGCTTCCTCCGTAAGTCGCGTTAATGGCTTAGCGATATCTGCAAACTTCTTAAACCTCCGGTAGTAAGTACATAGTCCAAGAAAACTTCTCACTTGATGTTTGTCAGTTGGTTTTGGCCATTCCTTAATGGAATCGATTTTTCCCTTATCCACGGCCACTCCTTCTTTACTGACTATATGACCCAGATAATTGACTTTACCTTCAAATAGCTGGCACTTCTTGGGGTTTAGCATCAATTGGGCAGCTTTAAGTCGATTAAAAACGTTTTCTAAATTCCTCAAATGATCTTCGAATGTCTCCCCCAAGACGATTATGTCATCTAAATAAACCAGGCATGTTTTCCAAGATAACCCTCTCAACACATTTTCCATCAGCCTCTCAAATGTCGCAGGAGCATTACAGAGTCCAAATGGCATAACGTTGAATTGCCACAATCCAGATCCTGTGGTGAAGGCTGTCTTTTCTTTATCTACTGGGTCCATTTCTACCTGCCAGTATCCAGACTTCAAATCCAAAGTAGAAAACAATTTACTTCCAGCCAATGTGTCCAATGTGTCATCGATCCGAGGCAGAGGATAACTATATTTCTTGGTAACGTTGTTCAGCAAACGGTAATCCACACAGAACCTCGTCGTTCCGTCTTTCTTCTTAACCAGGACCACCGGAGAGACCCATGGGCTCGTAGAAGGTTCTATCACCCCGTCTTTCTTCATTTCCTGAACAATCGTTTCAGCTTCCTCTCTTTTCGCCTGTGGTAATCGTCGAGCTGTTTGACGAATTGGCTTAGCATTACCAGTATCAATTTTATGCTTAACAACCGTAGTTCTTCCCGTCTTTCCTCCTTTCGGTACGAAAATATCACGATACTGCCGAAGAAATTCCCTTAATTTCCTTTTCTCCATCTGATTTAGAGACTGTCCTGCAACTGCAACCATTTGGTCGAATTTGTCGTTGGAATTATCAGATGTTGTCGCCTGACGGATTATGGATGTCACAGGTACACAAGTTCCTACCTTTGTCTCTTTCTTGATGGTCACTGGGTAGTCGTTGACATTGATAAGTCTCACAGGAATTTCTTTAGCCGAAGTCACCAATTCCTTTCCAATTATGATTCCACGGCCAACCTCATCGTCGTGGTTCCAAGGCTCCATCATAACAGGTGTCCCTTCGTCTACAATTCCCTGTAGTCGCGCTACTATGATCGTTTCGATTCTCGCAGGCACGACTGTATCTTCTGTAATGGCTGCTTGCACAGTGTTGTCATTATGTGGATGAAGAAATACCTCCTCGTTGCCAACTTTGATTACCTTATTCTTAAAATCCAATTGGAATCCATGCATATTCATTACGTCTATTCCTAATATAACATCCTCTTCGATGTCAGCAACTATAACAGTATGGACGAACTTTTCTGCTCCAATTCCCAATTGTACCTGGATTTCTCCATGAATGTTAGCATTTTCACCTGTAGCGGTCCGAAGTCGCAACCTCGTTGGTAACAGTTTCTTTCGGCTGTTTATAACTGTCGGGCGTATAATGGTTCTAGTCGCTCCGGTATCCACCAACAACGTATGTCTTTTACCATTTATTTCTCCATCTACATATACACTATCTTCACGACACTTCAAAGAAGCTATTAGTATGAGAGGGTCTTTGGAAAAGTTCCGGGTCGAAGCTGCTCCCCTAAAGCCGACTCGTTCTGGTTTTTCTGATGGTGAGTTCCTTGATTTTATAGTCTTCGTTTTCTTGCATGTAATGCTTTTTATCATATTAACGAGCTGGTCAAGTTTATCTTCATCTCCTTCCTCTTTTACAGTTCTAACTTTACTGTACCCGCCAGAGGCCTGCGTAGCTGACTCGTATTCGAGGGCGGCGGATAAGACATCAACCAGCGTTTTGTGACGAGCTAATCGCAGTGTTCTCTGCATTTCATGATCACGAAGACCATCAATAAACGTTTGAACGGCCAATTTTTCCATCATGTCTTCGGGAGCTGTTGGATAAGCATATCGTACTAATCTGGCAATATCTACCTCATATTCTTGAAGAGCCTCATCTTTCTTCTGTCTACGATTTTTAAGCTGTGACTGATATACATGCTCCAAATGTTCGTGGCCATATCGCATATTTAACCTCTTCTTCAGTTGTTCGAAATCATCGGTCTCCTCTACGGCTATGGAAGCACATCTAAGGCATCTCCTCGAAGAGCGATAGTCAGGTTTACAGCCTTTTCTTTTTCAGACCATCCATTTGCTCTTGCGGCTGATTCGAACTGTTTCATGTAGTTGTTTCATGATGATTTTCCGTCGAAAGTTGGGACTTTCACATGGACAGTACCTCCACTTCCTTCAAATTTCGGTCGTGTTTCCAACTTACATTTCGTCTCGTCTTCTTTTGTCTCCACTGTAATTGGATTGTTTCCTCTCTCTGCTGTCCCTGTTTCCTCCATCTTCCTTTCTATCTCTTTCCATATCTTTTCTTCGAAGGCCAACATATCGGCAGCAACTTGGTTTTTTAGCGAAGACATTCTATCGTCGAGGGCAGACATCTCAGAAGTTACTTTAGAGATTTCCAAAGAGATATTAGCAGAGACTTTGCTTTCCAGCGAAGAAATCTCGTTAGAAACTTTGTCTTCCAAAGAAGCGATGTCGCCGGAAACTTTGTTCTCTAATGATGCGATGTCACCAGAAACTTTCGAAATCGACGAGAGGACAGCATCTTCAAATATATAAGTCTCTGGATCTAGTCCTTCTTCTAGCAAAGCGTTCTTTAGTCGTTGGACTAACTCAGCCTTTTTTCCGGTAGAAGCTAATTCTCTGTCTTCGAGATGTCTTCTTAAATTAGTCACTGTCAGCTCATAAATCGTAGCCATTTTCACAATTTATTTTATATTCACTTGTATTATTATTATAAGTCTAATTTATGTTCGATCTCACTTCTTACACCACTTGTTGTGAATTTATTAATTGTTATGTCTTTAATTTATAATGTCTTTATCAAAAGGTTCTTATCTAAATTTATTAAAAAGCACAATAACTGATATTAATTTATTTATCACTAAATATACATAATTTATTAAAAAGCGAACGTAACATTTTATCGCGAGCGCGTCTTCAGAATTAACTGTTTTCTATTCTCCAAAAAGTCCTGATATATATTCACTACTGTTAGACTGGAAACGTCTACGGCCTTCTAGACAGAGCGGCGAATTGTTCTCAGAACCGGTATGGTTAAATCGGCTTGTCTCCAGAAGGTTCGAATTGTTGTTTTTATTACAAAGGGGGACCCATCGTGTGTCAGGTAGGCATTACCTAAAAAATACGTGAATGAATGAAAATATTAGTAATAAATATATTTACGGTTTTGGGTCAGAATTTATCGTAACATTATGTTTATATGGGATTAAGCCACAATTATTGATTGAAATAAATATGCCATTTGTAAATAACTAATGTTTGACGTTTCGACTTCAACTCCGGAAATCGTTCTTATAAAAAAAGTTTATTTTAAATAATATAGACATACAGAGTGTTCAGAAACTCTCCTGACAAACAATAACTGCAGATTCCTCAGATAATTTTAAGACGATTTAACCCAATTCGCCTAGTCCGAAAATGCTTTCTAAGGGAGCTAAAGTTCTTTGAAAATAGCGCTTTGTAAGTAGTTTTTTAATATCTCCAGAATGCTTGTATTTAGAAAAATTAAAACTGGTATGATTATTTATCCTCCAGATGTAGATCGATTCCAATAATTGCGAATTTCTAGTACTGTTCACAGGCGTCCGTTTTGGGTAGGTCAACTTAGTATTTTAACGCAAAACTTTTTTGTCTGTAACTTTGAAGCATTTGTGATACTAGATTATTACATTTTCAGATATTCTAGTACTAAAAGGTACTCCTATTTTAAGTCGATAGGATACACCGTTTACGAGAAAAATCGATTTGAAAATTTTTCGTTTTTCCGTCATGAAAGTCAAATTAATATTTTTTGCACTAGTTGGCTTTGAACTGTCAACTGTGTTCTGTTAATCTGTGACAAAACTATAACCTACGTTTTTCGTTGTCAAACTTTTGTCAGTTCGTAAAGTTTCTTTTTTAGTTTTTACTTTTTGGCATTCAAACACAATAATTTCAATTGAACAAAAATGGTTTTTACTAATGAGGAATACGCTGATCTACATTTAGTTTATTGCGAAATTAGGTGAAACGCTCGAGCAGTAAAGTTGATACGCTGAAAAATTTCCCGATTAAGAGAAACAAGTTCAGTGTTCCCAAAAAATAATGAAACAGAGCGACATAATGATGTAACAGAACATCAAGATGTTACTTTAATGGCAGTTGAGGAAATTTTAGAAATTAGCGTTCCAAAACTATCTGTCATGTATCCCACAATTTCAAAATCTTCCGCAAGAAATATCGCACACAACGAAAATGTATATCCTTTCATTTTACAACGGTACAAACACTGCTACAAGGAGATTTTTCTGCTTAAAAAAATTTCAAATCGATTTTTCTAGAAAACGGTGCATCCTACAGACTTAAAGTAAGAGTACCTTTTAGTACTAGAATATCTGAAAATTTAATAATCTAGTATCACAAATGCTTAAAAGTTACAGACAAAAAAGTTATGCGTTTAATACCCGTTGACCCACCCAAAACGGACGCCTATGAACGGTACTAGAAATTTGAAATTATTAGAATCGATCTATCTCTAGAGAATAAATAATCGTACCAGTTTTCATTTTTCTAAATAGAAGCGTTCTGGAGTTATTAACAAAAAACTACTTACAAGGCACCATCTTCAAAGAGCTCTAGCTTCCTTGGGAAGCATTTTCGGACTAGGCGAATTGGGTTAAATCGTCTTAAAATTATCTGAGGAATTTGCAGTTTTCGTTTGTCATGAGAGTTTCTGGACACCCTGTATAATTTAAACTGGACTGATCGTTGCACAGAGAAAACTGACGCAAAGCAGTCCCTGCATCTCTTTCCAATTTGCCAAGTTTATCGACCATGTGACCTAAATGACCAATGTAAAAGTCCCGTGTTCGATAAACCTGGCCGATTAGACAGAGATGAAGGACTGCTTTGCGTTAGTTTTCTCTGTCGCACTGGGGGAATGGGTTGGTATTGCAAGGACAAACTTTTCAATTACATTTTGAAAAATAGAACATGCCAACTTCGGGCAATACGGTAACCGCTTTATTCTATAATAGGTATCTAGAGGTGTGCTCCACGATTATAACTTTTTTTAGTTTTATCATCTATTACTAACTGGTTAGAAGCATTGAGAAAATCGAGTTTTGAATATTTTTGTCCTCCCTATAACGCGACAAAATTGTCCTCAATACGAGGCAATGGATTGTTGAAGTCTTTTAAATATTTATTTACGGTGATTTTATAGTTAGCGCAAACATACGGATATCTTTGCCATTGGGTGTAATAACTGGTACTAATGGTGTTTCCCACAGATAAATATCTGGCCGTTCAACAGCACCATCTGATTCTAACCGCTTTAGTTTCACCTCCACCTTTTCCCGAAAAGCAAATGGTAATGGAGGAGGTTTGTGGAAAACTGGTTTTACATTTTTATCTATTTTTAAAGTAACTTTTTCTCCATTGTACATATAATACGAAACTCCCTTTGAATTAGTTTTGAATATTTTGACAATATTTTATCCAATTCATTGTTTTTATTTTGAATAGTTAGGTAATTAATTGTTCTTTCGGAAATTTTTAATGCCAAGTTAAATTCATTAATTAGATCGCGACCTAACAACAGTTGACTAGCTTTCTTCACTATTGTAAAATTACAAATTTTTGAACCATTTTATACAGAAATTTTTACAGTAATTTTCCCTTCTGGATTTTTCCAGAGTAGATTTTTAATCTAATATCTGTTTTATTCAAAGGAATGTAGCTTAAATTATCTAAGTAAAACTTATGTGACAAGATAGATAGATAGATAGATAGATGGTTTATTGGTAATACATCAATACAAAAGTATTTTTTACAAGTCAAAGATAAAATATGTCAATATAGTTAATAAACACATAAATATACAAGACATTCTAGCTCCCGTATCCAATTCCATCTGCGTGGACCTTATGGACGTGGACCTTATGATGCCACTTTAATTTGTATGCTGCCATAATATGACCCTCTTTGCCACATTTTTTACAAATAAATGTTCGGTACTTACTTATTTACTAAAATTATGCTTGATTTTATTACAGAAATTACACCTTAAGTCTTCTAAATCTTCCTCTTTATCACTATGTCTCTCTACTATTTTCTCGCCATTCCTCGAACTATGACAGAAGTACTACTTGCTTTTTGTTTAACTCCTTGCAGCTTATTCATTTCAGCATTATTTTTGGACTGTTCTCTCAAGGCTGCGTCTTTGTTCAAAGCTATCTCTAACAATTCTCGAAAATTTTTGGACGGACTCTCCTCACACAAGTGATCCAATATTTGACCTGGCCTCATGCCTGTCAAACATTTATCTTGGACTCGATACATCTGTTTGTCCATAAAATCACATTGCGTAGTTGCATTTTAACCCTTAAATACCAATCATTAATTGAATCTGTAATAAAAGAGGGTACCACATTTAAAAAGGGTAGGAAAAGCGGGTAGTGACCCTCTGACCTCTGTAATAAAAGAGGATTGAGGCTAAGGGATGCTTAGCACTGTCACCACTGTAATATCCCCTGTGTTTAAAGGAGATTTAGCTGTCCGTGCGAATTTGAGGCATACTGGTCCACTAGTTCGAATAGGTCGTGTTTTCGCCCTCGCGGATTTACAAGAGGGTAGGAAAAAAACAGGATAGGGGCTGAAGGATACTCCGATGCAGGCCCTGTAAAGAGTCAGAGGTTATGGGCTTGCGTTAGAAGCCAGGAAGATGTACAAAGCAAAAATGTGTTCTCTTCTTGTCTCTATCTAACGGTAAAAAAAGCCACTTTCAACTTACTATGTATTTAACAAATCGTAAAATTACAACTACTACACAAGATGTACAAGAAAGCTAGTAGTGGTTATCAAAGTTTGCGAAGGGAGACGAGAAGAGATTTTACTAAGGGAGTTTAAAAGGCGGACAACCCACTATTAATTGTTTCTCTCAATGGTTAGTATATATTGTTCGTTACCTTAGCATACTTAGGCCCTATCTAACGAATACGCCTTGTAGTCCAAACTGGAACTCAGGAACAGTCTGGATGAACGCTGGAATTCACTGTACGTTATGGCGGTACTGAGCGAGACGAAAATTCGTATTTTCGATTCTCTACCTTCCGTCAGATACGATATCACGATAATTGACCGTAACGCTGGCCGAGTGACACTCTAGGTCGCCCCCGCGTTGATTGACCGACTGACTGACTCGGTTGCCAGAACGCTACCGCCTGGCTCGGTCGCCAGAACCTTACCGCCCGGCTCGGTCGCCAGAACCTTACTGCCCCGCACTGACTGCCCGTCTTTCCGCCGACTTTCTTGTTTTTATATCTCCCAACGCGTACCCTGAGTTTTTCTACGTTTTCGCTGATTATCCATCTACTCCATGTGTTATCACTGTTTAACTATTCGTACTTTGTATTATTTTCCAACGAAGCTCTAAAGTGTCGTAATTTTTTAAACATTCAGGCTTGTGTCAAAACTAGGTCAAATTGTTATTCTTTGTTTAATTTGAAATGTATACGTTAAACTGTGTCGAATTTATTCTTATTAATTTGGAGTATGAATAGATTATTTAATTAATTTTAATTATTCTTTTCTAGGCTAACTACCCCTTATTTTGTTTCTTTTATTTTCTTGCTATGTTGACTTGTTACATACCGGCTAACTGATTAACGATTGCGTTTGGGGGTGGGGTTGTTCCCTTGGGTATGTGGCTCATACATTACAAATCCTGTCCTGTTGAATCCATTGCAGCATTATAAAATGCTTCAATTACTTTGATGATTATACATTAGCAATAAAGATGGGTTTTCTCTGGTACTATCAGTGTGCTTAATAAAATGCTTAACAACTTGCACAAAGCACTCTGTATTCATCCAGCCTGTTTTTGAGCTAGCCAGAGGGCGTTCCATTTATTATAAAATCTTTAAAGTGTACTCTCGGGAACAACAGAGCAGGAGGATTAGCTGCTCCAGATGCTCCAACAATACAGCATGTTGTAATGAACGTTCCACGTTCACCACTTGTGGTCTTACTAACCTGTCGTATACCTTTTTCTGCAAACACATAGATGCGACTAACATCTCCGAACACCGTGAAACGCTTTAAGACAGTTTCAAGTTTATTGAAAACATTTCAACGTTAAATCTATTGAAACCGGTTGCCCTTGCAAGATTACAACCTTCTGGATTCCGGAGGGATAAATTATTGGAATGGCGTTTCTGAAATACTTTCATCCAGGCAAGGGACGCGCTTCTTTATGTATGCCAGTGTGCTGAAACCACTATTTTATTGTAGGTTGCGGCTTCATATGACAATTTTTGGGTTATCTTCTCTTGATAGACCATAAAACATTTTAGAACATTTAAATATATTATATTTGTTTATATTATTATATCTGTTTATATTTATAATTTTTTTTTTACTTTATAATTAGGACATAAACGGACGTACTCGTCTTGTTGATGGATTTGTTACATATTTGTGGACCGTTTGGAAAGGTAGTCCTTCCATTTGTGCTGCTTGCCGTATACAGGTGCCACCTTGTACTAATTTAATAGCCTGTCTCATCAGATCTTCAGAGAATCTTCCTATTTTCCGATTTGTTTTATCTTTTCTTGTCATTTTCTTTCTACAAGAGAAATTATTTTGCAGATGGCTTGGCTTATACAACTATAACGGAACAGTGAGACAGTAAAGGAACAGTAAGATGCATCTCGCGGTTCCATCTGCTAAGTTCTCTCACTGTTCTATAAAAATTCGTTAATAAAAATCGATTATAATAAAACGTATACAAAAATCGTTTATTTTAATTTAATCGTTTTGTAAAATGGTTTCTTTTTTAGTTAACTTGTCTAAAAAACTTCAATTTCCGTGAAAACACCGGCCACATAGATACGTTATATTTACTACGACGCACTTACTTCGAATGATCAGGGATAACTAAAAGATTTCTTGTTAAATCTCAATCCTTTGTTTCCTTCATTTCAAGGTGGTGATTGGCATGTTCGTTTAGGTCTACCAGATAATACCGAACGTAGTAAGCTCTACTGAGTTTGTCTCAGTGTTCTGACCGTCTTATTGTACTTGCCTCCCGCCTTTATGTTTAAACTAGGTAGATGATTCAAGTCCTTCACGGAGATGATCAAATTAAAAAATTCACAGGACTCTTTTTTCGGGAAGCATCTCACAAAGCTCAAAATAAAGTTGAATGGTTAATCAAAGTCACCCAAACATCATGACATCACCATATCCTTGTGCAGGACTACGAACTGAGGAGGAGTTAATATATTTTCAACAAGTCCGCGCAAGCATAAATCTGCTTTTTCTGTTATTCCAAAAACTTCAGTTGGTAATTAATCTTGTCCAGGTACTTTTCCCATTTTTAGCATTTTAAAAGTATATCTATTGGGAATAAGCCACAATTCAAGGTTAAAGTAAGTTTATTGACGTTTCAATTTCCACTTCGGAAATCGTTCTCAAAATACCGTATTTTGAGAAGGATTTCCGAAATAGAAATTGACACGTCAATAAACGTATTTTAACCTTCAATTGTAGCTTATTCCCAATAAAATAGTATCTAATTTAAAATGCCACAAGAAAATCACTTCAGAACTATATAAATCTACTTACTTTAATTTTTTGCAATGAATCCTACCCGATCTCGTGAATTTTCCATTTTTTCAAATATTGAGGTTAGAATATTTGGTTTGTAAATTTTATACACGTACACTGATATTCTGTTTTCTTTAATAAAGATTATTCTTGTGAGTTCTATAAACGTCAACTTAAACTATGCCATTTTTCGTTAGCATTGTTTTCGGTGTGGCGTTCTCTCTCTCTCTCAATTCCAAACGATTTTGAAAAATATTCATGCAAGCTCTTGTCTTGCACCACAAAATTTGGGAAATAATTTATAATCATCATCATTAAATCATAAATTTATAATCATTATCCAGTTATATAAAGGAATAGATTATATTATAACCCATAAAATCTGTTGGTAATATTCTGTATATATTTTTAGATGTCAAGGGTTCTGGCACAAAGCAAATACCTGCAAGCAAAGCATTAGATGTGTTAGATGTGGAGAGGAACACCTAGTAGAACACTGTGACCGCCCAAAAAGCAGCCCTATTTGCTGCAACTGCAAGGGACCCCACCACGCTGCCTACAAACTTTGTCCTGTGAGACTCAAACTACAAAAATCCGTAAGAGTGTCGTTTAATTTCGAACAATAATACCAAATACGGAGGAAGTATGCTAAATTTGTAAAATGAATACTTTAAATTAAATAATTAATTTGGATGTCTTGGTAACTAACATAATCGGTCATCATCAGGCTAATAAAATAAAACTATACGAAATATTTTATGCTTTTTACATCTAATCCTATAATTTTGGACAACATAATTGAGTTGTTGTAAGTTTTTTGATCCAACATAACATATTGCTATCTTTTTATACCAGGAAGAAGAAAGATATTGGTCGGTCTCTGACTAATAGTATAACCTATCATTAGACTAGTGATATTTAAAATAACAGAAATAATGCTCGATACATTTATGCACCTTATTAGGAAGTTTTGAAGTTCTCTTAAAAAATACTACACTTCTATGTTATTTTACATTTTGTAAAATAATTTTTTTTTTATTTAATTGAACGTGCTTGTGACAGCTTCGGCCATTAGCACGAGGCACCGTGGATACAATTATATATAAGGTACAATTACATATTATAATATACTATAGTTATACATCATTTGGTAAGTTTTCTAGCTTCAGGAACTGGATACCTGTGATGACTTGGCTCTGGTTCGATAATATATCTGTGATGTCGCCCTTCATGCCCAGTTCTTGGCGTCGTTTATTGTAATGAGGGCAGTCCACAAGGATGTGTAGAACGCTTAGTGGAGATTGGCAATAGTGACAGATTGGCTTAGGTGTAGAATTCATTAGGTGACCATGTGTCAATCTGGTGTGACCGATACGCAATCTTCTAGCAACAACCATCTCATTTCTAGTTATACCAGGGATCACGAACCGCTTAATCGTCTGATCTATTTGGTGTAAAAATGTAGTGGATTGTTTCCAATGATTCTGCCAGTAATTTCGTACGAGTTTCTTTATACTAGTTTTTTGGTCACTGGCAATTTGTATATTACGTGGTGTACAATTGGATACAGCAGCTTCTTTGGCAAAGCGATCGGCGTTGTCGTTACTCATAATCCCGATGTGGGAGGGAATCCATATGATAGTGATATGGATGTCGTGGATGATAAGATTTTGGTAAATGTCATGGATTTTTTCTACAAGAGGGTGATTAGTAAATAGATTATTGATGGACTGGATAGAGGCAAGGGAGTCTGTACAGATGGCAATATGTTGATTGGGTGCTGTACAGAGTTTGAAGGCTTGGTAAATAGCATACAGTTCACCAGTGTGAACGCTGCATGTGGCAGATATTTGACATGAACTAACGACTGTTTCCGTAGTGGTAACCGCACAACCAACCCCCGTTTCGCTCTTTGATGCGTCAGTGTAAAGTACCCATGGACGTATAAACATAGATCTGTGTTTATACGTCCATGAAAGTACCCGATCGAATTTCTTAAAATTAAGGGGATATAGGATATATATATATAAGAGGAGATATTGGCGCCTAAGCCAAAGAGCTTCGCGGTAGAGGCTCTCAGCTGGACCGCTACGAAAAGCTCCTAAACAGAGGCGGATAGCAGTATTATGCACTGAATTAAGGGTTTTTAAGGATGTTTTGGATGCTGACATATATATATATATATATATATATATATATATATATATATATATATATATATATAAAGCTGCCGTAATCGAGTTTAGAGCGAATAAGAGACCTATATACTTTTAATAGTGTATATTCGCTAGCGCCCCATTGGTAGTGGGAAAGTGTTTTGATAATATTTAAACGTTTTAGGCACTCTGCTCTAGTTTCCTGAATATGTAGTTTCCAAGAAAGTCGGGAGTCAAATATTAGTCATAGAATTTTGCGGTTTTAATAATTTTAAATGTTATCATTTGAGAAGTAATATGAAAGCTATTTTCTCAAATAGTATATTCCTCTGTTTAATGGCGATAGTGTGCAAAAAAGTGAATTATCCCTAATAATCTGGTAGTTTTCAACTTTTATGAAAAACACTCAAAAAGGTCAATTTATTTCCTCACATTCTAATAAAACTCATTTGTTTTTTAATTGACATCTATTAAAGGTATGACGTGTTAAAGATCTTGTGCCATTTAGTGCATTTCTAGCGACTGAAAGGAATTTTTTTCATTAAAGGTCAATTTGACATACCAAATTTTCATATTTCAACGGACATACAAAAAATTTTTGGAAATTCTGAGTGGTATAAAATATTTCAAATGATATATCATCATCATCATCATTGGCTCCACAACCCATGCTGGGTCTTGGCCTGCTCAAGGATAAGTCTCCATTCTCTCCTATTCTTCGCCTTGGCTTTCCAGTTTCGTACTCCCAACATTCTCAAGTCTTCCTCCACCTGATCCTTAAATCGTGCTCTGGGTCTGCCTCTCCTTCTCACTCCATCTATTCTTTGGTTATAAATATGTTTTGGCGGCTCCATCTCATTCATTCTCTCTATGTGACTAACCACCGCAGCCGGTTTATTTTGATGGACCTAATACTATCAGGTTTGTCGTACAGGCGGTAAAGTTCGAAATTATAGCGTCTACGCCATAATCCGCCCTCTTGTGCTCCTCCATAGATATGGCGGAGGATTTTACGTTCAAAGCATCTTAAAAGTTCTTCATCGCTCTTTGTCATCGTCCATGTTTCCGACGCGTAGGTGAGGATGGGCTTGATAAGAGTTCTGTATATCACTAGGTTCGTTCCTTTTGTAACTAGGCTTGTTGTTAAAAATTTTTTAATCCATAATAGGCTATATTTGCCAGATATATCCGTCTGTTAATTTCTGCACTTACTGCATTAATCTGATTAATTTGTGAGCCTAGGTATATAAACTTTCTTACTACTTCGAAAGTATGTTCCGATCGTTTGATCTTCGGGTTGTGCTGCTTGAATATAATTTGATACTTTCATATACTTCGTCTTACTAGTGTTAACCTCTAGTCCCATTCTTTTTGTTGCTGCTTCAAGCGCCTTGAATGATTCGACCACGTCCGCCTTTCTTCTTGCAATAATGTCGATGTCATCGGTGTACGCTAGTAATTGTACGCTGCGATTAATAATAGTTCCTCTGGTTGTTATTCCAGATTCTCTTATCGCTTTCTCTAGTGCAATGTTGAATAGAAGGCATGATAGGCTGTCTCCTTGTCTAAGTCCTATCTGAGACTGGAACGTTCTGGAAACTCCGTTCTGAACTCTAACTTTACACTCGACTCTTGAGAGGGTCGCTTTCACCAATTTTACTACGTGTACTGGTATGCTGAATTCTATCATGGCCTTGTACAGTGCGTTTCTTTTAACACTATCATAGGCACATCTAAAATCAACAAACAGGCGATGAGTATCAATGCCATACTCATATGTTTTTTCCAGAGCTTGCCTTAGAAGGAATATTTGATCGGTCGTTGATCTTTTTTTACCAAACCCACACTGATATTTACCTATTGTCTTCACAATATCTCAATAGTCGGTCGTAAAGAATATATGCCAATATTTTGTATGTTACGTTTAGGAGAGTTATTCGTCTGTAGTTGTCACATATTGTTTGATCTCCTTTCTTGTGGATAGGTACAATTATACTTACATTCCAGGCTTCTGACATCTTTATTTGCTTATAGATCAGTTCTACCAGTCTACATATACAGTATGTTAGGTTTTTTTGCCATGCTTTAAAAGTTCTGAAGGAATGCCATCTGCCCCAGGAGCTTTGTTTTCTTTCAATTTTTGTATAGCTTGGATGACTTCTACCTCTGTTGGGATGTTATCTTTCTCTCTTTCATCGTCAATGTCCTCGTCAATCAATGACCTATATAAGTATTATAGTAAATGATATATCACTTACTACAATACTTATATATACTGTCGGTAAAGCGTAAATAACCTTTTAAAATTTTTGTTTATTTTCATATTATTAGAAAAAATATATTCGCATCAATGTTTCAAAACGGTACCAAAATACATCACTTTACTGAACAAATTTACCTAAATTTTCTTAGCGACAAGAGTACTAGATAAAAGAAATTAAAAAATGACGTCAGACAACCTTTAGGAACTGTGTGACATTAATAATTATACAAAATTCATTTGAAATTTAAAAAAAAAAATCAAATGTATAAAACACTGTTATGAAATAAAGTGAGGTTATTTTTATTATTTCATCTAATTCTAGATCAAATTGTATAAAAAAAGTAATAAAATATTCGGAACATTATAATTATATATTAATTTAGGTATACTTTCCTTTTTTTTTACTATAAACAATTTTTTTTGATAATAACTGGGAGCAACAATCACGATCCACCAAAACAACAAATAATAGATAACTGCAGACGTTCAGAGGCAGATTTTCGACCACTTGAAGCAGGCAAGGTAGGAGTATACACTATAAAGCGCGCCAGACTTAACTACTGGTTAATATTTTACCTGAACACGTTGCCGTCAAAGCGCCTCGACGATATCTGGTTTATTTTTAGACTACGAACTTAATCCTACATGGAGGAAAAATAAGTGGTTTAAAAATCAACTAGTGGCCGCTAAAGGGTTATAGCAATCGATTAGTCGAATTTGTAAAAGGAGCATTCGCCAAAACTTGCACTGTCAAAAACGCTCTCGCCCAAATGTTAACTGTCATTTTGTAAATAAAATTTAGTTTGTATACTTGAGGTCCCAGTTAAATTATCTAGCAAATTTAGTAATTTATTGTTTGCTATATTGAACAAATTTTGAATTCGACTGTAATTTACTGGAAGTTACTATACAATCAAGCACATGTGTTCAAAGACAATATTAATTCTAAATTAAAATAAAGAATTATTCACACGCTGTTTTTATCAACAAAATAAAACTGCATCAATTAAAACTTAATTTGCTTAAAAAGCTTAAATTTTGACCAACTGGAAGTTACTATACAACCAAGTATAAGTGCTCATAGCCAATATTAATTGTAACTACAACTAAAGAATTATTAGCAAGCAGTTTATCAACCAAATATAACGTTTCAGTTAAGAAGGCTATATTTATCTTACGATTTTTTAGTCCGTCGTTTATTTCTTATTCCTTTGGCCCTAATTCCCTAGTAGTTATTTAGGTGGCCTGAACAACAAATAAGTTCATACTAAGTCAACGAAACTCCAAGAAAATACTGAAAACGTAAGTAACAGATCAAATAGGGCACTTCGGGTATGTTTCTCGAAGAGATGATCTCAAGAAGCTTACCATAAAGAGAAAAATAGGAAGGGGGAAGGGGTAGGGGTATTCCGTGATCATAATGTACGAGAATGACTTAAAATAGAGAAAAATGGATGACGATAGGAAAGACAAATTATGAAGTCAAGATATCACGATACCTTTAACAGGTTAACAATTAATATTATAATAATAGTCTCCCGTTTTATACCGCTGTCGCGGCTTTGGGAGTATAGCAGGGTAGTCTGCTATATCTAGGGCCTACGGTATACAAGGAAGGTAACATGGCCAGTGCTACGCTTCAACCGTCTATTATTACCCCTGGTTTTACCCAAGGTACTCATTTTTATTCAGGCTGAGTCGACCTGGGGCCTATAGACATTTTTAAAATGTCTAGATGTTCTTGCCGGCGGTAGGATTCGAACTCCAAACCACCGGCTTGCGAGGCAAGCATCCTACCGCTTGCGCTACGCAGGCCCTTAACAATTAAGGTTAACAATTAATAAGAAGAAATTCTTGATTGATTGTGGAGTGCTTATACCTAAACACAAAATTTATTTGTGGAAATTAGATTTTTTATTTCAACAATACGTTTACCTAATTATTTTTAAGTTTCCCAAATAGTTTCCATATCACAAAGAAAGAAAAGGTATCGGTCTACATGAAGAAACTTCATGTGAAGGTTTTACTGGTTTAGGAATTGTAATATCCTCGGTCACTTCCGATAACTTGGACACATACATTTTAAAATAGAATCAATTAGGTTAGTGAGGTTTACAAATGCTGTATGAGGAAAACATGTAGTAACCTACATGTTTCTCATGTATAACTTCCTAATTATTTACAAAAAAAAACGCATCCATACGTAATTCATTTTTCTATTTCAATATTTATCACAAAATAAATTCCTTTTAATAGCACTTAATAACTAAACAAAAATTGTACATTAAATCACACAAGACCATTAACACATTTTGGTCAAAACATTCTTTACATACACTTTTTAAATAATTATATGAAAATTCAATAGTTTTTTGCAACAGTCTTTAAAAAAAAAAGAAAAACTGTTAGTGTAAAAAGGATTCTAAAAAAAATACACTGTAGAAGAAAAAAAAAATTAATAAATAATTTAAAAGAACAATCGTTTGTGGAGAATTACAGAAAATATCTAAAATAATTTTAACGCTATTCTTTCGAATACAATCCCATTCTCTAAAAAGACAAGGACGATATAGCGCGTTGTTACATAAAGGATAAATATGGTTTCAAATGATGAAGGTTTTTTTATGTTTGCACATCATTCCCACTATCACATCGAAGACACAGGTTTTTAGTAATGCCTTCGTTTATCATAAGTATCAAAAAAGTCATCTCTCCGTTCCTAAAAATAAAAAAGGAAGAATTAAATCGCATCAATACAAAGCAGAACAAATGATGTTAATAGTATATTACATATAGATAAAAAAGTGCCGTAATAATCGATAGTACAGGCTTATAACATGTTGAAACCAAATGTTCAACACTCTGATATATTTACCATATATTATGGATGGAACGCTGGTTCACATTTTTTTTTTATAAAATGTGTGTAAAAGATTTATTTATAACTTTCTTAGATCAAAGACGCCTTTTGGCAAAAAATGAATTAGCCACACCCTTGTCTTATACCGAATTTACTATACATATATATATATATATATATATATATATATATATATATATATATATATATATATATATATATACTCTTGTAGCAAATTATTCAAATGATGTTGTCTCCTTCATTGTATTTCCTCATTTTTTTATACTGTGTAAAACTTTTTAAACACAAATAAAGGGTGTGCAGTTGTTACAACAGTATGAAATTATAAATAAGAAATCATTGTTTATTATTCTGTGATAAATTTTAATATTTGCAACTGCTGTATCCTGTGCCTTTATCACTTAACTTTATTGCCAAGATTGGCAGATGACTAACAAAAATATTCTACACCGACTATGAATGAATTAACACTATCATTCTAGGAAGAGGTTGAATTATTTCGAGGTTATACTTCCTTGATAGAAAAATTATTCGCTTACATTATAGTCACGGGTAAAATAAGGTCTTGATCTATGGCAGCCTAAGAGGTAATGCTAGGCATTCCCCTATTTTATACATATCTAAACAGAATCTCTCTAGAAACTGTCATTTGGCTAATACAGGTTCGGTGTGTAGCATCCGGCAACCTGATTGTACATCTGGATTCTAAGGGTTGGAACAATTCAATCCATGTACATGTAGACACCCACATACATAATGGCTTCGAAACAAGTTTTTCGATTTCGAATTATAAGTCATCAAAAACGACGTCTACGGGACCAATTGATCCCTTTGAAATCTACAAACCTACAATCTAGCTACTGACCTTGTTAACGTTTTGTCATTTCGATACAACATACAGTCACTAGGAAGTACAGTTCTTCATGATTGCAGAAAGAAGAAAATCTGCGGGACTTTGAGGTACCAAATCTAAAGTCTCCATTGAATCACAGATGTTATTGTCTTCGGTAGCTGCCTACATTGAATAAAATATTAGTTTATTCATTTCAGAAAATTACCATGATAATAACAAAAGCCAATATTTGTTATGAGGTATTTTGATTCCAAAATAAATCGTCGAAGATTTTATAAAACATATAAATGTTTCTCTAAAACGATGTAAAACAAATATTTTACAAAGTAGGTATGTAAATATAAAACAAAAATTTTTTTAATTTCGAGAGTATTTCTTTGTCACCTACAGATATGTTGCACAAAAGATAGTATCATAAAGACAAATTAAACTAAAGTATGTTGAAAAAATGCCCAAAAGAGTATACAGGTCAGACAGGTGGAAGTTTCAAAATACCTAAACTGAACACAAAGCTAGTTTTCTCAATGAAAAAACTAATTCCAAATATGTAAATAAATTAATTACTAAAAATAATGAATTAAAACAATTTTGAGCATCACTATCTTGACACATCACTGAAAATGACCACAGAGAGCCAAAAGTATTCAAAAACCAAAAAATTATTAGTCGCTTCTCTTCTATGAATGCAAAATATATAGCAGCCATATAAAGCTGTTGGTTTGGGTTTATCACTAATTCGTAAAAGAAATCAAGTAATCGCTATCAAAAAATCTACTTCGCAGTTTATCTTGAAGAAAGAACCTAAAGAGTCTATAATACTTTTAAACAAAAACTTAAGGAACTTTGAAAAGACAACTTTTATTTGAAAGAATACGTCAATAAGCAGAATTGTCGCTACTGGGTAGAGCAGAATCCAAAACAGAAACATTAGCGATCACTTTATAGCCTAAAGTCCATTTTTTTGTATGCAACAGCCGATACATCATTTTGACTCCAGTCTGTTCTATGTCACAGGCATGGAACATAAATATCTATGTTTTACTTCAGTTGACAATTCTGTTCTATCATGTCACACTTCAATTCTAAAGAAAGGGAAATTTATGTTCCATGTCTGTGACATAGAACAGACTGGAGTCAAATACAGGAAATATAACAAACTAAATGAACATTGAATATGAAAAATAAAGATTAAAAAGAAACAAAATTTGAAAATCTGACGCAATAGAAGAGCAATATTACATAAAAAACAGATGCAATCTAACGAGTAATGTCAAAAACGCTGTTATCAATCTTCGTTCGAAGAGAAATGCCAGACGGGAGATGATGGTCAGCATCTAGACAACAATATTTTTTCTAAATCATTATTTTGCAATTCAGTTTCTGTAAAAAGAACATAAACAACCCAGTTCATTTTACGCAGTGTATCCACAGATAGAATGACAAGAGGAGAAACTTTTTTATTTTTAGCGAAACATGTCATTCCTGATAAAAAGTTATGCTTATTCTAAAATTCCATAAAGGTAGCATTCCGTAACAAGCGACCAAGACAAGATACCGAAACAAATGACATATAGACGAGACCGAGACACCAAGTGAACTGCCGCTTCTTAAAATAAATATGCCGCCGAGACAAGCGACATACGCAAAACGTGCGTCTATATTTCAGTATATTACATGTAGAAAAAGGGCGAAAAAGGGAAAAATGGCTTCGAACGGAGGTGTATAAATTGTATATTTAAAACGAGGTGCGAAGGATTTTATATTTTCTATGACGATTACATCCTTGCAGGATTCTACTTGAGGATCAAATAGTGGTGGGTTCTTAGCCATTAACTCCATTAGCAATTTGTTAGCATTGCTAACGCTATCATGCGCCAGATGACTCCAGTTTTTCTGTTATTATTGTCAAAAATTATTATTCACGGTTTTTCTCTGTTACAAAAATGTCACTTCTTTGTCATTTGTGACCGAGTAGTCATCTGCGTAAAACATCCGCAATCAATCCGGTGTAATCAGCGTAAAATCTGTGTTTAATTAGCAGTGGCCATTTAAATTCAATTCTTTTTAAGTTTTATTCATCCATGTTACTTTTGTCTGATCGCCAATATACTGGAAATCGAAATCGAGTGCGATGTGGTCACACAGTTAAATCATTAATCATCCAGGTTAATCTTCATTATCGGAAGGTTAACGCATCATCCACCTAACAAGAGATAAACTAGCAGAGTTTTTTTGCATCCAAATCTGTCAGAATCAACTAGTCAATAGTAGTAATTAAATTTATAAAAGCAATTCAAGTATTTCTATTATCTATTTCACGGTGAACCCCCCTACGAACTAACAAATTTACTTATCGAATATACAGTGCATGTCTGAGGGAGATTCACAAAGAGTTAAGAGTAGCTCCGGTCTTGTGTGAGTCATATGTGGCTGGGAGGAAAAGGAATTGTTGAGGAAATCGAATTGCTTGGGGGAAAACTAGGACAAGTAAGAGAACTTAAGTACCTAAGCCCCTTCATAACGGAAAATGGGATACTAGATCGAGAAATTCCCCACAAAATACATGCTGGTATACAACTGGAAGCGAATGAGTGGGATACTCTGTAATCGAAAAATTGGGGAAGGGCTGAAAGGAAAGATGTACAAGAGTGTGGTGAGGTCTGCGTTAGTGTGCAGCGGTGAAATGTAGCCTATAAAAAGGGTCTAGGAAAAGAAGATGGAGGTAGCTGAAATGGTGGATGTTGGGTAAGACTAAAAGGAACAACGTAATTAAGGAAAGAGCCGGGTTGACTACAGTCTGAAAAAAGTACTACAGAACTATGTGGGACGAAGGATAGATCTGTTAGAAGTTGAGGGAAAGAGAGGTAGAGGAAAGCCGAGGAGAAGATGAAAGGACTGTGTGGAGAGGACTTAAGAGAGAAAGATTTAAATAAAGAAGACCCGATGGACAGAAATGAATGGCGAAGAAGAGTAAGGAACAGCAACCACTGAAAAGACAAAAGCCGAGGAATAAGAAGATTGAATTAGATTGAGGAACAATAATTAATGCCGTAAATGAAACTACCAAATCACCCTAGACATGCTAAGAAACAGTTAGAAATAAGATAAGATTAATAAAGAATTTAGAAATAGAGTGGAGAGATGTTTTGAAGTTGGCGGAGACAATGTGGAATAGTTGTTGTTGTGTGAATACAACGTTTTTTATTGATTTGGACTGGGTTGACTATTCTAACTAAAACTCCTCGATTAAACTCAGTTTATATTAATTTAAATGTAGACAATTCACTCCCCGATATGCCGTTCGTTCTATGGCTGAACAGTGATCTGTTTTGGTCAAATGCGTCGAGCGCGGCGTAATCGACGACGGCCGAAGGCACAGTGCCATAACAGTTGTTTTTTATTTAATGTTAGTTTATCTATATTATTCTTTTGTTTTTATTATTGATTATAATATTATGGCTTAAGTCACGATGTATTGAAAAACTTTTATTCATTTTATGGGGTTTTAGAATAAACAAAACTTTTTATGAAGAATGACATTTTTAGCTAAGAATAAAAATTTTAAAAATTCTCCTCTTGATACCATTTTTGAACACGTAGTGCGTGATAATATGAACACATAAATGCCATGATCATATGAAAAAAATTAAAGAGAAAAAATAAACGGAGGAACAAATCTTTAAGAGGTTAAATCATAACCTTCATTTATTAGATTCGTCGTACAAAATAGTATAAAAGCAAGTATAAAAAAACACATTAAAAAAGTTACAAACCTCTACTGATCGTGAACTATTTCCAGTTTTAACTCTACGATAGTTATTATTCGGTCTATAGTAATTCGGTCTTTGGTGACTTTGTTGATGATGGCTCCTACTTTGGGATCCACCTGGACGGAAGTCGTTACGTTGATAACCTCTGCTGTTTTGTTCATGACGATAGTGGTTTGATGGTGGATGACGACGCATAGGTGGCACATACGGCGTTTGTAGTGGATCGAAATACCTAGGTATCCTTAACTCTGCTGTTTCCTCTTCTTCGTTCAAAACAGTTTCCAAAGTTCTTAAAGTTAAATCGTCGAACTTGGAATATTTATAGCTTGGCTCTGTTATCACTTTTTGGTATATGTTATCGAGAGCCTTGCGGAGGTTGATGATGTTTGCGTCGTGAAAGGAAAAGTTCAGCCAACCGTCAATATCCAAATCCGTTGGGGATTCTATTGTCGTGTCCATGCCGCAAAATAGACCGACCTAAAAATAAAATATTTACAGTAGTTTGGTACAACTTAAAAATTTTAATGAACCCTACATTAAAACTCTCTTGAGTATGTTTATCTACGTAACAAATCCACACCCAAAACATTTTATTCATCAAAAAAATTTTTATTTCAAATCTTTAGTAAAAGGTATAAATAAAATACCCAAACGGGCTATAGGTATCACAAATACAGAACGTTTTCGGAATGTAAATTTCATCATCAGTGTAACAAAGTGTACATGCTATGAGCCACTAAAATATATGGGTGAAAACCCTTTAAATGTTATAAATTTATAAATATGTTACATTATATGTTATTAAAAATTAGGATGTTTAAGTTACCGTTGGAATTGGTAACATGGCAACGGTAAATTAAACATCCTAATTTTTTTGGTTTAAAAACTGATGTTTAAAAATTACTTACTGTTAAAGGAGTAACAGCTGTAACTCCTCTAAGACCAAAACCACCCTTCTGCTTTAACATTTCATCGTAAACAAGCCACGCCTTAATTTCTTGATGTGAGCATGCGCTAAAATTCGATATGGTTGGACATGTTGCTCTCCTAAAATTAAAAAATATTTAAAAATAATAACAGCAGCATTTTATATATATATATATTGGCGTTGAACTTACATATTTTTTTTTCAATAAATATTGATAGTTGTTGTATATAACTTCATAAACTAAGTCTATCTACTCGCTAAAGATAAAATGAAAAATTCTAAAAAATTCTAAAACCTAATAAATACATATGAAAAAATTTAATGACCTCTTGTGATACACAACTTACGAACTCTTTTATCACAAATATGTCACAGTACATATGATAATCTCAACTTCCTAAAAACGTGTTATATAAAGTTTCACTCAGGTTTTAAGTTGTTTTTTCTTGTGAATAGGTTTAAATATAAATTTGCAATACTCAAATTCATTGCCATTCTAACGTTTTAAAACATTTGAAATAATAATAATTTACCAAAAATTTACAATCTTTCGGAACAACTGATCCGTGTATATAGGGCTATGAAAAACCTCGCCTTACGGAAACCATGAAGAAAAAGAGACTGCAATGGGCCAAACAACAACGGCATATGACTTTTGAAGACTGGACTCGAGTAATTAGTACTTTTTTAAATATTGTAGTTACTAAATACGGATTCTTTTAATTTTTACAGGTATGCTTTTACGATGAATCAATTTTGGAAACCCAAAATTTTCCACGTTGGAAATTTGTATGGGAGCGAATCAGTGAAATCATTACATATGTAAGACAATGAGTAAGAGAGAGACAGAAGATATATTTTCTCTCTCTTCCTCTCTCGAATATAAAAATGTTCCTTTTGTATATAATTTAATATTATATATATATATATATATATATATATATATATATATATATATATAGATATATATATATATATATATATATATATAACATATAAAGATATATATACATATAATATTATATATATATATATATATATATATATATATATAATAAAATATTTATTAATATTGTTATTTATGTGATATGTTTTGTATTATTTATTAAATGTTCATAATTATATTAGTCTTTTTGTATTTCAAAATAATAATCTCAATAAATCACTGTATGATCCAGAACTGTCAATTTTGAAATACGTTTATGTCATGTCCTCGGTAGTATAGTAGTCAGTATCCCCGCCTGTCACGCGGGAGACCGGGGTTCGATTCCCAGTCGGGGAGGACTTTTTTATTAATATTATTACATGGTAAATTAAACATATATGCGTAAGTAGAAAAGTTATGTATATTATTGTCATTTTTAAATACTTATGAATATTGCATTTTAATTTGTATTGTATTATTATATTAATAATAAAATAGACAATGAATTTTACTGCAGAGTATGTGTAAAAAATTTTTGCATTCAACTCCTTTCATACATATATGAAAATAAAAATATACATTTTCATCATAATATTGATTCAATCCTTCATTTACTATACTATTACAGGTCAAAAGTTGTTTATTAATTGTTAGTAAGTTGTTATTAATTCTGTTTCTCTTTCTGCTATGTCTTACCTATAGCATTACATATGTGAATGATTGTGCAGATTGACTCCCAAATAAATTTGTAACGGCGAATGCGTGTATAGAAGTGTAACTTCCACCGGCAGTCCCACTGGACTGCCACACCCGTTTTTTTATTTGCGCCCAAACCATTTCTATAGGGTTCAAGTCTGGATGATATGGCGCAAGTTTTAAAGAAACATGTCCAGATTCTTGCAGCACTTTGTCAAAATTATATTGAATATGATCTTGTTGGTGTCGTTTGATGATTTCATACAATTGCGGCTTTAACATTGACGTTACAAATGGTAAATTTTTTTCTGTCAACCAAGATATCATATCCATTTGTTTAGAATTACTGATGGGTGCTTTATTAATTTGTACATTATGATATGACGTATTATCAGTAACAACAACAGATCCCACAGGCAAATTAAGGATTAACTGTTCTTTCATCCATTTTTCATAATTTTCTGAATTCATCATCATGATAATCTCCTGTCTTAGCTCCTGACTTAAAAATCAAAAGGGAATTCTGTATGAAGCCCATCTCCCCACTACCATGTACGATAACCAACCTACTTCCTTTTGAAATATTTTTGAACAATCCTTTGCCACTGTCATCTGTCCAGCTATTTGGCATAGTGTGTCCTGCATGTACATGGGTTTCATCAACATATACAATTGACTTACCTTCGCTTCTGTAATATTTAATTTTGTCCAAATATTTAATGCGTAGAGCACGAATATCATTCCGTTCAATTAATAAACGTCGATTATCTTTCGTTTTCTTCCATTTAAATCCCAAATCTTTCACAATTCTGTAGAGAGAACTCACACTTCCAGTCCACTCGTACACCTCTTCAAGCCTTTTCTGCAAAAGCTTCAATGATACACGACAACGTTCAGTCTCATGAAAACGATGAATGGTATTTCTAATGAACTGTTTGTCATACTCCCTCAAGTCTGTCGCGGTTGCGTTTTAGCAAGTGTTGTAGCTGGAAATTTTAGTGTATTATTTGACTCTGCGTTTGTTAACATACTCGGTTGTTGAATGATCCTTTATACTGTACGTAAAGATACTCCAGTAGCGCCACTCACACGTTGTTTAACACTGGTTCGATTATCTTCAGGAAATAGTATTTCCATATATTTAAATACATTGTAAACTATTCCTTTGGATTCTGGTGTCAATCTGATCTGTTTACTCGTACTACACTTCTCCGTACTTCACTACAACCATCTCCATTCCACAAAATAGTTCTAATACGAGTGGTAGAACCTTTCTTGTTGAGACTCGACAACATAATGAGACTAAATTACAAACTTGTTCGAAATCCAATGACTAGAAATTCTCGGAAATAATTCTTATCAGTTCTTTGTATGTCCTTAACGAGTCGTTAAGGAGTCATTAATAATGACTTTATAATTGCGGTTTTAAGGTAACTGATACTAAATTAGAAATTAACTTTTAACAAACTTTATAGAGTATCAATTATTAAAGATGGTGTTATAAGAAACAAAAAGTTTGGTATCTATAAAACAATCTGTGTACAATCGAACTCCATTTATTATTTAAGTAAGTAATAATTTTGTAATTAGTGCGATTTCGAATAATTTAATTTCGTTTAATATTGCAACGCCACTGCAAGGGGTCTGATCTTAGATATTCTATTGTCTGCGCGATTAACTATTTCGTGGAAGGGCTCGCCACTCGATTTGAAATAAGCTGTATGAGTATTTTAATTGCGGTGTACGCCCTGGATTTCACAGAGATGCAGGCCCTTCACGTTTCGACTGTGGTCGAACACACACCCCAGGAACACCGTCGGAGTGGCGACTTCGACGTTGGTGCTACGCCTCGCACGTCACCTCTCGCGGAAACAATCTTATGTCTTGTAAAGCGTTGATTATTTCCGTCGAGAAGGTTTCTAATGGCGAAGCGCGACTTCAGCTCGCCCACCGAGCGAGGAGCAATTCTAAGTCCACCTGGGACTTTTATTCACTCCTAACCGTCGGTGGTCCAGTGGAACACTGTGAAGTTCGGCATGATCTGAAATAGGTATAAGGCACACTGTCTTTCCTATCTCAAAGAACGATGCCTACCCAGGCAGGGAATGTTCACTCCGAGCTGATAGTTTCCTTCGTGAAGTGACAAGTTTACTATTAAACTTTTCTTCACCTCGACGAAAGAATGACCAATAGTCGCTACTTCGGTTCCTATAACTTCCTGTGAATACTTCGTAGCCTATAAGACTTTGTACGTATTCACTAAAAAAGCGTTCGAACTCTTCTTCAAACGAAGTCTTCTCACAAGGGTTCACTCTTGTTGTATAATAATAATAAGCAATGAATTTTCAAGAGGCACTCGGCCAACAAGGTCTAGCAGGGGCTAGTGGTGTAAGACGACTAGTTCCCGATCGGAAGATGTGCTGCCTTTTTATACACTTCGTGTTTGCAATTTAGCATCGATCTTCCGCCGAGAGGCCAATGACAACGCAGTTAATAAAAGTATTTGTGATTGGCCGGCTAGAGTGACAATCTCCGTCGTGATTGGTCACTTCTGGCGACAATAACTATGATAATTATATTATAATCATACCTATGACACTATCATATCTACGACAAACTGGGGTAGAAAAAATTGTAAAAATTTGTGAAAACTTAAGAATTTTCAGGACAGACTGGTTTGCGAAGTATTATGCAAACATAGAAAAATGGTCTCTCATTTTTCTTTACTTTATTTTTGAAGTAACTTCAAATTTTTTATACCAAATTTTTAGAAAGTTTAAAAGAGTTTTGGATACATTTTTATGCAAGATCAGACCTTTGTCTTGCTCTATGGCTGTGAAATTTGTAAGAAAGATGTATATACAGACCGATGCTGAGAATTCCCTGGGTCCAAAGATACAGCGCAATAAGAAGAAGAAAGAGTTTTTGCATTTTCTACAAGTAAATTTCCAAAACGTTATGTTTACAACTAGCGAGCTAGAGAAAGAAAGGCATATATCATCAAAAGTAGCGTAAAACCATAATTTACATACAGACTATCCAAATAATTGATAAATTTGCATTTAACTTATTTCGTCATAAAACATAAAAACCAACACGTTAAAATAAATATTTGACAGATGCAAATGCTGTTACAGTTAATTAAATACATTTGTACAATATACAACCCTAAACAAATCTCTACTGGTTTTTAGACCGAACAAACGCTAGAAAATATTCTTAATGGCCAAATGCTATTCAACAATTAAACTCTTACTGAGCGTACTTATCTCGAAATCGTTGAGACAGAGGGAAACTTATATTTATTTTTAAATTAAAATTATATATTACTAAATGAAGTAGCCCTAATGCAAAAATTGTGGTGAAATAAGTAAAAATATGTTGTACAAACAAAAGTAATTTCAAAGAATTGAATTACCTTGTTTGTAGTTTGTTTCCGCTTGGATAAGCTATGTTTGGATACAATCCGGTACAAATCAACCCTTTCACCAATGGCCAACAATCTGAATGTGTATTTCTGTAAGATCCGGCTGGGCCAGAGACGAAATTAAGCATCTTAAGTTGACCCATCAATTGACTTTTTGTTTTTATAATGGAGCTCATGGCGTTCTGGCTCAAAAAGTATTCATGACAAAAACGACCCACATTACCCGACGCAGTTGCTTCCTAAAATGATATGGTTCAAATTATAAAAATACACGTATTCAAACGTATGATCACTATGTAGAGCGTACTTACCTCAAATTTTCTAAAAAGTTCAAGATATAAGAGATGATCGCTCAAAACACCATTAATTAACTCCTTTCGTTTACCAGCTGCCTGTGTTTTAAGATGTGCCTGGGGAGGTAACTGGAATGGATCTCTAAAAAAGCATATATAATTTAAAAAAAGTCGTTAATTTTTTTTAGTATATTCCGTAGTATACTTTAACATGCTCCAGCATACTATAAATAAATAAAAAAAATATATACGAGTTGGATTTGGTTCATCAAAGCGAATAGACGTGCGATACTTAAAATCTATCTAGATCAAAAGAACGCTGTCAAAATTGTGGAGAAGATCATAAAGTAGAAAATTGCCAAAAAAATGAACCAATATGCATTTATTGTAAAGAAAAGCATTGATAGCAAGATAGCAAGATATACTGTTACTTTAAAAAGAAAGAGGTTAGCTATAACCCCAGAGATCGATGAAACATTCGAAAAACACAAAGAAATAATTTCAAATCCAAAAATTTTAACAGAACCTGTTTTCAATAAATTTAAAAATATACCAAATTATAATAACGGTTGTGATGATAATAGCATTTTAAGTAAACAGATAAAAACTCGCGAATCAATATTAAATCTTATCAAAGATGTTTTAACTTTTTCAAATATAGAAATTAAAAATAGTACACTTATTGAAAATATAAAAGACAGTATAACGCAAATTCTATCAGACTATGAGTAACTTAAATATACTGCAATGGAATGCTAGATTAATTTTGTGTAATAAAGGTCATTTTGAAAAATACATTTTCGATAATAAGATTAATGTAGTGTTGCTTTCGAAAACCTGGTTAAAGGAATCTTCACATTTTTTTATTAATAATTTTAATATATTTAGACACGACCGTAATGACGGTTATGGAGGAGTTGCAATCCTATTTAAAAAATTCCTTACCTTTTTTCCCAAGCCAAAATTTACTCCAATAAAGTCCGTAGAATGTGTGTCGGTATCAGTGTCAATAAATAAAAATATCAAAATCCACCTATACTCTATATACGCCAAACCAAAACTATACATTAGAGAAACAGATTGGGTTGCCTTTTTTGATAGCCTAGAAAAGCCATTTTTGGTAGGAGGTGATTTCAATTGTCATCATACTGCATGCTGAAATAGTTATTCAGATATATCGGGTGCAAGGCTTCTCGGTGCTATAGAGGAGTGTAACTTAAATTATTTAAATACAGGAAGCGAAACATTAATACCTAGATTTGGAAGTAATAATAAATCTGCTGTAGATATAACAATATGTTCTAGAGATATAACTTTAAATTGTAATTGGAAAACTGATATTATACCATTAGGTACTTCCAATCATTTTCCTGTTCTAATTGAAACACATTTTAATACTACTCAAGTATCCTTTAAGTGTAAAAACAAAGTTAATTTAAATAAAGCTGACTGGTCCCTTTTCTCTCAGATAGTATATGAACAATTAGATGAAAGTAATAACGAAAGATCTTATAAAAGTTTTATAGAGTCACTAAATCATGCTACAAAACTAGCAATCTCACAGAAGAGAAAAGAGATCAAATCAGAATTTAGCAAAGTTTGGTGGAATCAGAGATGTGCAAATGCCATTAAATGTCAACAAGCTTTTTTGCTTTACAAAAGGCAGTCAAATTTAACTAACTATTTAAAATATAAAAATTTAGTAGCAGTCGCAAAAAAAATAATATTACAAAGCAAAAAAGATTCTTGGCAAAATTTTTGTAAACAACTTAACAGAAACACACCTATAAAAGATATATGGAAATATATAAAGAAAATAAAAAATACATTTAATCCTCCAAAAAATAGGATACAGGTAGGGGAGTGGGTAGAAATGTTCTTCAATAAAATTGCTCCAACTTGGGTGGAAACAAATATTCGGCCGATTAGTTCACTGCGCACGAATGATATAGATAAGGAATTCTCAAGTATGGAAATAAAACAAAGCCTCAAAACTAACAATAATACAGCGCCCGGAGTTGATAACATTTATTATAAAATGCTCGCTAGTTTGTCAGAATCAAGTATAGAAATTTTTCGCAAAATAATAAATACAACATGGAATCGGGCAGAATTTCCAACAAACTGAAAGGAATATTCAGCAATCCCAATTCTAAAGCCAAATCGAGATGCGGAAGATCCAGATTCATATGGAGCAATTTCTCTAGCTTCTTGTGTCTTAAAAACTTTAGAAAGAATGATCAAAGTCAGACTAGTTCATTGGCTTGAAAACAATAAAAAAATTACCTAAATTACAGTTTGGCTTCAGAAGAGGATGTTCAACCATTGAAAATGTAGGTAATCTAGTAAGTGATATAAATATCGCTTTTACTAACAACAAATCACTTCCAGCAATTTTTGTAGATATAGAATCAGCATATGATAATGTAATATTAGACATTCTCTATGAAAAAATGGAAAAAATGGGAATTTCTCAAGCTTTGACCTCACGTATCAGATTACTATATTCCGATAGAACAGTTTCAATAAATATAAATGATGAAATATTGGGCCCTAAAACGACCAATATTAAGTTACCACAAGGAAGTATACTAAGCCCTGTACTATACTTAATATACACAGCAGATCTGGAATGTAAAATTAAATCTGAGACCATTTCTATACAACAATTTGCCGATGATATTTGTATATATTCACCATGTCAGTATATTGAAGAAGGGTGCAAAAAATTAAATATAGCTTATAAGAACCTCAATAAATGGTGTAATGAAAATGGTCTAAAAATTTCCAGGAAAAAAAACAGAAGTTTGCATTTTCACGAGAAAAAGAAAAAACATTCCAACCGAATTAACATTGGATACAACAAAGTGTAGCGTACGTGCATCAGTAAAATACCTAGGAATGCGTCTAGATAAAAAAATGACATGGAAAAATCACATAGATTATCTAATCAAGAAAACAGAAAAAGGAATTAACATCTTACGGTCAGTATGTGGAACAAAATGGGGATCAGATCCAAATGTAGCAATCCTTCTGTACAAATCCTACATTAGGTCAATACTGGAATTATGGTTGTTTCTTCTACGACCAAGCTTCAAAAAGTCAACTAGAAAAAATAGACCACGTAGTAAATAAGTGTCTAAGACTATGCCTAGGGGCTTTAAAAAGTACACCAATTGATTGTTTATTTGCAGAAGTAGCGGAAACTCCACTAAAATAACGCTGAAAGATTTTAACTTCCAATTTTATAGCTAAATCAAGCTCCAAAAAAAGCGACTTAGTCCAAAAAATTAATATACTGTTGACATCGGATCTTACCCACAGTTATTGGAAGTAGAAAAAAAGTTTAACTATTACAGAGTCATATTATGTAATACATAACGTAATAGAAGAAATACACTCCCCTTTTTTTAACCCCCAATAAGCAAACTAGTGGGACCTGTTTTAAACTGTTCTCATATCAACGATATACTTTTGATTTAATGCGTATAAATTGTATGGTGACGAATCTGCGAAGATTTTACGGACAGAATATATAAATCATAATTATAATGAAAATTCCACTTACTTATGACTGAGAGTTGCTACTAAAGTTAGAATAGGGTCCAGACACTTCGTAATAACACCCCCGATTAATATTTTTCCTAAATGAGGCTCCAACGTCAATTGAGCGAGATAGCTGCCGAGAACGGTTAAATCTTCGTCTTTATCTAGGGCACCAAGAAATTGAAGGTTTTCCACAGCAACTCTGATAGAATTTGCTGCTGGAGCGTCCAATGCTAATGAGAGAAAACTGTCAATGTCCATGTCGTCGGGGGCAAGAACTTTGGCATGTAGACAGATCTCCTAAAAAGTTTGCATATCAAATTAAAAATCAATAATTACACTTAAGTTTATTTTTGTATATCACAATTCAATATAGTAAATTGCTAAACCGAGTATACGGAGTTTGTTAAAATATAGGTTCCCTTTAAATTTTGCGGGCTACGTACAATCGATTATCATCACAGCCCAACAAAAAAAAATTATTTTGCTGCCGAAAAAAAAATCAACTGATTTTGGTTAATTCATCTGTGCTGATTCCAAAAATACAAACCTTTTCTTTGTATCAGCTCTGGTTTTCGAGATATAACATAATCATCAAATATTTAAATATTCTTACATTTCTGTACATTCCACCACTAAAATTGCAATATGTTTATAAACAAACCACAAGTTGTAAGACAAATGCATACTAATGACTTCTAATTAAAGTGTACGTATTGGAAATGCCCTTAACTTAAAATTGGCGCTAACTGCTTCTTAACTATTGTCCTATAAGTAAATAGTATTTTCTCTGAACTGACCTTAATAGGTTCCTAGAAAGTCGACTGCATTCCATTGTAAAATTTAGTTTGAACTTGAGTTTAGTTGCAAGAGTTTGTTTTTGACAACTGAAAACTATGGCTTTTACCACTACAAGCAAGCGTTTTTGTGTGAATAACCCGGACGTTTTTTGCTACCTATGTGGCGAGTATATTGTAAAGGAAAGTAGAAAACCAGTTTCTAATTTTATAAAAACGGCATATCAAGCCTATTTTGTTGTTCATTTAGATCAAGATAAATCCTGAGCTCCACATGTAGTGTGCAAAACTTTTCTTGAAAACTTGCGACAGTGGACGAAAGGACAACGAAAATGTTTAAAATTTGGTGTTTCAATGGTATGGAAGGAACCAAAAAATCATTTTGACGATTGCTATTTCTGTCTTGTAAATATAAAGGGCATTAATCGTAACAATCGACATAACTGGACATATCCTAACCTGGATTCAGCAATAAGACCAATTCCACATCAGCTTGAGCAGATACCCATTACAATATTTAGCAGTCTACTTACGTTACCAGAGGATAATGTCGAAACGTTATCTGACGAACTACAGACTAATATATTTGAGGAAGATGACAGTAATTTTGAAGAGGATGCAACACGTCCTGAGCGCTTTACTCAGGAAGAGCTAAGCGATCTTATCAGAGATTTGAACCTTCCAAAGGATTCTTCCGAGTTGCTTGCCTCCAGACTAAAGGAAAAGAATCTACTTCACCCAGACACCAAAATTACATGCTAACGTAATAGACAAAAAGATCTTTTGCCTTTTATTTGTCAGCAAGATGATATGGTTTTTTGTAACAATATTAAAGGACTGTTAGAAAAAATGTGTGTATCGCAGTATACACCAGATCACTGGCGTCTTTTCATCGACAGTTCCAAACGAAGTTTAAAGTGTGTTCTTTTAATCCTCATCAATTTTCAATAAGTTTGTAGAAAACAGCAAAAAAAATTATTTCATAGGGCAGTATGCTTGTATTGATGAAATGCTCATTGGTTTTCAGGGAAGATGTTTATTTCGCATGTACATGCCTCAAAAACCCCGAAAATATGGCTTAAAGATAATGGCACTAACTGACGCCCGAACCCATTACTTTTTGGATGGGTATGTATATACAGGTGCTGGAAGTGATGACCAAACATTGTCAGAAGAGGAAAGAAAATTTAACAAACCAACGCAATCAGTTCTTCGTCTAGTAAAATGTATTGAGGGTTCTAACCGTAACGTAACAGCAGACAACTGGTTTACATCCTTAGAAGATAACTGAGTTGAGGAACCGAGGCTTAACTTGGGTACTGTTAAAAAATAAAAGGATACCTATTTCTTTTTTGCCAACTAAAACGAGACTCACGGGATCACCTCTATTTGGATTTGGCGATTAGTTTCATATGTACCTAAACCACGAAAAGCCGTACTTTTGATGTCTTCAATGCACTACAGTAATGCAGTAAACGATGAAACAAACAAACCCAAAATTATCGAGTTTTATAATCAAACAAAAGGAGGCGTCGATGCATTAGATGAAAAATGTACAGTGTATTCTACACAGATTCTAGAAGTCGAAGATGGCCTTTTACATATTTTTATACAATTTTGGATATTTCTTCCGTCAATGCGTTTATATTATACTCATCCCTACCTGGAAACCCCCAAAAGTCGAGGTATGAATTCATCAAATCTCTGGCTCGGCAGCTTGTGCAGGATCATATGGAAAGAAGACTAACTATTTCTGAAATTCCAAGGCAACTGAGACATAATATCGCTTCCATTTTAAAAACAGACATTCCTGAACAGAAAAATGCTATTTTAGAAAAAAGAGTAAGGTGCTCAAAATGTCCACGACCGTTAGATAGAAACACGAAGATAGTTTGCGTTAGTTGCAAAGCGCCAATATGCCAAATATGTGAAACACACATTTGCAAAGATTGCCTATAAGAATGGATTGTAGTTTTTATGATGTTTTTTGTTTTTGGTTATTTTTTTTGTATTGGTAGGTTAGATTGAATGTTTAAGTTTATGTTTTAAGAAAAAAAAAATTTTTTGTGTTCCTCATTTTCTTGTTATAGGATAATGTTTAGTCTAGCTACAAAATAACTCAGTTTTTGGGGCTGTTTCTTAGTTTAATTTTTTACGCGTGATAAGTATTTCAAATATCTGTTAAATTTATATTATAACAAAATAAACGTCTTTATGTTATTGAAGTCATTTTTTTTAATATAAACAAATATCAGTGTCTAATTTTGCAAAACAAATTGGGGTCAGTGTGACCCCAACTCACCATACACGTAACAAAAAATGGATCTCACCAGTTACAAGTTAACCTGTCAAAATATAACTAACTTCGCAAAAATAATTATTAAATTCACTACACAGTTGGGACCAGGATTAGCGAACAGACTATAAACATATTTTGGTGTGATTCCGTTCTTGAACAGTTCTGATAAAAAAAATTAAAATTAACAAAATGCTAACTTACAACTTATAGAGGACAGTGAGGGCACCCAATATGCACCAAGAATCGGTTATTTTGATTTTTCAAACCTGGGAGACGTTTCTGCTCAAAATCTACTACACAAATCTCAGAAAACCAAATTTGTTTTGGCACTTTATATCTACGACTACAAAATAAACCTCTGAAAAGTTTTAAAAATCCACCCCAACTTTTTAGTACAGAGGCAAATTGAACCCCAAAGCAGGCGTCTTTTCGAACTTTTTATAAAATCGCGTATAAAGGCCTTAGAAATATTTAAAAAAAATTAACTTTTTAAAGGTTTATTTATTAGTTTTAAGTCTCACGAACTGAATCCAGTTGGAATAAAAGAAAACAATGAATAGAAAAATTATGACAATAAATATAATAGTTTTTTTGTTTAATATGTAAAAATTGACTTTTTCCAATTTAGAAAGTAAAAGTCCATTTAAATAATTTGGAACCATTAATAGCAACATTTTACAATATCAATCAATAAATACCTCTAATGAAATCCTGAGAATTTCTGGAACTCTTTCCACATCCATATTTTCGTAGCGTTGTTTAGAATACAACCGGAAGCATCTGCCAGGTTTTGTACGACCTGCTCGTCCTTTTCGTTGGTTGGCGCATGCTTGTGAAATCCACTTTGTATGCAGCGATGATACCTTATTATACTGAAAAATTACATTAAATAATATTAAAATACTCGATTAATTGTTGTATCCACGGAAGATGAGACGAAGAAGAAGGAAGAAGAATCATGGAAGAAATTATGTATATTTATATTACAGTTACTTAAGAGATTAAAAATAACAATGCTAAGTGAATTAAACTTTGTTAAACAATTGAGTAGTCTTTAAAAAATCTATTATGCTTTTAAATCTGCTTGAACAGTTCAGAAGTTCTTCTAAACTCTGGTTTCTCTTAGCAATGCGAGTGGTCTAGTAGTGTTGTCATTCTGTGAGGATAAGCTTGACGGTAATACGAGTATCGTCGCATAGAGAGCATAACTGTTATCTGTAGAGGAGATTAGACGTCAAACGTGTGTGTCTTATCCTCACTGTTCGTATTATCTACTCTTTTCTATTCAAGGATGTGAGGGATAAATAGCTGGTAACATTAGGTTGTATTTCTCTTAGTTTTTTGCCTTTGTAGATCGAAACTTCTTGTCACTTGCCTTGGATATTCCTTTTAAATTTTGATTTTATCTATTCTTGAAGCTGTAGGATGTAGATGGGAAAGTTGCAGATGCTTCTTTGGGAAGCGCTATCAGCCATCTAATGTCCTTGGATGCTGCTATGAAAAGGCAGTAGTATTTTTTGCGCTAAGTGATGTTGAGTGAAAATATTTTCTATTGAGTGAATTCCAGATAAGGAATCGGTGCACAGAGCTACACTTTTACCACTGCAGTGGTTACCGTACAAGATTTAGGAGACATTCGTTGAACTTTCCGAGTCTGAATTTGTATCAGCCCGAGTGTCTGATGAAACAGGGCTGCTGAAATGGATCATAACACTCTATTGATACCGATTCAAGCACGGGAAGTTTAACGAATTTGTCCTCCTATGCCATATATATTATATACATAATTAAATTACAAAATAAAACGAATTGATCTACGAATGATAATCGAATGAATTAAAAAAATGTAAAAAAAGAGTTTGTTGTCCCGGTTTCAATGGAATTTGCTGACTTTACGATCTGCTCCTCCAGTTCAATGGTCAATGGCTGTTAGTCTGAATGCTTATGACTACATTTCTATATTATATATATATATATATATATATATATATATATATATATATATATATATATATCACTGGTCAGTGAGAAGACAAGTAAGACCCACTGTTTGAAACCAAACCGGATGGGTTTTCCTTTTATAAATTCTTCCAGAAAATGGTGCTCATAGTAACGCACCATTTGCTCATCAGTGGCAAGTTCCTTGGAACAAAAGCGAAATTTCTTATTTGCCTTCATTCTGTCGAAAAAGGGATGAATTTAAAAAAATTTGCATATGTATCGGTAGTGCAATTTCTTATGATATTGGATGTTTATGTTTTGACGCCAATATAATTATTTTTGGCGCAAGGAATGATAACCAGATAGCAATAAAATCCCATCCCAAGCAACACTTTGAAGTCAAATGAAATTCTTCTTCTTCCTCTTTATAAGCAATTCTGCTTGTTCATTGGCGGATTAATACCTGTATGGAAGGTTGTCACTCCTTCTTTTGCGTGGTCGTCCGATATTTCTTCTGCCGATTGGTGACTTATCTCTTGCTATTTTGACGACACGGGCCTCCTCGATTCTGTTTATGTGGTTATTCCATTCTTTTTTCTATTTTGTGTCCATTCATTTTCTTCTGTCTTCACTTCTCTTTCGATCTCTCAGCGTATTTCCTGTAATTCTTCTCAGTACTCTATTCTCTGCCGTTTCCAGTGAGTTTGCGTTGTGGCCGTGTCGGGTCTTGTTTCTGAGGCATATGTCATTATTGGTCTTACATTAGCTTTATAAATTCTTGATTTCATCTGTGTTAATGTGTCTGTTTCGCCATATAGTGTTATTAAGGCATCCTGCCAGTCTATTTGCTTTTTGTACTTGATCTCTCACTTCTTTGTCCAAAATTGCTTTGCGATGCAATACATTCTAAGAAATATGCACTTTTTTTCACGAGCATTTCAAAAATATGAACCTGTATTTTATCTTTTTAATATAATTTCATATTTTGTAGGATCGTTAGATCGAAAAGGAAATTGAAAAAAATTTGCATTGACTTTCTTCGGATATGACTGGTAAATTTAAAGCTTTTTTTTCTTTCAGGCTTTGTTAAATGTATCTAAAATTGACCGGAAACATCTTTAATCGTTGATTTTTTAATTTGTAATTTGTTCAAAGTAGTATTTGAAGAATGAAAGGTGGTCCATAACAATTACGCTATTTTTAGGTGAACCGTGACTCAAAAATTATACTGTCCATATTTCTAATGCAGTCTAACGATGCACCTTTATTATTATTATTTTTTGGTTGATATAAATGCATCATCGGTCCATTTATTTTCTTCACCGCGATGTGAAATAATAATCCTCTGTCCTTTATTGGAAGGTACTGCATTTGAATATATATTTTATTATTATTTGTCCAGATTTTTTCACGGTGTCATGAGTATTAAAGCAGGTCTCATGTAAATATACAATGTTCCATTTCGTTTTCCATACTCTGTTATATTTCTTATATAATTACTATTAGCCTTGAGGCATAATCGAAGTATTGTTTCTTAACGAGAAAAAATGTTTTTTGAACCAATTCAAAGGCTTTCGATAGTTGGAAAAACATTCGCTGGGTACTTTTTGTATGCTGTTCTTGTCACAGGTTCAATAAGGTGACATTTGTTTTTTTCTTAACTTGCAACTATCCTTTCTCTTCTTCCCAGATAAAAATGTTCCTCCTACAATGCCATAAATCCGATTTTAGTATCTTCAACCTATGGCATTTGGTATATGAGACCACAATAAACAATTTTACCATGCATTTGGGATCGTCAAAGAGGTACTGAAAATGTCGTTTACGTTTTACTTGGCAGTTTTGTAAATTTTCCCATTGTTTAGAAGGTTCCATTGGGAAGACTTTCAGTTCATGGAAATTGTCGCCCCAGCGAGTCCACATTTTAAAAGTAATATCTCGATAATATTTTAAAACTTTAGAAATATCAGAAATATCATAAATATCATTCACAAGTAAAATCAATTCAATAAACACTATTTAATACGTTTAATTAGAAGCCGATCCGAATTGTTATGAAATTGAAGCCACAATTATACCATGATCTTTCTTAAATGAAATGTCGGTTGACTTTAACGAAAGTACAAGCTGAATATAGCCGCAAATGTCAACCATGAAACAAAATATTTCGGTTTGGCAGTGTTGGGATTTTTTTATAATGCATATGTTGTATGCTTCAAATATAAGGAGAGAAAGCTTTTAAAAAGTACATTTTGATTATATTATTTTATGAATTCTACAATTTTTAATTTATATAAAACAATAACGAGTTAATATTTATCTCTTTCGACATTAATTTCAAACATCTGTTGCAATCTGGTAACTGGTGGTTTGATGATTGCCAAATCTATCCGCTAATCCATCAAAGGGCAATTTGCCAAAAAAAATTTCTTATAATTTACTGCAATTAATCTCCAAAGAGACAAATATTTACTCGTAATTGTTTTATATAAATTAAATTGCAGAATTCATAACATAATATAACCAAAATGTACTTTTCTAAAGCTTTCTCTCTTTATATTTGAAACATAAAACATACACATTATAAGTAAAAACATGCCAACACTGCCAAACCGAAATATTTTTCCATGGTTGACATTTGCGGCTATATTCAGCTTGTACTTTCGTTGTTAAAGTTAACCGAAATGTCATTAATAATATCCTTAATGTCAAGTATTTTAGTCGAATATTATTGGAAATACTATTATGACTATACGCAGGGACGAAATCTAAACTGAAACAATGATAAGAAATTTAAAATGATAACATTCATTTAGTCACCATGGAACCTAATATCTTGCAATAACAATTATTCTGTAGACAATAGATGTCAAGTCATCAATTATACTGGGAAATGTAATCATTAGATATGCATTGCAATAAATAAAAAATATAAACAAGAACGTCATTTGAAAACTAGAGGTGCTAACGTGCTAATAGATTAAATAACATTCCAAGCAAGATTATCCAACTTATGGGATCATTAAAAATGCGATATGGAGCTGATAAAAATTATTTTGTGTGTGTATTGAAATCATTAAAAGCATCAACATTCTAGGTGACGAAAAGTCACGTTCTTAGAATTTAGTGCCACTCAATTTATATTTTAATTTCTTTGTACACTATTACAATTTTATTAATATTATATTATAATATAATATATTGTTCTGAAGCTATTTTCTTGTTGCATGTTAGAGTAATTATTATTTAAATGGAAATAAGCCACAATTAAAGGTTAAAGTACGTTTATTGACGTTTCAATTTCCACTTCGGAAATCGTTCTCAAAATACAAACACTAATGTTTGTATTTTGAGAACGATTTCCGAAGTGGAAATTAAAACGTCAATAAACGTACTTTAACCTTTAATTGTGGGTTATTCCCATTTAAATAATAATTAATAATATAATATAATAATAATATAATATTATAATAAATATGTTTTTTCGGGACGCCATTAGTCAGACAAAATAATAAAATCTATTTTAGGAGTTGTCCAAAAAATTTGACTGAAGTACTGAAAAATTGATAAAATTACACAGTGTAAGTTAATAAATAAATAATACTTACGGCGTCAAATGCTTTTTCTTTTGCTTTTCCTACATCAATCACATATACAACATCGTCGATAGTAATACTGGTCTCTGCTATATTAGTTGACAAAATAATCTTTCTTAGACCAATTTCTTTAAACACATCATTTTGCTCCTTAATGTTCATGGATCCATGGAGGTAGAATATTTTATAGTTATGATCTAGCAAAGCTTCCGACTTTTCTATACTATCACTGCACATCATAATATCATCGTAACCAGGTAGAAAAACTAATATAGATCCAGGGATCCCACTATTATGTATACTACTTATCACAGTAACTATGAGATCAAAGTCAATAACATCCTCTGGTGTTGTTATGTCATACAAATCTAGTAAGCGTAAGCCCTCGCTATGTGGATCTGCAATCGGTTCACCTTGTCTTTCGTTCTGTACATATTTTAACAACGTGATTACTTCTTCGTTGCATGCATAATCGAAAACAGTTTTGCCTAATCTACACCGGAGATTAAGATCAGCGCCTACAAAATAGAAAAAATAGAATTATTGCAAGGAAAATAGGTTGAACATCAACATCAAAAAACAGTGAGAAAATCTTTCTCAAAAAAAAAAAGCGCAAGATGAATCTCGTTAACCCAGTTTCAGAACAATCATTACCAAGTTTACAAAGTGTCTTTATAATAAAATAGACAAGAAAATCATAACAGATTTCTCCAAAAAGCACTAAAACTGCCGAAGATACACTTGTATCGGCAAAGGTATACTCAAGCAACCAAATATCGCTCGGCCGGTACGGCCTGAGTTACATACGGTCTAAGCGGAAATGCAATCACGCATCGAGGATCTTTCGCCGGTAAAATTCTCCCAATAGGCCATTTGATTTCCATTTAGCAGCAATTGTCAATGTAAACAATTACTTAATTATACGAAAATGGTTGCGTTTCGATTTAATTTGAGTCTCTTACCACTCCCTAACACGTGTTTCTGGGTCTACCCGTCATCAGAGAGAGTTTGTAAGAAGACTCAAACCAAATCAAAACGCACCGACTACCCTGGCAATTATAGAAAAAATAATTACCAGAGTATGCTGCTAGAGACATCTAGTGAGGAAAGATGAAGTTAAACACATTTAACTTCAATTACTTAATTGGATGTGTTTATTCTCGTTCGAAGATTTTAAGACGCAAATTAAAAAGTGTTTAATAGGAACTTATGAGATTTACAGAGAAAAAAAAAACGAATGAAAAGAAAGACACAACTGCTTTTACCTGATGTAATATAAATATAGAATGTGTAAATATACATTTACAGTATGCCTTCTCGTTTGAAATTCTAAGTATTCTCTTTCGAAAATGTGTAATACGTCAATTAAAACCTTAGCAAATTTTTTATGATAAACAGAGTGGAAGAAAAAACTGCTACAATGCTATAAGATCATTTTACAATAACTTCTGCATCTTGAGCTCATACATACCAGCGTTTAAGAGCTGAATCTGGCTATAACTAATATTGTAATAAAAACTTACCCATGTTGCATAATCTGCTGATAAAAGTTTTGTCTCCAAGATGGGCAGCCAACATTAGAGCAGTTTGTCGAGTTTTTGAATGTTGATAGTTCACAGAAACTCCCTCTGAAATAAAATACATAAAAATCTGTGCTGTAGCTTCCTCATTGTGTACTGTATAATCATAATTTTCCGAAAAATTAAGATAACTATCCAATTCTTCATCCATACACTCATTCACTTCATCTCTATCTTCATCCGTTTCTTTTACCTCTTCATAAACGGTATTTACTGGTATTTTCTTTTTGGATTTTCCATTATCCTCTGCTTCTAACATTTTCAGTGACATGTAGTTTGTTGATGCCAAAATTTCTTCTAAAAAGTGGGTTTCTATGGGAAACATTCTTCCAGGGATTGAAAGTACTTTTACATTGCTAAAATAATCCACAAACTTCTGACAATTGATAGTAGCTGACATGAGAATGACTCTCAGGTCTGGAAAATTATGAACATGCTGTTTCAAACAAATTAATATGAAATCAGATAATTTGTCCCTTTCATGGATTTCGTCAATTATAATGTGTGTGATATTCTGCAAGGCATCTGATGATCCCATTAAGATTCTTAGAAACACACCTGTAGTACAGTATATTAAATTGGAATTGGCTCCGTACTTTTGTTCTAATTTAATATGATATCCAATAGTTTCACCTACAGATTCTCTTCTTTCAACAGCAACACGCTCTGCAACAGCAACCGTTGATATCCTTCGAGGTTGAGTGCATATAATTTTGCAAGGTTTATTATTAGTAACAGCGTCTTCAAGGAGGTATTGTGGGACCTGGGTGGTTTTTCCTGATCCAGTTTCTGAAGACAAAATGACAAATTTATTGTCCTTTATTGTTTCTACTATCTCATTTCTGTGTTCGTAGACTGGTAAACTATCTCGGAAACTTTTTAGCTCGAGGTTATACTTCGCCGCAGGGGGAACACCTGTAAAATAAATCTCGTTTTATGTCTTTATTTTATAATTAAAGCAAAAAATATAACACAGGAAGAGATAAAAAATTTAAATAATAAGATCCTATATGTTTTTATAAACATTTGGTGCCTGGAACTTGGAAAACAGATATGTGCAAGATGTTGGATTCTTTATTATTAAAGATTGAGATGTTAATTGATGTATGTCCGTAAGCACTTAAACACTTTATATTGACTCTATACCGATTTCTGTGATACTAAACAAACTAAGTCAGAACAAGATATCTGGTAATATAATATTCTTTTATAAAAAATTTTCTCTCAGGTCGATCCTTTAAAGTAATTACTATCGGCAAAACATCCTCACATCACACAACCAAAAACGGTGTCATACAAGGGCCTGTCCTAAGAAGGACACTATTTCTCCTTGGTATAAACGATTTATAAATGATCCTGTACAATATGGAATATGTGCTGACGACATAATATTATTCTGTCATGGAAAGGTCACATCCACCACAAACACTTTACACAGAACAAGATAAATAAGATAAACAACTGGGCCAGTCAATCCAGCCTTAACTTCTCTCCATCCAAATCCAAAGTTATTCATTTTACCAGAAGACAAAACACATAATCTCCAACCATTTCTCTGAATGGAAAATTTCTCCAAGTAGTAGACCAAATAAAACTTCTCGACATTATTTTCGATAAAAAACTTTCCTGGAGACCACGATGAGGAAACACTACTAAAAATATATCGAGCTCTTATCCGCTCAAAACTTGACTACGGTAGTATTCTCTACATGTCATCAAGTAAATCACCACTACGTTCACTAAATATAGTCCAGAGTGCTTCTCTTTAACTATATCTAGAAGCATTCAGATCCAGTCTGGTGGAAAGCATTAACGTAGAACATTTCGAACCTTCGCTTCATCTAAGAACTTCTACTGCTATTTTTCGCTAGAATTTCAGCAAATCCCATAAAACCCACAAGAAATCTCATCGACAGTAGACATTTACCAGTTACTAATAATTCTAGAATGGTACCGACCACTATAAATATGTTAATTCCTTATTTAGATAATATCAATCTGTTGTCCACCACCCCTTTCAGGTTCCCTTAAACTCCACCATGGATATGCAAACTTCCGAATCCCAATATTGAACTATTCAAATATAATAAGAATGAAATATCATCTTCTATTATCAAACAAAGATTCTATGAAATACTACATAAATGCAACTTTGATATGATCCTTTACTCAGACGCATCTCAGAGAGAGGTGTTGGCTGTGCTTTTACAACAAATACAACTACTGTCAACCTGTTTCGACTCTCTATCAATTGCAGTGTTTATACTGCTATATATGGAATACTACAAGCCGTGAAAACTCCACTCAACGACAATAAAACTATAACAATCTGTACTGACTCTCTATCATCAATGCACTCCATAAGAAACTTACATTCTATCCACCCAATAATTCAAGAATCCAGAGTATATGTAATCGTCTTCAAACTAATGGAATTACAGTATCAATATTCTGGGTCCCATCACACGTTGGTATTCCAGGTATTGAAAAAGCCGATCTAGCAGCAAAACAAGCCTGTTCTCTAAACTTAACAACAAAAATTCAAACATTATCAGTTCTAAAAAGAACACCGAAAAAAACGCTTCTCCAACCAAACATTTTCTACCACCAGCTCCCACCAATGAAAAGAAAGGACAAATCTATTATTCAGCGATTAAGAATAGGACACACACGTCTTACACATGGACACCTAATGAATTCCAGCAATCAGATTTTGTGCCAGTACTGCAACACCACGACTTCTGTAAAACACACACTTCTTGACTGCCAACACTACCTAACGGCCAGAAGTAAATACAATCTTGGTAATAACCTAAAAGACATTGTTATCTCAAACAGCGGCAACTATAAAAATGTATTAAACTTTTTAAAAAACGCAAAGCTATACAATTTAGTTGAAAAAAAATGTATTTCAAAAAGTGTATTGTAGCTAATATTGTCCCCAATGTAAAAGTATTAAAAATATAATTATAAATGTAAATTCTACCTAGAGACACATATTTCTAATTAAAAAAAAAATAATTTAACTGTATTTAAAGGGTTTTTACCCATGTATTATTTAGTGCCTTCAAACATGTAAATCTAGTAAGTATTAAACTACATTTTTGTTATAACCTTGATCAAAATTTTAACTTTCACTTTTGCTTTAATTAAAGTGGTAATACTTATTTTAGGATAGCACTATGGAATACTCATCCCGAACACGTTCTGTGATGTAGTCAGATAGAGTTTTTATATTAATATACTTTTTATAAAGGATTTTTTTAAATAAAAACATGGAAATCTTCGAACAATGAAAAGCCATCAATATTAAAAAATAGGAAATGGATGTTTAAAACATGAATTCTATGACAATATGATATTAATGTACCATTTCTACTGAATGGAGGTAAAAATTAGCATGACTAAGGCCGCAAAAACTTGTAATAGACATACAAATAATGAATATAAACGGTGGTTTGATGACGAATGTAAAATAGAACTACCAACAGAATTGAAAAATTATATCCATAATATCAATATAGATATAGGGATTTCCATGAGTTTTGAATATTGAATGACATCTTAAAACTGTCCCAAAATAGAATTAAAATGCATATAAGTGGACAATCAACTGCCCTCTAAGCTAACATGTGAAATGAAATGAAATTATATACCTGGTTTACTGGAAATTAGTTTCCCAAGCTTTTGTTTTTGTCCATGAAACTTTTGTTTTTGCAGAACCACATCGTTTATATTTTCTTTGGCCATAGTAGCAAAATTATCTAGACATCTTGTTGAACCTGGACAAACGGAGATGTTAAATTTCTTGGCATCTTTTTGCATGAAAGCTTTCTTCTTTATGTGTAATTTCCTGTTGGGTTCTCTACCATACGATCTGGAAATGAAATTCATCTGGGCCGCCTTAAAGTGGATGTATTTCCTTTGGAAATTATTTAAATCTGATGGAAAAATGTATTCACTGCTCTCCGGATCATCTACAAAGGTTTTAAAGATGCGGTCTATCTCCATGCGCATTAGTATGGGAGTATTTTCCAGACAGTTAGTGTCTAAATTTTGATTCCGAGCTACTTTTTTGCTTAAAGGCTTTTGGATTTTACTAGGATTGTACACATCCCTGAAAATATTTTTAAATTAAAACTTAACACTTACTTTATGTTTTATGAACAGCAACATGTAATTCATATTTTTAAGTAAGGGCCCACGATTTACGGGGTATCAAAAGTGCTGACAAAAATAAAAGTTTAGGAAGCGCCTTGACTTGCAAACAAATACAACAGATACTTAAGAGAAGTAGCAAATGTGCCCAGATACATAGTCGAACATTTCCTGTCCAGAGATTTGAAGCAAGTGAGAGTACTAGAAACTATGGAAGAAAAAGCAAAAAAAAATCGCTGAGCTAGAAGACCACCCGAATCAGATCCTTCGAGAGATATTAGGGTACGATGTGTTCCATAGATGGAAGCACAAGGTCACCAACAATTTAAAGCGGATTGGAAGGACCTAAACTCTCGAGTGAAATCAGTTAAGAAGAAGCGTCTCACGCTGCCCCGTATTACTCTATAAATACATCATATGAGGGTCTCTCGGGACTCTCATATGACAAGCATAATTATAATAGTAACCTCCCAAGCATGCTATGGGGAGAAGGGAGGAGAGCCAGGAAAGTATTGGGCTCAGAGAATTCGTCCCTGGTTTACTCGGACCAATCCTCCTTACACAAATTAATTGTATGTCTGAATGTTCAAATGGGTATACAGGTCTCTTCAGATAGATATTACGAATTTTTGCTTACTTGCTTGCGCCTTAACGTTTCTATAGCGTTATGATGCTGAAAGTTACGATTAATTAAGCCAAATTTTCACGGGCAATGAAACGTGGCCGGTCTGCGTTACATCCGAAAACAACAACATGGGGACAAAATCACAATTGAAAATAATGTTTAACCTGTTTTGGAAATGAAGGAAGTGTTGCTTGTTGATTTTTTGCCTCGTTAGGACATAATAAATTCCGAAACATATTGTATGACTTTAAAAAATTTGCGCTGTTCAATTCTACACAAAAGAGGCAGCAAGCTGAGCAAAAAATAACTACTGCATGACAATACCTATCCACATGCGGCCAAACGAATTCAGGATATCATCACATCTGGCTAGGAATATTTTGATCATCCATACAGCCCCGGTCTGATGTCCAGTGACTACTATTTCTGCTACTGAATAAGCACATCGAAGGTCAGCTAGATAATCACGACGTTGGCCTCAAAATGGCCACGTTACAGTGGCTGTCAAATAAGGTGACAAAAGCTTGTTTGATATGATACATGCGTTCACTACCACACCATCAAAATGAGAAAGGATCAATACTTTGGTCATATAATGAGGCGACCAAAATATTGCTTACTCTGGTTGATCATTCGGGACAAAATAGAAGAAAAACGTTGGGTCCAAAAACAAACAACTCTCCTGGTTGCATAACATTAGACAATGGACAGGTCGAACTGTCAAGAAGCATTCTAGCAGCTCGTTAACATGACGAGAGCCAACACTTAAAAACAAGCATAGCACACAAAGAAGAAGCTGTTCAAACTTTATATAGAAATGAAAAGTAAAATGGTCAAAAAAACTTGCTTATGAATTTATTCAATGGAATTATAAAAATGAATCAGATGCTAGATAAATGGAAAAGCAGACCTATATACAAAACAAAGATGATTTATAAATTACAACCTATAAGACCATAAAACTATAACCATATCATGAAAATATTGTACAGAATAATTGATATATGGTTATGTGCAGTGATGGCTAGTGAGGGAGGGCTGTGGGGCGTAACAAACCATTAATTGTTATTTCATATTTTCAATTTCATATTCACCCCTTTCTGTTGAAACTTTATTCCATTAAAATATATTTATCTAACCAAAGAAAATTTTTCAATAATTACATTTGTTTTAAGCATGCGCATTATATTTGGGACTGATTTAATGCTCGATAAAAGCATACAGTTAGCATAGAAATGGCATGCAGTAACTAAAATATTTCCGGAGCCCACCACCCTATAGACACATACAGTCCATCTAATTTACTTACCGTTGCATGTCATTATCATTGACAGAGATTGAAGTTGACATAGTTGCGAAAGTATAAAAAAATCCTGAATCCATTTTAAATCAAATAAGTCACATAATTATTGCAAAAGTGGATTATACAACAAAACAAATTAATATTTAATGTAAATAAATAGAAACAAAACAAAAGTTAAAAAATAATCTTGTTAAAAACAATTTGAGCCGCTTGTATGTGTCATATAAAGATGTAAAATGGAATACATATTTTATGTAAAATGTAAAATAAAAAGTGTTAACACCTCAACTGTCAAATAAATGTTACCAATTTATGCCAAAATATCACCTTCGTTCGATTACAGCTACAGTGTGTTCTGAACAAATGTTCTTCATAAAAACACTTTATGATTCATTTATACAAATTAAATGAAACATATCGCACCTCCAGATCTATAAGGGCACAACTCAAAAAGTATAGTTTTGAGTAAATCACTTTTGAAGTTTTAGACAAAATAGTTTATGCTATGAAATCACATGTAATGTAAATACAAATAATTTTACTACAGCTAGCTATTTTTATTCACCAGTATTTTACACCAGTATCATTAAAAAAACTTAAAAATAAATATTTAAATTGTTTTTTGACATGTGCCTATATTACCACTCAAAAATGTACATCTCATGCATGTCAACCCCAAAAGTGCCTGTTTTGCCATTAATAAAACGGATATGACACTATAGGTCATCTTTAGGTTTGTTAATAAAACAATACAAAACAATTAAAATATTTATTTCATTATAAAATAATACTTGAATTGGAATCAGAAACAATCTTACTGCCTAAAATTATTTAATTCTATTCTACTAACTTATTCTCATTACTCTATTGACATAAATAATGAAAATACATTTAATACAATGTTGGTAATCATTGGACTTGTACTATTAAAATATCATATATTTCAACAATGTAAATTACTTTAGTAATATTTAAAAAGATAATTAACTTTTGTGAAATTAAGATCATATGCAACTGCATCATTCAATATCATCTGCATCGTAATCATTAAGAAAAGCTGATGAATTCAAATTGTTATAAAAATTATGGTAGGGCTTTGTAATAAGATTTGTTTCGCAGAGTGATAGCAAATCATTTTTCTTTGCATCTGATATAGAGGGTGGATGGGAGAATGCTTTTTCAAGCACCAAGTTACTTAATTTTCCACGATTACGTGATCTGACATTTATTTTTAAAAACTGAGAAAAATTTTATTCCTCGTCATATTCAGTTTTGTACAGTAAAATAAATGGTTCATTCTTATTAGCATGCATTACTTTTATTTGATTCCATGTTACTTTGTCATTTTCTGAATTTTTTGAAAAGTTACTCCCAATCTGCCCTGATAATCTTTTAAAATCAATTACATCATCTGTAACTATTTCTGTTATTTTAAATGGACTGCCGGTTTTGTTTGCATTTTGCAGTACCGTAACCCACTGGAAAGGAACAAAGATAGTACCAGATTTTAATTGCCTTTGTTTTTGCTTTTCAATTAGGGTATGCATCATATCCCCTTCATTTTGTGTATGCTCTACTTCCAAATACTTATGTGTAATACTTTTGATACCTAACTCCTGAACTGCATACAAATACAAACTGGCCAAGTACTTGTTTTTGTTTTGTCCTACACAATTATCACTGTAAAATATAACATATTTGTCTCCGCAGTGATCTTTTAAAAACATTAATAAGCATGAGCCAATTTCATTGCTACTACGCTTAGCAACGCCAGACGAAACAGAAACCTTGGCTGGTTCCAATTTCATAAATAGTGAAATTAAAAGTGGACAATTTTCTTTTATAATAAAATAGGGAAGCATCACCCTGTGGTGTTTGCATCACAGCTTGCAAATCGAAACAAGCACAAACACAATTTCCTTTTTTTGCTTCAGCGGCATCAAGTAGTTTTTGCTTCCGAGCTAATTTTTTGTTTCTAAGGTGTTTGTCATGTTCAATTTTTAGTCCTTCTTGTTCATCAGGACTAGCATTTTTGAATGTTTCACACTTTACACATAAATTCTTTTTTGGTTTAAAGAATCCTATGTTAAAACTATTACTAAAAACATGAGCATAAAGAGCATAAGTTACTTTTTGAGTACTAGTGTCATTAAACTGTTGCACAAACATTCTATGCATTTCTGCTATTGTAAGTTGGTCTTCAAGGTATTCCCTGTCTGTTTGAGCTCTCAAATAATGGGATGGAATGCGAGGGAAACTATTGATGCGGTCTTTTATTTTTTGTACAACGGCAGCAGGAATAACTGGGTGATTTTTATGTTTCCCACGTTTATCCTTTTCAAGAACTACAACAGACAGGTTTTTGGCAATAGCTGTGCGAAATGCCTTAGCAGTGATATCAAGAGTTGATAAAAAGAAATGTTTACAGACTAGTATTAAAATTAAACGCATGATTATTACTTCTAGTGCTCCCCTCCCTTATATACCTATACTTGGGCTCAATTATTGTTACATGCCTTACAATAAATTCTCTTTGTCAATTAATATCACACATGTCCCAGTAATTATTAAAAAGATCTTTTCTATCATCGTGGGTAACCTTAGTAGTACACTTTAATCTACATTTTTCTTCATTACAAGGTGGCTTAATACTTCTACTAGATACTTGATTTCCTTTAGCATTTGTGTATGACATCCCAGAATTGCGCTTTTCTTTGGCTTGAGCTGACTTCCAGCGTCTGGTATTTCGTTTTCTTGTCTTGTTCTGGTCTAAACAAAAAAAAAATATGATTTTGATGTCTTTAGCTAATGCTACAAATCTATGACTTTCATTCAAGTGAATGCAGTTTGGAAATTGTTAAATGACAAATTCATTAACTTACCTTGAGAATGTAAATCCTCATAATATGTTTCATTGTCAATATCAGGTACATTTCCTGGTATTTCACCATTCGTCTCAGTTTGGTTTCCTTCATCCATCTTTTGCCTTTTAAGTATGTGGGCAGCAGAAAGAGAGATATCTTCTTCACTGCTTTCAATCTCATTGCAACACGTGTGTTTTGCCAAAGTAAAAGTTGAAGTACGTTCTTCAAAGTTTATTTGTTTGAGATTGGAGTTTATACATAAGGTAATTGACTCCCAAAACTGAATAAAAATAAAATTAAATGTTTGTTTTTCTACAGTATGTCTGAAACACGGGAAGTAAAGTTTACATTATCTTAATTATTTATATGGTTAAAAGATCGGCAGAGATATTTAGTTGAGGCTGAGGCAGTTTTTGGAGCTGACCACGTTATATTTTGTAAATTACGCCTTACATTTTCTACTAATAACTTCATGATGGGTTGGGGCAATTTAGCTGATGGAACAGCATTTTTCTTTAGTCTTCTCAATTTTGTTTCAGGTGTTATTATAAAATAAATTTTGTATAAATATATTAAAATATAAATAATATTTTAATCAAATTTCTTTGTGGTAATACGGACCCAACTAAAAATTTAATTGTTTACCTATTACTTCAAAGGGCACAACTTAAAAAGTGCCTGTGTTTACGGTACAAAGGAACAATAAAATATTGTTAAAAAGGCACATCTAAAAAAGTGCCTCTAGATTAATTTAAAAATCTAACATGACGCACAGAAAAAATAGGGGTATAACTCAAAAATAAAATTAATGGACAAGATTAGAAACAGGACGATATTACCATTAAAAAGATCGTTCAAAACTACATATAAATAAAGGCCTAACTCAAAATGGTGCATTTTTGAGTTGTGCCTCTATAGATCTGGAGGTGCAATATTATGGTGAATTTCTTTAAGTTAACAATAATAGAAATCTTTAAATATTATTTCTACGCATATATAATAAAATATGTCTAGTGGCTGTAATGCCAGTTTACTTGGCAAAGTGATTCTAAAAAAGAACACACCTACCACCTAAATATTTCGTGTTGGTATCATGTGACCTCACTGGCTATGACGCTGAAGACGTGCAATGGTAAGTAAATTAGATGAAGTACAGCTAAAGTGATTATATGAGCGTTCAGAAGGCAGCAAATGACAACAGGAATGAAAAAAAAAAAGAGAAATTGAACAGAAATAAAATTATAAAAAGACATGGTAGATAAGCTTGAAATTGCTTAAAGGTTATAAGCTATCATGCCCAGCAGTTACAAGTATTATATTGTGAATTTGTCATCTATCGACATAAGATATAACATGCAAACAAAACTAGACAAATTACTCTGACATAATTTATTGGAATTCAAATAAACATGAAAAATACAGGGGGATGCAAAGAATACACAAACAAAACAAGAGTAACAAAGGCACAATATGCCCCTAATACACTACACAAAATTTAGGCACAAGGAGAAAAATGTAAGAGGATTGGCCACACATTGAGAGGAGAGCAAAATAACTCTGAGGTCAGCACTCAAGTATCACTAACATAATACGAAAAAATCATATTAAACTGTGAAGTCAAAAAAAGAGGAAGAAATATTAGAGCATGTAAAGAACTATTATAGAGATTACCAAGATAATAAAAGAGAAAAGAATATGATGACCTGCCCAGTCAAGCATGTAATACAACTGACCTAAAAATGCAGAAGAGTGAAGTACTCCAAAAAGAGTAATGGTTCCAGAGAGAAAGAGAGAAAGTATGCAATAAAAATATTGGTATGCCAAAAGGTTTAGTCTACAATAATTACTTTTTATATTATACATTAATGAATTATTATAATGAAATCCATGGTATTGTATTATTATTATGATACTGCTATAATGGTTTTATGTAACACTTAAACTAAAGTAGATGAGGATATGAATATTTGCTTCATATAGGTAACTGATTAGAAGTAAGTAAGTTGTCATTAAATATTGAAAGAACTGAATATATTTCTTTTAAAAATTAAGACAATAGTTTATCAAAAGAGATTACATAAAAGCACATAGACAAAGTACAACGAGCGTGGAAATGTGTAAATACCTAGGTGTAATATTGGATGGTTTGATCAAGCAATAAGATGTAAATTAATTTCAAGTTATGAAAATTACTTTGCATGATTTGGTTGTTAGAAAGTCTTAATATCCCGAGTCATGAAAAATTAGGAGTGTAATTGTTTTAAAATAATTTAAACTTACTGAGGAAACTCACATGTACCACCAATTCACATATTCTTTATTTTATTCTCTCTTATCGGCACAAGTTATATATATATATATATATATATATATATATATATATATATATATATATATATATATACAGATTGAACCAATTAAAAACGGAACATACAATTTAATATATGTCTGTTTGAACTGCATTTGAAATAGTGGACCAATATAAAACTTGGACAAAAATAAATCCATACCCGGTGATAGACATTGTATAAAATATCGTTCAACTATCTGTCTCCTTTAAAGGAAAGAGGAGCTTGCCTAATAGTCGGAGAGATAGAGCCGAAATTTTGAAATGATCAGTAATATGACATTTCTCTATTGGAATATATTCATTGTAACTGGGTTAAGACTTTGCCTTACAGGCGGACGCCCCTCGTGGTACAGGGGGTGGCTATACAGGGATGAAGTTGTCATTATTTCGGAAAAATTAACGATCGATAATATGGCTGAACATTTGCCCAGAGTAAGATCTTGGTATAACTAGACGAAATCCCAAAGGGCGGACGCGAGAGTGAATACATAAGGGGTGGAGGACAGGGGTGAGGTTGCAATTTTTTGGGGAAAAATTAACGATAAGTAATATGTCCGCCATTTTCATGGCTCATTATTTAGCCCCTAAAAACTCTAAATATAAAAGGGCGGACAGCTGGGTTGGTACAGAGAGCCATAAAACGGGGTCAAATGTACCACTTGCCTGCGCATTTTAGGTCTCGGTAACAATTTTCAAACTGATTTTATTATGATATTTTTATACCGATTGATTTGAAAATTTGTATGCTCACTTCTGTTACTATTCTGAGAAGCGTCAAGTAGAGTTTTCCTCAAAATTTTCCAAAAAAATTTCCGTAAATGAAAATTTTCGTAATTTTTTGAGGTAAAATCTAATTTGTAGAATCCTTTCGATTTTCTGTCAGTTATACCATGATTTTTTTCCAAAAATTTTCAAACGATTTTTCCGATAAGAAAAAAAAATTTAGAAAAACTTTAAAAATTTCGTCATTTTTCTCACTCTCATTGATGTCATCACATTCATCATCTTCGTCACTTTCAATAATATCACATTCATTATCTGCTTCATTTTCAATCACTACTTCTCGAACTGATTCTGGCATCTGAGGTCCACTAAATCATTTGAATTTATATGTTTCATCTTCAAACTCCCAACCATGTTCTTCAACAATCAATTCTGTTGGTACTTTTTTATGAGCATTTGTCCAAATATTTGAAATATAATGAGCTCGCAGTAGATGTTGGTGTAATTCATCTTGACATGGTGGTAAGCTTGAAGCATCGAAATTTTTTAGTTTTTTTTTAAGGCTCGTTCACATCATGCAACTTATACTGCCGGTTAAATAGTGAAACTCTGATATCGTTTACTTTTCTTTTTGGAATTGTTCTCGTCAGTCCTGTTCCATATAAGTGACATATGAAAGTTTCTAAGGTTTCAAAAACTTCATTACAATCGAAGTCAGTTTCACCAAGTTGAATAAAAGCATCTTGATACTTATTACATTTAGCGCATGCGTCTAGAATTACTGATCTAAATGAACGCGCATCATTATTATTTTAATATTTTAAAATATTAATGATGCAAAATTAATGTCCAAACAGAATTTGTAAAATTATATTAACTAATGAAAAAAAATTCAATCAATTTGAAAGTTAAAAAAATATTGAAAATATCTACAAAGTAAATTTCAAAACTTAAAAAATTGATAATTCCACTATTAAATTGATTTTTATTAATAATTATTTGTAAAATGTTAAAGGAATTCTACAAATTGAATTTTACCCATTGATAAATAGAAATAATATATTTTGTAATTGATTATTAATGTAATAATAAATCAAATTTTTCTTATATCTGAACAATCATTATTTATGCAATATAAATTTAAAAACCTTTTTATTGTAATAAAAAATAAGTAAAATTACTATTTGTTATACCAAAAATATTTAATAGTTAACATTATAAAATTACTTTAATTTAATAAAATATCAAATATCAAACATTTATTCAATTAAAAATTAATTCGTAAAATATTTATATTTAAGAAAAAAATGTGATTTGTAAAGTAAATATGACTTTAGTTTGAAAAAAAAACATTATCATAATATCATTTTAAAACTACAAAATATTCTATAAAAGATTCAGACGATGACGTAGAGTTTTATCAAATGTTTTAGAAAAGTTTTTCTAATTTTTTTTTCTTATCGGAAAAATCGTTTGAATATTTTTGGAAAACAAATCATGGTATAACTTACAGAAAATCGAAAGGATTCTACAAATTAGATTTTACCTCAAAAAATTACGAAAATTTTCATTTACGGAAATTTTTTTGGAAAATTTTGAGGAAAACTCTACTTGACGCTTTTCAGAATAGTAACAGAAGTGAGCATACAAATTTTCAAATCAATCGGTATAAAAATATCATAATAAAATCAGTTTGAAAATTGTTACCGAGACCTAAAATGCGCAGGCAAGTGGTACATTTGACCCCGTTTTGTGGCTCTCTGTACCAACCCAGCTATCCGCCCTTTTGGATTTAAAGTTTTTAGGGGCTAAATAATGAGCCATGAAAATGGCGGACATATTACTTATCGTTAATTTTTCCCCAAAAAATTGCAATTTCACCCCTGTCCGCCACACCTTATGTATCCACTCTCGCGTCCGCCCTTTGGGATTTCGTCTAGTTATACCAAGATCTTACTCTGGGCAAATTTTCAGCCATATTATTGATCGTTAATTTTTCCGAAAAAAATGACAACTTCATCCCTGTAAGGCCACCCCCTGTACCACGAGGGGCGTCCGCCTGTAAGGCAAAGTCTTAACCCAGTTACAATGAATATATTCCAATAGAGAAATGTCATATTACTGATCAGTTCAAAATTTTGGCTCTATCTCTTGGACTATAAGGAAGCGATGACAGCATAATAACTGCTTGTTTAGTCTAGTTTTTTTCAGTGATTCTAGGCAACCTATTTGGGTGGAGTTTTGACTTGTTCTTGAATGAGTTCCGAATCCAGCAGCCCGCTGAAGTATTGGATTTTTATAATATAATTATTTGACAACCTTTTGTTGGCCAACCACCTAGAGCGGAGTTGAGCCGAAATACATTGATTTCGTATGTTCCGTTTTAAATTCGTTCAATCTGTATATATATAGAAAAATTATTAACCATACATACTTAAAGTATAGAAAAAAAATGCACACTTACTTAGATTTGCCCATTTTTATGATATATTTGTTTCTTACACTGCCTCGAAACTCAGTGGTCAAAAAGTTAATCTTAACCTAGAACATAGAGTACTTATAACATATGAGTGTCGCTTCAAAAGATAAATAAAATAGACTACAAGAAGCATGAATCACATATAAAACAACACTACAATATGTAATAACAACTTTAGAAACTATGCTGTCAATTCTTATTGGTACAGGTGAGTCACAGGTAAGATAAACTTACCACTCAAGAGGGAGAGGGGGCTTTTTAGCCAAACATATTTGTACAGCATAAAAAGAATGACCTGCGACTCAATGGATACAAAAACATTAGTACCAGGAGCAGGGAAAATTTTTTATTTTCAGAAAACTTTTTCCCCATTTTCAGCTTGACACAGTAGGGCATTCCTACACAAAGTTTCAGATCAGTATATAAATTAATTTTTTTGCAACGACGCACATTTTTGGCTGAAACCGTAAGGTGCAAACCTTAATTTGAACCCCCATCCTTTGAGTACCAATAAGAATTGGGGACATACTTAGTTTCTAAAGTTGTTATTACAATATAGTAGTATTGATCAATACCTATAAATTATAAGTGATTCATGTTGGGTAAATGATCCCCTAAAAATTACCATAGCTTGTAGTCTAAAAATGTGTTAATTGTGACCCTAATTAAAATCTAAATTAAACAAAAGAAAAGAGGTTAAGAATATATAAATATTATTTTTATAAGGTCTTCCTATTACACTATAATTTGCACTTTTATAATTAGGACCAATAAATTAGTATTTATTTATCAATATTGTTTTTATTACACTCTAATTAGTCTTGTTTTGAGCAAAGTTGCTAAAATTTGTGCAACATGTTTTAAACAAATTTTCAACTTACCTACAAACTTACAAAAGTTGTATGACTGCAAATTTTTTAGGATAGTGAAAAAGTTTTAAAATGGTTAAATTTAAAAGATATAAAACTACATTTTTTAAATTAATAAAATATTATTTACTTTTTTCACTGACATGACATTGACTTAACAATTTTGGCATTCTTGACAATCTTGACATATACATTCTATGTATTGTATGTGATTCGCCATAGAACACGAAAAGGGTTGTACAGGGAGAACTTTTTGCTCGATGGGGAGAATACAAAAAAGAAAAAAAAAAAAAAGATGTTAACAGTAGAAGTAGACGGTACAGTAAACTAGCGCGAAGCTTTATACCACGGAATAAATAACAATCAGAATGCCCACTCTCAGTTGCCGCCTTTGAAGTGTGTCAGCACGCGATCGCCATATTTTAAATGGAAACACCATCGGGAAACAGACTCGAATTGAGAAATTTGTGACAAGCTACGACAGAACCATAATTTAAATTTTTAGAGATTAATAATTTAGTAAATTTGAAATAATTTAATCTATTTTTCAACTAAAAGTACGACATAAAATATTGCATATTATGTCTATGGCTGCCGTAAATCAATTAAACCGGGTTAATTTTTCTATGCACATCAGATAAAATTTCACTGAACAGCACTGGTTCCGTTTAAAACATGATTCCGTCAATGTTTTCTATATTTCTAAAATTTAAATAATATTTTTAAAATTGAATAAAGTAATTTTATTATCTATTTATTATTTATATTTTAAACAAAATATATTATATGAAATAATTCAATGAATTATTGTATTTGCTCCTATCGGCACCTGTTAACGTATTAGTAAAGCATACGTTGTTTGTTTACTTCTGACGTTATGACAGACCTGTCAAATTCAAACGAAATATTAACATAGAATAACAGAACAACACATAGAAGCGACACAGCGGTCCAAAAGCGTGTACCATTTTTGTATACGCATGCCCGATTCTGGTTGTTTAACTGTCAAAAACACGTGCTTATTCTTTAATTCTGGTTGTTTTCGATAGTCCGTGGGCGTCTATGGTAAATACTCGACACAACAAGTGCATTTGACCATTTATATAATTTATTTATAGTTAAAAGGTTATAGTTATAGTTTATAGTTATAGTTAAATATATAAGTTTATAGTTATAGTTTATAGTTAAAAGTTTAATTTATATTTAAAATGTCTGGATATATTTGTGCGATTCGCGGATGTTCATCTGTGACAGGAAAAGGAATAAGTTTATTTAGATTTCCTAAGAATAATAACAGGTAATTACTATTGCTGTGTAATTATTATTAGTTATTACATAATAGTATTGGTTTGACTTTCGAACAGTAAGCCGACGCCGACGTGTCTGTCCGAGCTATAAAAAATAAACTTTGGTCTGCCAAGGGATAGTTCAAAATGAAAACATTAAATTTGGTCTCAGTGCTATTTCTTTTATTGAAAGACGCAAGTCTCCGAAGGCTCAGGTCAAAAAATCAACAGATGGTGGCCAAGTGTCAGCGCGCTCGAAGACAACAATACGAATATAGTATTTTTAAGAAATAAAAATATATAGAGGGTTTTATACACGAGAATATTTGATTTAAGAGCGTAGGCGCAAAATTTCGGGCAAATGTTTTTTTAAATGTATTCATTTTTTTCGAATCCTGAAAAAACTAATAAGTATTTTTGAAAAATTTAAAAGCAGAATGAAAGACCACATTATTACTGAGGGCCAAAAGTCCCCGAAAACTTTTATAATGTTTATTTTAATAAGTTACAGGGGTGAAAAAAAAAGAGAAAATTTAGTGTGATTTTTAATTTCAAATATATCTCATTCAAAAAAACTTTTTGTTTATTCTAAGGGACTTTCGGCCCTCGGTAATAATGTAATTTTTCATTCTGTGTTTAAATTTTACAAAAATATTTGTTAGTTTTCTCAGGATTCCAAAAAAATGTTAAAAAGCATTGGCCCGAAATTTTGCGTCTACGCTCTTAAACGAAACAAAGAAATTACTAAAATGCTCAAACTAAAAATTGTTGGAAACATAATTAGACCGATAATTGGGAAACTCTTAAAATTCCAACAGAACAAGACTTCAAAATTGCAAAAACATCGTTGCAAATAAACAAACTTACATTTAATTATGAAAAAAACTAAATAGGTACTCATCTACTTTTTGCTATATACAAAAGTTGTCTGCCAATTTTTAATTCGTTAAATATAAATAAAAAAGATCAAATATATGGATCGAAGTACATAAAATAGTTAGGAGTTTTAAATTCTTTTTAAATGCAATCATTTTTTTCGAATCCTGAGAAAACTAACAAATATTTTTGATATTAAATCATAATAAAATATAAATAAATATCATTTATATTTTATACTGGAACGTCTCCAGAAATCCATTTCCGTTGCCGAAAGTTTTCTCTTGTATTGTTCCTTTATCTGCCATACTTCACTACTGTAGGTGATTGTACTGTTAATAATTGTATTATATATCATACGTTTGTTACTATTTGTTGTTGATTGGTCCCAAAGTATATTATTTAGAAGGGGTATCACTTTTATTTATTTATTTATTTCAGCAGCATTCATTAGAATGAGAACCATTTTCAACAGTCGAGACATATCATTAAAAACAAAATGCCGTCTATTGAACTGCTACATATTCACAGTTCTGCTCTACGGAATGGAAGCATGGACACGGACTGTTGCATCTATGAATCATAAACTGTGCCACCTTCAATGTAGTCCTATTTCTGGCCTCTTCATTTTTTCTTACAGCTTTTATATGGTGGCGAAGTCTTTTGATTTCATTAACAATTTCTTGCTTATAGAATTCTTCGAAGGATTCACAACATTTCCTCCATCTGAACGATTTTGAGTTCTTCGAATATAGTTTCCATTCTTCTGTTGCATTCTAGTTTGAAGCTCTTGGTATAGCTTGTCTAAACATTCAAGCATAGATCTTTTAGTTTCATCTTCGAGCGATAGCCTAGCAAATCTATAAATTCATTTTATGGGTCTAGGCTAGCTATACCGTATTTGAATAAGTTATGTACCATATGTAGTTTTTCTGTTTTATGTTATGTACCATATTGTAGATTTATATGTTGAATTTTTTTTTCGCTATTTCTTAATTTTTATGCCAATCATGCCCTACGCCACTGCTCGTCCTTTCTGCCTTTCTTGTTTAATGCAACTTTGGAAACGTTGGGCTAGGCTTTCATATAATTTTGCTGTGGCGTATTTTACTAGTCCAGCAGGGATGTTTCCTAGACCAGGTGCCTTGTTATTTTTGTAACGGTTTACATATCTCTTCTATTTATTTTGATGGTATTCGTATAGGGAGGCTAGGATATTTATGGGTTTCGTTGTTATCTTTGAAGTCTGGTCTGTCTTCATTTAAAAGTCTTTCGAAGTACTCGTCCCATTTATCAGGTGTAATTTATTTATTTTATTTTCAACGGGCTGCTGCCCAATAAGATTAACAATGTTTACAATGTATACAACAAAACAAACAAATATAAGTACAAATATCACAATAATAAAAGTATAAATATCACAAACTTAATCACGTAATTTAGTTTTACACATCAAAATGATTACCTACTCCACAGCCACTCAAATAAACAATTACCTGAGACCAGAAATGAATTCGGCCTTCAGTGCAAAAAAATTTAGATCTGGGTGAATATTTGCCCATCTTAGTGCTCGAGATAAAAAATTATATGCATAGTTGGTTCTGTGAAGAGGAACAGAAAAGGTTTGGTTTAATCGTGTTCTACGTAGAGGTACATGCAGACCAACCCGCTCAAGTAGCCGAGGACACAAGACTGTAGAATTAATTATGCCATAAAGCATCTTTGTATCTTTAATTAATCGTCGGTCGTACAATGAGATAATACCAAGTTGGGTTTCAATTTGATCATAATTTATTTGATTTAATTCAAAAGGTATACCCTGTTTATATGCTACATATTTCAAGAACTTGTTTTGAACTGTCTCAGTTTTTTATATGTAAGTATTATAAGATGGAGACCATACACAAGAACAATACTCTAGATGGGGTCTGACTAAAGAACAACATAGTAATTTAATCGCTTCAATATTCTGAAAGTCTCTAGTGAATCTTTTTATAAAGCCAAGCATTTGTAAAGACTTGGAAATTATTGACATAATATAATGCGATTCAAATAAAAGTTTAGAGTCTAAATTAATTCCCAGATACTAATTTCGGTAATCCAGTCAACAAGAATGTTCTGTATATTATAATTATATTTCATTGGGTCACTCGATCGTCCAAAAGAAACAGCATGACACTTGGATGCGTTCAGGGCCATGACATTTAATACACCACTCACTCAACCGATCGAGATCGTGTTGAAGATTAACACAATCTTCTGTATTATTGATAATTATGTAGAACTTTAGATCGTCCGCAAAAAGAAGAGGTGAACTGTGCTGGAAGCAGTGGTGTATATCATTGATGAATATTATATATATTTAGGGATTCTACAGTATTCACTGCCTTCCCTCGCTCAACCGTTTCCATCTCTCTCTGTTGTTCCATTCTCCATCGTTTAGGCCTCTCTTACTCATGGCGTCGTCTACTTCGTTCCTCCAGGATTTTCGGGGTCGTCCTCTTTTCCTCTTTCCTGTGGGGCTCCATTCGGTTATTCTCTTTATCCATCTGCTGTCGCTAGTTCTTCTTACATGTCCATACCACTTTAATCTTTTTTGTTCTATATATGTTAGTATGTCTGTTTCTATTGATGTTCTTTGCTTTATGTCGTCATTACTTCTCCTATCCATTCTTGTTACTCTGCAGCATCTTCGCAGGCATTCCATCTCTGTTGCTACTATCTTACTGCTGTTTTTCTTGTTTATGATCCAATTTTCAGCCCCGTATGTCATAATACTTCGCACTAATGTTTTATAAATCTGCGTTTTTGTCTTCATATTTAGGTGTCTAAATTAAACTTAACTCAGTATGGTGGGATAGACACCTAGATTGATGAATATTATTATGTTAAATAACAGGGGTCCCAAATGAGAACCCTGGGGCACTCCTGAATGAACCTTAATCTCACTGGAAACGAATTCCCGATACGCAGCCTCTGAACTCGGTCAATCAAGTATGTTCTCAGCCATCTAAGAAGTGGCCCGTCAACACCCATTTTTTTAAGTTTAACTATTAAAATATTATGGTTGATCCGCTCAAAGGTCTTGGAGAAATCAGTGTATAGTGCATGTACCCTACAGCCCCTCTCCATGGCCTTCCTCAGGAAGCCCATAAACACTAGTATATTACATTCAGTTGATCTGCTATTCCGAAATCCAAATTGTTGGTCTACTAGCTGTTTTTCAAGTGAAGCTTTAAGATAGTCACATACAAAACATTTAAATATCTTTGGTATTACACTAATTATACTAATGGGCCTATAATTATTATTCACCAATGAATTATCTCCCGCTTTAAAAATATGTGTTAAAAAACTATTTTTCCAGCATTCTGTAAATTCACCCTTATTAAAGAATAGATTAAAAATGTGAAAAAAATTTGAGCTGGAGGGACAGATAATAGAATTAGTGATGGGTTTTAAATATCTGGGCATCACACTGTCTAGCTGCGGAAAGCTTCTAACAGAAGTAGAAGATGAAGTGAATAGAGCAAACAGAGCCAGAAAAAAATATGGAGAAATTAAAATATCGGAAAAGAAATGAAACGCCAAATATACAAAACAGTCATCAGACAACTAATGACATACGTAGCAGAAACGTGACTCGACAGAGAGAACAAAAACAATGCTAGAAACAACAGACATAAAAATTCTTGGAGAACTTGATGACAAGACACTCTGAGGCAGAGCTGAAAGTATAGATATACGACGAAGGCACAAAGTAGAGAACGATCACATACGGAAAATGACAACAACAGTGGGAAGGTCATAAAAACGATGGAACTACAACTTACTGGAAGCACATTTAAAAACAGAGAGAGTCATATCTACATACAAAGAAGATAGAGAAACAGCGAAAGAGGCATCCGTGAAAAGAATGGAAAACTATATAATGAAAAAATTGTAATCTTTCAATAATGTATTAAATCTGAATGTGTTTAAAAAACACCTTCTCTTACACTAACTTGTTGTATACTAACTTAAATCAGATTTCCATTATCCCTTGCTTGCATTTAGTTTTGGGAGCAAAATATAATATTTTTAATATTAATAATTACACATAGAGATAGAAATTCCACATAAAAACAAACATCAAGCTAAAAATGATTAAAAATATATTTTATAACAAATAACATCAATGATAACAAAAATAAATTTAATAAATTTCAGATTTGTATATAATAAGCAAAATATTATTGTATAACTTCGTATTCTTTAACCACTGAGCTCCCCACCAACATTCTATGAATATCGTTAACACCTCCGTATATCTCAGTGATTCTGGCATCTCTGTAATGTCTCTCAGCTGGCATATCCGACACATATCCCATCCCGCCGAGAACTTGGATAGCACCGTGAGTTATGAAAGTGGCAGCTTCGCTAGCGGCTAGTTTGGCCATCGAAGTTTCTTTGGTGGTTCTTGAAGGATCATCACAAAGTACTGCTGCTTTCCACACCAGAAGTCTTGCTGATTCCAAGCGAAGAGCCATCTCTCCCAGGCGCAACTAAAATAAATCCTTTTATATACTAAACTCAAATATATATCAATGGTTTTTACCTTCACAGCATCCAATTCGCTAATTGTCTTCCCAAAAGCTTTCCTCTGTAGCGAATAACATGCAGCCAAGTCCAGAGCAGCTTGTCCAATTCCTACAGCTTGAGCTGCAATTCCAACTCGAGCTCTGTCCAGTTGTTCCATTGCAATTCTAAAACCGCCACCTAAAACACGTTCAATATACTTTAAAACACATCAAACAACTATTAATTCTATTTATTCTTATTGATGGTGGACAAGGTTGTTTCAGAAAAGATCTTCTCCAATAAGAAAAGGCAAGAAAATATTATCTTCAAAATTACAAGGTTGACATAGTTACAAAAAGAAAGCTAAATTAACTGCAGCAAAAGCGTATAAAAACATATACGATAAACTTGATATGAAACAATAACAAACCATATAGACACAAAAAACAAGTTGAACACCGTTACGGAAGAAGGAACAATTTGACAAATCGCTAACAGGTTTCATTAATATTAATCTTTATAATCTTATATTAACATTAATCTTCTCAAAAATAAACGAAACGTTCAACACTGTTTAAATTATGTGGACAGTAAACTTAGTCACACCAGGACGATCGATAGGTAATGAAGGAGAATTATCCGAAAATAATAGGAATAAAGAAACAAATTTTCATATTTTATTCACTGATCTTGCGAAAGCATATTATTACGGGGTATGGGATAAAAGACTAACGAATAAGTGAAGTCGAGATTCTAATACAATTAGTAGTAGGTAATTACAGCAAAGCATACAATTAAAATATACTACAGGAAACTTAAGTGTGGTCTCTATTGAAGCCAAAACGAGTCGATGAGATTCAGTTCACTCTTTTAGGTTAGAAAGTCATCTAATTCGCTAAACCGATAATAAAAAAAAGGGAAAATAACGGCACGTGGAACTTAGGGAGTACCAAGAGAAGTGAATACTTGTTATAGCGCGTTATTACTATATTTGGGTTAATGAAACTTTATGTCTGCTTATTACTGAATTGTTAATATTTTTTATAATAACACCACACATTTAAGTACTTTAAAATTTGAAAAATCTTAATTTTTTTCCTTAAAAATTTTGTTTAATGATTATAGTAATTTTCAAAATTTGTTAACTACAATATTGAATTTATTCATTATTTACATTTTCATTATTATCTTGTATTTATGCTTAATTACTTACTGATAAATTATTATTAAATTGCTGATAAATTTCATGTGAAAGTACCATTGTATCAAGGCTCGGTGCTTAGTCCTTATTTATTCTCATTAGTTCTAGATCAAATAATAGCAAAATTACAGGCAAATATTCCGCGGTGCTTAATGTATCCTGATGATATAGTGTTAATAGGAAAAAGTGAAAGCGACTTATAACAAAAACTGGAACAGTGGAGACAAGCTCTTGAGGAAAAAGGTTTAAAACTTAGTAGGACAAAAACAGAGTATTGTGGTGTTGTGTGACAGAAAAAACAGAGTGTTGTGTGACAGAAAAATTCCAATCAAGCTGAAGGAAAAATTCTATAAAACAGCCATAAGACCAGCTATGGTGTACGGAACTGAATGTTGCGTAGTTAAAAATAATGAGGAACAACGAATGCATGTAGCGGAAATGAGAATGCCTAGATGGATGAGTGGAGTGACAAAAAAGGATAAAATTAGGAATAAATATATTAGAGGAAGTCTAGGGGTGGCACCAATTGTTGCTAAGATGGTTTGGTCATGTTCAACGAAGAGACGGTAATCAGCCAATACGAAGAATTGCTAATCTGCGGGTTCCTGAAAGTAGTAGCAGAGGAAGACCAAAAAAGACTTGGGGGAAACGCTTAGGGAGGACATGTCGATAAAGGGTATTAATATTGATATGACCCAAGATAGACACTTATGAAGAAATGTAATTAGGGAAGCCGACCCCGCATAGGGATAAAGGCAAAGAGAGATTTATGCTTAATTACTTAATATTGTTTATCGATACATTTCATTATAATGGATATAAAAAATTAAAAAAACGGGATGTGGCACTCCGGGAGGGGAAGTATAGCAAAGACCATGGAGGGGAAGTATAGCTTTCTTCTCGTCTACGCATGGAGCGATGGTTTTTATTTTAATTACTTTATTTTATTTGATTTGATTCTATTTTATTTTATACAAATATTTTAAAATCAAAATCTAAATCGATCCAGTCGTTCTCGAGTTGTTTAAAAAAAAATAAAATGATGTTTGTTAAACGTCAGAAGTGTATATGTATGTACATTACTGTATACCGCAAGATTACTGCAGGCGTCTAGATTTTTCGAGACACGATAAATATTAAAATAAAAACATCATACCGAACGATAAGAAGTGTTCACTTCAAAAAGAGAAAATTTAAGTGAAAGTAGACTACATACAGTCCATCTAATTTACAAACCGTTGCACGTCATTATCTACGTCAGAGATCGAAGTTGACATAGTTGCCAAAGTATAAAAAATTCCTGAATCCATTTTAAATCAAATAGGTCACATAATTATTGCAAAAGTGTACAACAACAGTATACAACAAAATAAATTAATATTTAATGTAAATAAATAGAAACAAAACAAGAGTTTTCTCTATAAAAAATAATTCTTGTTAAAAACAATTTGAGCCGCTTGTTTAAAAAACAACATAGTTTAATTAATAGTAGATAATAAAAACAAAACTAAACTGTCAAAAAAGTGTTACTAATTTATGCCAAAATTTCACCTTCGTTCGATTACAGTTACAGTATGTTCCGAACAAATGTTAGTCATAAAAACGCTTTATAATGCATTTATACAAATTAAATGAAACATACTATTATAAATTTCTTTAAGTTAACATTAATAGAAATCTTTAAATATTATTTCTACGCGTATATAATAAAATATGTCTAGTGGCTGTAATGCCAGTGTACTCGGCAAAGTGATTCTAAAAAAGAACATACCTACCGCCTAAATATTTCGTGTTGGTATCATGTGACGTCACGGGCTATGACGCCGGTGACGTGCAACGGTTTGTAAATTAGATGGACTGTAGATAACTAAATGAGGAGGATTATGTTGAAAGTTTAGGAATATTAATTTAATATCGTGGTCAAGAATAAAAAAAGATGATTTTTAGCACAGTCGCATCTACATACTTTATCAGTTCAACTGACTTCACAAGAACTAATCACATAGAACGAAGACGAAGACCACATTTAGCGATGAGACTCATTTTTATCCTGAAAACTCCGTTAGTTTTCAAATCTTTCGAATTTGGAATTACGAAAAAGAAAATCTACGACTACTTGTTGTGAAACAAGTGTAGAGATGTTTCAAAACTTCATAAACCTTGAAAATACGCATGCCCGAAAAAAAATTGAATCCTAAAAAAAATAACTATATTAATTTCATACTGAATTCAATATAAAGTATTAAAAACGACTGATATAAGAAAAACAATAAATACTCCAACTATTTTACTAATACAAAAACTAGTTTGACTCTGTGTTGCTATGAGAATGCACTGCAGACAAATCAATGTTTTCAGTGAAATTGGATTTCATAGTTTTATTCTAGTTTGACGTCACCAAATGAGTGAGTGAGGTGCATGAAATTTTTTATGACCAATATCCCAATATGTATCTACAACTTGTCACCTTTTGGGTCGAATTTTGAATAGAAGATTCCTTTCCGAAAAGACGACAAATAAGGTAAGAAAACAACTTTTTGGGGAAATTGTATTTTTTTTTGAGTTTTTTAACTGTTTTTGTGCACTGCATCAACGAAATTTTGCTAAATTTACGTAAACATATTTACATACATGTCAACAAAGCCTTTGAGGCGACTTACCGTGCATTCTTTACTTTGTAACTTATAATGAAAAAATTTAAAAACAAAAAAGACAAGTGGTAATTATAAAAAAAGCAAATGAGTTTAAGAGATTATCAAATTAAATTTGTCATCCTGATATCAACTTCCGATCTTTATGAATATTTAATAAACATTTGTATTATATGATAATAATTATATGAAGTACTTATTATTTTTATCTTCGGAATGTGTCAATCTGGATATTAACAACTTATGGAGATAACAATTAAAGAATTTAAATAATTTGTATTCAGTTTCAAAGACCCATATATATATATATATATATATATATATATATATATATATATATATATATATATATATATATTGTATGAGTAAATGTTCTTTCTTCGTGTCTATCCTACAATTCTGAAGTGCCCTCTATAGTTTGGTAATCCAAAACCTCAAGTAGCAATATGAATAGAACAATTACAAGAATAAAGAATACGATCATGACAGAGCACTGGGTAGGTAAAATTTATTTAAATATAGCGCGAATTATAGTCAATGTCGAACTCAACAGTTACAACATGCCCAAGAAAATGATCTATGTTTAAGATATATCTTGGATTGGTCACGTCAAGGTAAAAGACCAACATGGTAAGATATAAGCTTATAAATTATAAATAAATTTAATTGTTCTAACCGCGGAAATCTTTCTCCAGGTTTGACTCCGCATTGAATAATTCTGGTTTGGAGAAAAGACCATTATTTTGACGTTTTCGCAAGATCTCACTTGCCATTGTCAAGGCAGGTGGTAACGCTTCTTGCTGGTGCTTGAAGTAAGTAAACTAACTTGTGCACCAACAAGTGCGACCTTGCCAAGACGTCGTCAAAATAATGGTTTTTCTCAAAACCAAAATTATTCAACGCAGAGTCAAACCTGGAGAAAGATTTCCGCGGTTAGTACAATTAAACCTATTTATAATTTATAAGCTTATATCTTACCATGTTAGTCTTTTACCATGATGTGTCCAAACCAAGACATATCTCAAACATATCATTTTCTTGGGCATGTTGTAAATGTTGAGTTCGCCATTGACTATAATTCGTGCTGTATTTAAATAAATTTTACCTACCCTGTGCTCTGTCATGATCATATTCTTGTAATTGTTCTATTCATATTGCTACTTGAGGTTTTGGATTACCAAACTATATTAAATGGCCCATTCAGAATTGCAGGATAGACACGAAGAAAGAACTTTTACTCATACAAATGTTTTTGAAAATGATACAAGCTTTCACGACTCTTGAAGTTTTCTTTTGTAATGTAATAGCTTCTTTTTAATTTCGACAAAAGTTTTGTCAAGTAAGCGATGACTTTTTCTGCTCTATCTTGAAGTTGAGATAAAAGCGGCTCCTGGTGCCTTAGCATTTTTAATGAGCACGGCAGTGTTGCTTGTATGTCATCTGTATCCAAAACAAATTTTTTTCTGGCCTCGAAAAACTTAATATGGGTACCCTCAGTTGTTTATAACTTGTCAAAACTTTTTTGACATTCAGCATTCCACATAAATTCGTCAAAAGGAAGAGGAAAAACAATACAGACAGAAAATGGAAGAAACTTAATAACACGGGTTAGAAAAAAAGGGATACAAAAATAAAAATAAATGTGCAAAAATAGCAATGCAAACCTTGAATCTCCTAAACCTATTATATGTATATTATTCTAACAATCACAATCATTTAAAAAGGCAACAATTATTTATGACTAATAAACAATATATGGCTCAATAAAAATCTTACCAATAGAACCTAAAATATTTTCTTTGGGTACTTTAACATCTTCCAAAATTAAATTACATGTTGAGGATGCTCGAATGCCTAATTTATCTTCTTTTTTGCCTAATGTCAGTCCTTGGCTTGGAATAGGAACTATAAATGCTGTAATACCTACAACAATATATGGAATAAAAATATTATATAAACAAAACAATGTTAATAAACAGCAGGAGATAGAAAGTATTTTTGTGATTCTAATGTATATTTATGTGTTAAAAAGAAAAATATATTTTATGCTAGAAAGATATTCAAAAACCATTACTAACCTTTGTGTTTTAATGCTTTATCTACAGTAGCAAATACAACAGCAGCCTTTCCTTGTAAACCACTTGTTACCCATGATTTATTTCCATTCAATATATAATGGTCTCCATCCTTATCTGCTGTGCATGACATTGCTCCTACATCACTTCCAGCATCTATAACGAATTAACTTGACTTTAAGAACAATAATAATAAGGAAATAGGAAAATGTTTCTGTGTCTTGGTTAAAGGTGAATTTCAGAATAGCAAATTAATAGACAAGCCCAGAGTAGATGTACACATTTAGTATCATAAGGTAATTTTTACTATTAACGATATAACCAATGTAACTGTTACTCTTCACATGAAGTCAGAAGTTACTTCAGTTTTCATTTGTTTACAGTAAATTTTACTCTGAGATATTTGTACCTATATTTTCACCCTTGATCTCAATGTTTTGGACATTTTGCATATCAAATTCTCAGGGCTAAACCATTCCTATGTCTATGTTTACAATATTCACTTGTCTAGTCCAAAGTGCAGAGTAATGTTATTTGAGAAACAGTTTTTAGCCATTTTTTCAAATGATCCATATTATACAACAATTATTTGGTGTCCCCACTACAGTATTGTCACTTTTGGTGCTAAAAAACAAAACCAGTGGAGTTTGGTAGCTGAGATAGAGTGTTCATTGCTAGACAGAACCTCAGTGGATTCAAGTCATTGGAATAAACAAAAATAAGAGCATCGTACGCACATCAGTTAGATAACCCCTTTGGCAGGTTAAGATGTGTAGAATGGTGTAGAAAACTGTAAATGCTGTAAATTACAACAATTACAACTCGAATGCTGTAAATTAAAAAATGAGTATGCCCAGTTGCTGAGAATTCAAGTTAGACATAAATTTCTACATGGACCCTTTGTCACACCTCCAACTGACGATAAGCTAAGTTCTCTTCCAGAATGCCTCGGAAATCTTATGGCTCAACAGGTATTTAATTCTAATATATTTTTTTAAATCTTAGGAAGTTAAACACCATTGTTACGTTCAGTATCTAATTCGAATACATTTTTTTAAATGTTGCTTTAATGATTATTAGATGACGATTATGTTGCCATTTAATCCAATAAATTTGTTAAAAATAATAAATATAACAGTTTTTGAAAGAAAATTTTAATAGGACCATGTACATGTAGGAAATATTCTCTTCTCATGCCCAAATTTACTTTAATTTAATATCACCAGAATGGAAAAAAATGAGTTTGAAGATGTTATGTACTATATTGCTTTGATATAAAAATGCTTTGTTTAAATATAAGAACTAAAAAAATGAACCAAGAAAATCAGACAAAATTACCTGGTTCACTTAGGGCAAAACATCCTAATGTTCCTTTAGTAAAAGCTCTTAAATATTGCTCTTTCTGATCTGGAGTCCCTAGTCTGTCCACCAGACTGGCATATAAACAATTATGGATTGAAACTATTGCTCCTGTACCAGCACATCCTTTGGATATTTCTTCAACAGCTACAGCCATACCTAGACCATCATAACCAGAACCTCCGTATTCTTTAGACACACATATACCTAGAATACCTAGTTCAGCTAATTTCTTGATCTAAAAAATAAAAGCAGAAAATTAAAGAATTTGTTTTAATATCATAGTGCTCATCGGTACAGTTTTTTGGAGGACTGTGACTCGATAGCATAGATTGTAAGTTACTAAATGTTTCACCTAATTGAAGAGAAATTTTAAATAACAAGGTATGATGATTGGCTGGTATTCATCACGAGTGTATTTCACCTAAATTCTAATAAATAGTCTAATTTTTCCAACGGTAATCTAACTACTTAGGAACAGGTAGTAATTTATTACCCTTGGTGACATTTGACAATCTATAAAAGAAATGATCCTTAACCCCTTAACGTACGTGCCCGTCTCAGACACGGGCGCGCCTTACTGGCAATTTTGTACGCGCTCGTATGGGACACGGGCACCGGTTAAATTTTACACATCGAATTTTTCAACTCTTGCGAAGCGGATATTTGTATAAAGAGACATATGTAAGCATATACCTAAATTATTTATCTATTATAAAATAGATGACTCAGTCAGTATTGAGTTACTTTAAAATATATTTATTATCTCATAACTTGCAATTTGCAATCGTCAGCATTGATAACCGATATTATTGTCGAAATTTTGTGTTTATACAAGCCTTCTGTCTTGCCGGTGTAAAGTCGTCTGATGTCGATATTTATTGTGTTTTTGCGTTTGAACTAATTTGTGCCTTATTTTCATCATATTATATTGTTTTGTAAGTAAATTTGGATATAATAATCGGTAGGTTAGAGTAATGTGTATATTTTTTGTTTTACTAAATTTCATTATAATTTATCTAAAATAATATATTGTGTGTGTGTGTGTGTGTGTGTGTGTGTGTCAATAAAATATTTTGGATTATTTATATTGTTCATATAAATCATACTACTATATACCTATTCACAGTATTTTCCTCTGCACAAAATTTTTAAATTTCAACGGATTTGCATATAAAAAGAGTGCGCCACTGTCATCTATAGTGAAAGACCATTGGCATTATATATATATATATATATATATATATATATATATATATATATATATATATATATATATATATAATATGTGTATATTATTTTAGTATATGTATTAAAACAAAAATAAATATTTCGCCTAACCCCCCAGGAAAAGTAAAGGTTCTTCGCCACTGAATATATTTTTTTTATTTAGTTATAACAAAAAGTTCACTAGAGTTTAAGTTCACTAAAAAAAAATTCGATCATTTTTTGACCATAACTTCAAAATTAATGTGTACGTTAAGGGGTTAAGCTGAAAGAAGCAAAAAATATTTTGGAATGTCTATGTCTCTAGAAGTAGACATGGCACTAAATGAGACATGTAGGATAGCACATGGAGCATCAATTTAAATGTGCCATCCCACACTCTACTTTCATAATAAGATTAGGAATTAACAAAAAATATATTTGACAACTTTGATTTAAATTAGTCATAACCAAAGCCTTCAATCTCATGAAAAAAAGACTTTAATTTGCAAGCCAGTCCATTTAATGAAGTTAGTTATAATAATTAGTTAGATTCACTTTGGAAAAAGCATAGTTATTCAGTTCTATGGGACATCTAACTATAATTTTTATCTAAATTACACATTCAAGTTTTTAGTGGCTATGATATTTTTTTAAGTAAAAAACACAGATTTTAACTTGACTGTTTGATTAATTTTGTTTGACAATTAATGAAATAAACTCCCAGCTTGACTTAAATAAGAAGTACTCTTCATGAGGAGACCATAATATCTTACCCACTAAGAGTAATTCTGGTAACTGCAAATTACCTATTGTACTTTTGTCTTTGGCTATGCTTTTTGAAGCTCTTTCCATAGGTTCCTAATCGTTAGATATATGTTACCATGTAGTCTTCAATCTATTATATTATTAGACTAGAAGACAACTATCCTAAATTACGCCATAACCTAGTCTAGAAATTAACAAATTATCGATTTCATGGGAACGTTTATTACATGTATTCTATAGCTTTAAACCATAAGGAGGATGTATTTAATGAAAAATAGACAAATACATCTGACCCAGTAATTAAGCTATGTAAGAAAAAGAAAACAATATTTTTTTCCTGGAAGCTGTCTGTTATAAACCAGTCATCCTATAGCCAATCAGCTTATTGTACATCAATCAAGAATTTAATAAAATGAGAAAAAACAAGAAATAAAAATGGCTACAACTTATTGATAAACAAATCTTAATAAATAATTGGAAAGCAATATTGCAAGGAAAAAGATCATTCAATATAATGAACTTCTCTTTCCTTCTAGTAATTAATGTATAATATATCTTACTTGCTTTTCTGGAAATTTATGCTCTCTATCTAATAGAGAAGCTATGGGCTTAAGTTCCTTTTCTGCAAAGTCCCTACAAGTCTTTTGAAGTATCTTATGAGTTTCTGGCAATTTGTGTAAACTAAAACATCTTGAAATTATGGTAGTTGTTCCTGAAACTTAAAAATATAAACTTCCAGATTAATTTAAATAAAAATTATGGACATACCTTTACATAAAAGATGGGAAGTGGAATAATTTAGGGCCATGTTTGTATAAAAAATTCAAAATAAATGTGAGAATGATTGCACTTCTTTATTAATTATAGAAAAAAACCAAATTAATCATGACCTTGGATTAATTTGGTTTTTATGTTTGATATGCTTTTACTGATAATATTTTTACATCTCATTCCCATTTGAGTAGTTACAATAGAAGCCACACTTCACACTTATTTAAATAACACATGATAATTTCTATTTACATTATTAAAAATCTGTGTATGCCAAGTATCCTTTATCCTTTTATTTTTTATTTTTAAGGAAGTGAGGTTATATGAATTCTTCTTCTTCTTCTTCTTTTTTTGGGCTATGTTCTAGACAATTTACCCAGTTTACTTCGAGGGTAGACACTTTTTGTCTTGCTTCAGCAATCAGTGTCTACCTACACTTATATTCTTCCTTTGTTTGTTTAAGGTTATTCTACATGTATACTTGTGCTGGTTTTTTTTTTCTTCACAGGCTAAAATATTAGTAATATAACACAACAAAGGTATAAACTTTTCTCGCTCGGGGGTAGCGTCCAAGCTTTGCACACACCAGAAATGCTACTTTATAATTTAATATTAAAGGTAGAAATAAAGTTGCATAAGGTGTTGATTGTATTTTCATTAATATTTGTGAGAATTGTACAAATATTTATGGGGGTGGGAAGTTTAGTTTTAGCTAATTCGGCATACAAGTCAAAGTGTGGGTTTTGATTTAAGTGACATTCTAATAAAATATGGTTTAAGCCTCCCACTTGGCCACATTCGCAATAAGGATCATCTTTGACTCCAATTCTGAATAGATGAAGAGGGGATGAGCAATGGCCCGTTCTCATACGGATGATTGTAGTTAAATGTCTCCTACTGATATATGCGAATTTATTGAACCATGGTAGTGTGTGGATTCGTTTATTAATTTTGGCATAGAATGAATTGCTTGTGCCATATCCTTCGTACCATTCAGCTGCCCAATTAGACCAAATCTCTCTTTTCAAGTAGGGTGTGAAATTTGAAAACTCTAGCTTGATATTCATGGGAATATTCAGGGAACGACCTATATTGGCAAGTTGGTCGGCCTTGTAGTTTCCAGTGATACCAGTGTGTCCTGGGATCCATGCTAGTAAGATTTTGATATTATTGTTCCTTGCTAGGATAATTCCTCTTTTCGTTAAATACGATATATGTTCTGTATCTTTAGAAAACCCTGTTTTTTTAATTTTTTGTAGTGCACTTTTGGAGTCAGAAAAGATAATGGCTTCTGTGATATTTTGTTCCCGTATAATTTGGACTGCATGATTGATCGCAGTAACCTCTGCTGTACATATTTGGGTATGATTGGGTAGTTTAGATGAAAATGAATAGTTTATATCTGGGGAAAAAACACCAAATCCCGCATTTCCCATTGTGTCCGTTGAGCCATCTGTAAAGAATTTTTTGTATGAATGGAATTTTTTAACTAAGTTCACAAAATTCATAAGATTGAATTCATTTTTTGTAATATTTTCATTCAGAATTCCTAATGGTTGAAGTTGTAGTTCCAAGTCATATTCATGGCAAGGAAGAAGTTTACTGGAATATAGGTTCTGCAAATAAGGTTGGATTTTTCTGATAGTTGCTATCAATATGGGTTTTTCCTTATTTCTCCAGTATTTATTGTCCATATTACAAAGTGCTTCTAATTCAATGATTGATTGAATGACAGGGTTGTTTTTAATGCTTAGGTTTTTTAGCAAAAATTTTGTGGTGAGCCATTCTCTTCTGTATTTTAATGGCAGTTCTCCAGACTCTGATAACAAGGCTTGGATTGGAGTTGACTTCATGCATCCTGTGATAATCCGAATACTTTGGTAGTGCATCTGATCTAGTTTCTTCAATATATATTTAGGGCACGTAGATAGGAATTGACCACCATAGTTTAAATGACTTAGGATAAGTGCTTCATGGATCAGTTTTAATATTTTTGGGTCACTGCCCCACCATGTTCCACACAAGGCACGCATTACATTCAGTGCTTTACCTATTTTGACTTCCAGCTGGTTAATGTGTGCTTTCCATTTAAGGTTTTTCTGTAAAACCATTCCTAGGTATTTAATTTTATCTACCCACTCTATATGCTGACTCTTATAACTGATATTTCCAGGCATTATTTTGGTATTACCCCTTGTAAACAAGATAGCTTTAGATTTGCCCACAGAGATGTTCAAATTATGATTGTCCAGCCAGGCTTCAAGATTGACTAAATATTTGTTTAAATTTTGATATCATATTTTTAACATTCACTCCCTTGATTAGAATTACAAAATCGTCAGCATACTGTATGACTTTAGCATTTTTGGGGAACACTTCGTGTATTGAGTAGGTATATATGTTAAATAGCATTGGACTTAATGGTGATCCTTGTGTGAGTCCAGTGCTAGTGGTATTTGGGCCATGTACTAACCCAGAGTTATCTTTGACAAACAGTTCTCTGCATTTTAAAAAGTCATATATGAGGTTAGCTAAATCATGTGGTATATCCAAATGTATTAATGTAGAGTACAGTTTGTCAATATTAACATTATCATATGCTGAATGGATATCCAAGAATATTCCTATTGTACATTCATTATTACTAAATGATTTTTGGATTTCAGATGTCAAAATGGATAGACATTCTAAACATCCTTTACCCCTTCTAAAACCTAGCTGCAATGGTCTGAGGATTCCCTTATTTTCTATACGCCATTCCAACCTATTTTTGATCATTGATTCTAAAACTTTACCTACACAAGAGGTGAGGGCAATAGGCCTATAGTTAGTTGCAATGAGTTTATCTTTCATAGGTTTTAGGATTGGAATTATTAATGACTGTTTCCATTCAATCGGAATGGTCCCTGTACTTAAGCATTTGTTAAAAATTTGTAATAATAGTAATGATCCTGAATGAGGTAGATTTCTAATCATAGAGTATGAAATTAAGTCAAGTCCCGTAGCAGATTCCTTTTTAGAATTGATTATGAATTTGTATTCATTAAAGGTAAAAGGGGAACTTGTATTGCTAGTTTGTATACTTTGTTGATGTAAATGTATACTGGGAGGAGCCAAGGAATTCAGTATCTCTTGTGCCATATTAGGATCAGGAAGGGAGTTAATTGGGCTATTACCATATCCAGCTATTTTCCTAACTTTATCCCATATTGTCTTGATTGGCGAGTTTCTATTAAGACCTTCTGCAAATTTCCTAAAATTATTCTTTCTTTTTTCTTTAAGGAATCTTCTAGCTATAGCACATTTGTTTTTTACTATTAAATAATTTTGTAAGTTGGGTGTTGATTGGAATTGCTTTGTTGCCTTAATTCTGTCTTTAATGACTTCAGCGCAAGATTCGTCCCACCATGGGATATGATACTGTTTATTAACATTTGATTTGTACAATGGGATGGACAACTGTGCAGCTTCATTTATTAGATCTGCAAATGATCGGTAGTTCTCCCCTGGAAATGATGTAAATGATGACTCTAATACTGAGGTATATTGGTTCCAATTAGCTTTTTTGAAGTTTCTGTTATTCCTTGGTGGCATGTGGATGGTAATGTTTTGGACACCAATTTTGCACATTGTGGGTAGGTGATCACTAAATCCTAGGTCAGGAATTATTTGCCATGATGATCTGGTAGCAATATTCTTAGATGTTATTGTTAGATCCACAGCTGATGATCTTTTTGGAGGTGGTGCTATTCTGGTATATGAACCATCATTTAAAAAAACTAGTTCCAGCTCATCTAATGTTTGGAAGATGTTTCTCCCATTGGAATTATTACAAGGGCTACCCCAAGCCTCATGCTTGGCGTTCAGGTCTCCCATTATTATTACTGGTTTGTTGATTTCCTGGATCAGTTTTATCCATTTTTGTTTAGATATGGTATTTGCATTAGGGAAATAGGCATTAAGTAGGTTAATTTGGAATTTAGGTAGGAAGATTGCTTGCAGTTGAGAGTTGTTATTAAATTTATTACATACAGATATTTCATAAAATTCTACTTCATTCCTAATAAGGATGGCTATACCACCATATGAATCATCTCTATCATCTCTAATTACTTGATAGCCCTTGCATCTGATTATATGGTTATTATTTAACCATGTTTCATTTAGCAATAATATGTCAGGATTGTATTCTTTGATAATTATTTTTAAGTTATCCACATTAGCATTATATGATCTCATATTCCATTGTATTATAGTCAAAGGAGTGAAAGCTTTATTTTTTATTTTTATTTTGGGCTTAGTATTCTGAAGCATCAGATACTGTCCCATCTTCCATTAACTCATAGGTTATGTTATTTGTTGAGCTGCTTTTAATTGTTTTATATTGTGATACATTAGATGAGTTAGGGTATAAGTTTCTTAGCAAGTTGTTTACAAAAGATAGTACCATCTCTTTATGTTGTGGTGGTAGTAATGACATTGCATGGGAGATTCCATGTTCAGTTTCCTTATTTGCACTGTATCCTTTTGATGTTGATGGCATTGATTGAGAATTTGTTGCCCAGTTCAATCTTCCCCCCGGATTAATTAATTGAGCACTATGTTGTTTTTTGTCATATCCTGTCATGTTTGGTTTCCTTCTTTTGGTGGGTTGAGATTTGACGATTTGGTTATATTTTGGTATACTTGTGTCATTCTTTATGGCTTCTATTCTTCTTTCTGTGATATCTATTATATTATTAGGCTTGGATTCTGTATGCAAGACAGGAAAATTCTCTTTGTTCAAAGAGTATTCCCTGTTTTCATTTTTCGGTATTTGCATGTTTGCTTCATAATATGAGATGTTAGAGAAAGACATTAGGGCTTTTATTTCTTTTTGCCTTTGGAATTCTTTACATTTTTTATCTTTAGAGATATGATCATGATTTTTACAGTGTATGCAGTATGTTTCACAATTCGAGGCTTCCCCGTGTTGGTTTTTCCCACAGTTCTGGCACTTTGGGTTCCCTCTACATTGATTATTACTGTGACCATATAACAGGCAGTTTCCACACATTAGGACTGGGCTGACATATGGAATAACCCTCATGGGTAATCCATACACAAGCACCTCCCTGGGCAGTGCTTTTCCTGTAAATGTTACGCATATGGTGGTTGTTGGTACATAGTTTTGTTCTTTTCCCTCTTCGATAATTCTCCTATTTAGTCTTTTTATGTCAATTACTTTACAGGATACTAATTTTGTTTCGATTGCATTTTTAATTTCTACTTCAGATATTTCTTTACATATGTTCCTTATTATACCCTTACATGTGACATTGTGATTTGGGATAAAGACATCATATTGTAAACTTTCCCATCTCTTATCATTCACAAATAGATTTGCCGATTTAAAATCTTTAAAAACAACACCTAACCGGTTTTTCCCTTTACGGTTAAATTTAATAATTTGCTGTAGGTTTAGGTTAAATATTGTTTTAGCAATACTTAAGATGTGAAAATTCCCTATATTTTTGTCTTTTCCCTGTACATATACTTCGAAAGGACCGGAATAATATATATTATATTGGTTATTAATTTTTTTTCCACTTAAATCAGGCGGGGGGTCAGGAGGTTTATCAGGATCGAGGTTAGTGTTAGTGGTCTCCATTTTCGGCTGGAGGAACCGTGTCGTGTATTTTATTACTATTAAGTATGTATGCGATGCGGTAGGATCGGGTTACAAACAAAGGATTATTAGTAATAGCCTTATTATCTATATATATCAAAGGAGAAACTTTGAAATGCGTCTATACACTTTGACAGTTGTTTGACGTTTTTCAGGTTATATGAATTATACACAGCTGACAGCAGCACAGCACAACAGCAAAAACAGTGTGCTGTGATTTATTATATAATAGAGATGTTTATTTTTTGAAATCAACATGTACTTTTTTATGTAGGAAACTATTCTACAAAGAATATAATTCTAATTTAACAACATTTAATAATTACTTTTTTACTTTTAATGTTTTTAACATTTCTAACATCTAATCTTATATAATAATAATTATTGGCACTTCTTTAGACGTTACTAAAATTTATATGATGACAAAAATGTTGCACCTCTAGTAAATCATAATTTTCTCAGGTTTATTACAGGACAGGCTTAACCCAAATAATAAATTATTCCTAATATTTTAAAGTTTAAATGAAACGTCAAATTGAAAGACAAATATAAAATTTAAGTTATTATTTCATGTCAGTTGTACACAAAATTAATGGATGCCAAAGACACCGAAGAATTTAAAAATGCTATAAGAGATATAGCATCGCACGCACATCAGTTAGATAACCCCTTTGACAGGGTAAGATGCGTAGAATGGTGTAGAAAATTATCAGGATTGTCGGAAGAAGATCTCGAATGCTGTAAATTAAAGAATGAGTATGCCCAGTTGCTGAGAATTCAAGTTAGACATAAATTTCTACATGGACCTTTTGTCACACCTCCACCTGACGATAAGCTAAGTTCTCTTCCAGAATGCCTCGGAAATCTTATGGCTCAACAGGTATTTAATTCTAATATATTTTTTTAAATGCTAGGAAGTTAAACACCATTGTTACGTTTAATATTCTATAACATAGAACTCTACTTAATCGTGATCATATTATGATATTACGCGAAACTGAGGAGAGGAGTAAGTAGTTTTAAAGAAAGTATTATTGAAAATTAATATATATTATGGAAATGGGCTCATCTGGAATATAAAATATGAACCTAACAAAAGTACCTAATAGAAAAATTAGCTACACAGATTTTTATAGATAACAATATTTTAATTGATAATTAATATCCCTTAAAAACATTAACTTTTTCGATTTTTAGATTCCATACCTTCCTAGAGTCGGGCCGATATCTCCAATAATTCACCATAGATCACCTGACGGTAGAGCATACATATCGACCAAACAAATTCCTGGCGGTGGAGTATTTTGCTATATGGCTGTTAGTCCCGATGGTTTAAAATGCACTTTGAAATAATCATTTTTAAATATTACAGTGTATATATTGATCAAGTGCATATATTTTAATAAATTTTTAATAAGAGACATTTAAGTAAATTGTGGAGTTAACGTTTTTTCATTTGCGACAAAAATATATTAAACTTTGTGCAATCATTTTTATGTTGTCATAAATAATGGAACAAGATTTCTACTAGTGAATATCCCAAAATATTCTCTTTAAAGGTATATAGAGCTTGAAAGCATAAACTAATAATTAAAAAAAGAGAAATGAGGCGCTGCAGGATGCTCGGCATATGTGAAATAACAAAATTATTTTGCATGTAAAGATGGCCTATTAAAGAAAATTGATATAACATAAATATTGGCAGCTGTTCCATCAGTTACCTTGGTTGTACATTCAATGATACTAAAGCCTGGGCCTTGGCCTCCTTCAGCAAGTTTCTTTCTCGATCTAATGTACAGAACGTGTTTTTAGGAGGTTTTTGGCAAACTCATCTTTTTAGTCCTCCCATCTCTTGAGTGGAAGACCACCTAAAGTCTCAGAAAGGTCTTTTCCCTGAATTCATGCCTTTAGTAATTTTCTGGGGATTCTGTTTTCATACATCCGGACTACGGGTTTTGCTGACCGTAATCGCTGCAGCCTAGTGTATCGTGCTAGTGTTAATTCTTTATATTGTTTCTATAATAATTATTTATTATAACTAATTCGCCAATTGTAACTTTCACGGGTTGGGCACTGTATCATCCGCCATATTTTCTTTCGAACGCGTCTAATGGCATTCAAATATCTAAATAGCAGATCTATTAGAATTTTAAACTACTACCTTAGCCTTTTGTTTTCTGGCCAGGGTCTGAACCATCGACCAGTAAATCATTCACGGTGAAGTGAATGCGATTCTTCCGCCTGGCTACCTGATCGATGTCCCTGTAATACCGATCCTAATTATAAAAAATTATTACTTTTATTTACTATTTACAATAATATTAGAACATTATCTGGTCGTGACGGATTTCATGAAGAGAAACAAATTATAATTGAGAACTCCAAGAAGGACAAGTGTGCCAAGAACAATAGGTTTCAATAAAGTCAAGTTGGCAACATATTTTTAAAAATTTAAAGACAAGGAATAAAAAATTAATAATTAATTAAAAAAATAAAATACACAAGCCAAAAATATTGCTGCAGAGCAGGGGAAATCAGTGACAGTAGCTTGCTCAATGAGTGCTTCTGGTCATTTTGTACCTCCATTTTTCATTGTTGATCGGAAGAGCCATAACTCTTTATTATTGAATGATGACTCAGTTGGTTGTGAAACGGATGGGATCAACTCTGAATACTAGAACTATCAAACTTTCATAAAATACTTAGATCATCTTTAAAAATACACCAAGCCGTCAGCGGAGTGCCCAATACTTCTTATTTTAGACAACCACGCATCACATGTTTCGCTGGAAGCAATAACTTATGCAAAGAAAAAATATATTTAAATGCTGAGTCTGCCTCCACATAGTAGCCACCGCACTCGGCCATTAGATAGGAATTTCTTGAGGCCTATGAAAGCCTGTTATGACGATTTTTGTGATCTCTGGAGCAAATTATGCTGATCAATCTGTGACAGAATACCAAGTGGCCAGATTGGTCAGGCGGGTATTTGAGAAATCAACTACACTAGATAAAGCCACAGAGGGATTTAGAATATGTGACATACACCCATTTGATGAACATCGACTCAATGATGAAGACTTTCTGCCTTCCACTGTAACTTATTCACATGAAATGACTAATATTGATAGACATGACAATGCTCTCCATAGTTTTGTCTCTTTTGGCGAAGAAGAAGTAGACAGAGCAGAAAGAGGTGATGAGCACGCTGGTCAAGCAAGAGGAGAAGAAGAGGAAATAATAGAAGGAGAAGAATAGGGATTGAAGAAGAAAAAGAAGTAGAGAGAGCACAAAATATGAATGAAATTGCAAATGGAGGAAACTGTGAAGGAGAAAAATGCGAAGAAGAGATAATTAGAGAAATAAATCATACAGAAAATAAAGTCGACACCCTCCCTCCTGTTGTGATTTGAAATAAAGAGAGATTGGAAAGTTTAGAAGAAGAAAAAATAAAAAAGAAGAATTGAGAACGAGTAGGACTGCATATTTTTGTAAAGAACTCTAAAAAGATGAGGGTTAAACAAACCGTCTATCCTACAAATAATACGGATTCTGAATCTGAAATATCCATACATGACGACTCTGATACACCAGAATCATTTGAAAGTAATTTAGATTCGGAAAATATGAAATTCAAGTCTGGCAATTTTAATATGCAAATACCAATAAACGTACATTTGTATGCTAAGGGACAAATAATACAACAGATAAGTTCAACAATATAACAAAAAAAAAAAACAAATTTTAGAAAGAAAGTTGGCCAACGGACATAGAATAGATAAAATAAACATAATCGTCACTTAAGATCAAGCTGTGTCGGATGAAAGTCATCTATTAGAGAATTAATTTCGAAGAATCTTCTTTCCATTTTTTTATAGAATATCATTTGAAATAATCAGCTTACTAAAAAAAAATCTTATCTTAATTAAAATCGGGGCGATTATTTCAAATGAGAATTTAAATATCAATTTTAAAATAAGATATTTGGGCTTTAAAAGCTATATGTTAACTGTTTTTTTTTTAAAGATTATTTCTAAAAGAATGAATTCTCTTATGGAATTGGCAACTAAATAGTAAATGAATACAAATGTGTGGGTATTATATTTTTTCTTTTCGGTTAGTAATTTTTTTTTTATTATCCCGAGAACCACTCACTAGCACAATTGGAGGATATGTATAAATTGATTCACTAATTGAGGGTTTTATTTGACACATATCTTGACATAGAGTGCCGATTATATTATTATTTTATCTAAAAGTACGTACATTAACAATTGTGGATTCTTTATATTTATTTATTCGTACTCGTAGTTTCTATTAAATAACGAAATTGAAATAAAATTAATGTCTTTATTATAGTATTACATATATAATCTTTTACACAAATAAAAATTTTAATAAAAATCCTTTCGTTTGACTAATAACATGGTTATAATAGTAATTAAGGAGTATAGGAGAAAGTTATCACAAAAATGCTAACAAACTATTAGTCAAAACTAATTAACTCAGCCGTTTGTGCTTCGCCATTTGGTTGTACTTGGGGACTGGCCGGCGGAGCTCCAGGTTGCTGAAATTGTGGCGCCACCTACAAGAAAATAATGATAAATTATTATTGATACATATATTTCATAATCTGTTTTGATAATAACACAAAATACTTGGTAAACATATGGAAGAGATTGAAGACAAACTGGACTAACGATGTTGATAAACAATTTTGAAGAAATAATAACTCATTTCAAAAATAAAATGAAAGACGAAATGAAATTGTGGCGACCAAATAATATATCAGCCAAGTGTACAAAAAAAAACAACATTATATAGAACTAATAAGTTGTCCAATTAGTTTTGCGGTTCAATCAGAGAGGGCGTTGCTACTAGTCTAAATTTTTTTATGTTGGCTCACTCTTCATATGAAAGTATGTGAAGTTTTATTTCAATCTGTCAATTCATTCTTTGTTTACAAGCCATTTAGTATCGATGTGACATTTTTTTACAATGGAAAAAATCAAGTATCGTGCAGTGATTGAATTTTTATTTTTGAAAGGTTTAAAAGCAAAGGACATTTATAAGGATAGGTTGAAAGTGTATAAGGACACTTTGCCTTCAATTAGTACAATAGACTGGACTTTAAGGGGTGGCCTGGACTTTAAGGGGTGGCCTGAAAAATGTATTATATTCTTGCAAAATTTTGGAATACGTTTAATTCGTAGAACAATTTTAACATTTGTTTTCGATACATATTTCAGTCCTCTACAAATAGTTTTTTTTGACTTTTGGTGTAAAATAATTAGGGAAGCAGGAATTCAACAATTTGGAATTTTCCACTGGGTTTCAATAATAAGCACAATATAGTTAAATCTATTAACAAAAAAATATTTTAGTTATTGATTTTTAAATAATACTAACTTTTTTTTAAATTTACAGCTGTATAATGTGAATTTATTTATTTATATAATAAACGTAATATCAATTAAAATTAAATTTATAGATATAAAAAAAAATCAGTGGAAGATTCGAACCCTCATTATCCAGGTCAAAAAGCAGAAATAATACCGCGTAGCCTACCACTTCACTTGTTGAATCAAATATGTAAGATATATTTATGTTGCTACATCTCTTGTATTTGGTAGTGGGAAGGTCACGTAGGTAATAAATTCCACCCATTAAAAAGAGATGCAGGGACTGCTTTACGTCATGTTTCTCTGTCGCCCTGGGGGAACGGGTCTGTATTGTAGCGCTCAGTCTACGTATTATATGTCTATGGCACAGACTGATGCATACATAAACTAAATTATTATCATAATGTACCATTTTTTTTAAATAAAAATTTGAATACAAACTGTTTAACTTTACGGTCTCGATGGCTCTATATCACAAAGTTGATATTAAACACATTGCCTACCTGTCCTTGCTGTGGCAACCCCTGGTTTTGCGGAATTCCACCCTGTTGAGGATGCATTCCACCTTGTGGGGGCATTCCTGTTTGGTGAGACATTCCACCTTGTTGAGGAGGCATACCACTTTGATGTTGACTAGGCATACCACCTTGATTATGGTGTCCAGGTGGCATGTTAGGTATTCCAACAGCAGGAATTGCGGTTCCTAGCATTGGTTGTGATGGGACTCCATGTGGACCATAGCGGGAATGGGGATTATTAGGAATGGACGTGGTAGATGATGGTGGACCTTGGGGGAAACCTGGCGGATGCCCAAGTGCTGGATTGTGGGCTTGTTGAGGTGGCAAAGAACCTAAAGCATAATAACAAATTTATTATACTTAATCTAAAACGTTTAAATATGCTAAAATCTTTATTCTTTATTGATGCTTACCATGAGGTGGTCCTTGGTTAACAGCTACCTGTCCTGGAGCACTTTGCGGTGGTATCATGTGTTGCTGCGGGAATGGATATGTGTTATAGTTACCCATAGGAGGAGCTGTATTCGGTGGGAATGGCTGTCCATGTACAGGAGATCCCATATATCCAAATGGTGGGATCATGTACTGTTGTTTTTGTTGTTCTTGTCTCATCTGCATTTCTCTCTCCTGTTCTTGAACTCGTTGTAAAGCCAGCTCCCTTTGATATTGAAGATATTCCTACAATTGAAAAAAAAAATGCTCATTTAATATAGCTAATGATCACACAAAAATTTGTATAATTTTTTTTCCAATAGTGTGAAGTGAATATGTAGAGTGCTTCAGCATTAGTGTTTTTAAAAGTTAAATTTTTAAAAACTTTTTTATACACATTTCCGTATTATTTCCTTCCACAAAAAGGTACGAAATATTTTTAAAGCGTTTTAATTAAAAAATGTCATGAATAAAATGGTCACTGCACATCAAGTTTCGAAAGTTATGATTTCAAAAGCTGTTTTATAAGATACCTACTAACCTCTTTTTTCTTTCTCATAACTTCGAGTTTAAGAGCCATTTGCATCTGGCGCATTCTCTCTTGTTCTTCAGCCTCCCTTCTTAGTTTTTCATGATGCTCTTCACGAAGAGCATCCAATGCAGCGCGAGCATCCTTCACTTGTGTTAGTTTGTCTTGGAGACGTTCATAGTGAATGCGACTATCGTCGTGCTCCTGAATGTAATGTAAAAGTTTCGAATGCATGGCGGTGATGTTCATAAAAAGCGTCTGGACTCCGGTGTCATTAGTAATTGATCTAGAAGTAAAATACGTGTTTTAAATAATTTTTGGACAAAAAATTATGTTAAGAAAAAACCACTGCATCTCATTGTATATGACATGTTTCACAACAACACTTTGGCTTCTTGAAATTTTACTGTACAACTAATTTAAAACCGTTTATTATAGGCGATTCACTGAGCTTGAGATTATTTTGACAGAGTCATTGTCGGAAACATACAACATAAAAATTCCTATAACTCATTATCGAGTAAATTTGTTTTTCTCCTACTAAACCCCCGAATATCGCGATTAGTAGCAAAAAATAATTAACGGTTGGTTTACATACCTATGTGAATTTAAAAAGGCTTCTTAATAGCGCAGTAAATAAAACTCACTTCCAGTAAAAACTAGTGTTTAAAGTGATAAGAATACGTGAGGTTATTTATAATTTGAAACAGAGACATATTGGTGGAACTCCGCCCGTTAGATTTGCGACGTTGCCAAAGATAAGAATAATTCTGCTAACTGAGGAATGATAGGAACTGCATTTCTGAGCGGTTGAAGCGGGTCTAGTTCCTTTCGCAGTCTTTAGAAACATATATTATGTACACGGACAGTGACGATTACGTGTCAGAGCCAAGAAGAGAAAATATAGAGGATTAACTTCACCTTTTCTGCAGAGCAAAAAGACTGCCAGAACCCCAAGCGTAACAAAACCAAGGGAAGAAGATTCAGAGGATGAGGATGACGTTATGAATATGTTCAAGAAGATGATGGGAAAACTGAAGGAAATCAGAAAAAAATAAGGAATATAGAGAGGGCTGAAAAAAGAAAGTATAAAAAAGATAAAGCAAGATTTGGAATAAACAAAAAACAAATTAACCCAGGTTGAAAAAAATGTAAAACGAATCGAAAAACTGATGAAAAGAAATAACATAGTAATTCTGGGTCTATAAATAGTCGCAACAGATGAAACGTTTAATAAAATAACGTAACAATTTTTATACAAGAGCACTTAACAGAGGATATCGAAATAGAATCTGCAGTAATGCAAAGAAACAAGGTAATGAAAGAAAAACGGAAACTCAGATTTCTTACTGGAGAAAAGATCTTCATCAACAATGACATGACCGAAAAGGAAAGTTACGTGAGGCAGGAAATTGTAAATAAAGGCAAGGATTTAGAGATGAAGGTAAAAACGTGAAGATGGGGTACAAAAAACTAAATGTGGATGGCATAAAATGGGAACGGGCTGGAAATGATACTTTCAAAAGAGAAAATTCTAGAAATATCGACCCAAAAATTTCATTTAGGAGTAAAAAAAGAAAAAGGGCTGTTGGGCATTTTTTTTGGCAGGGCATTTGTGCTGTAAAATACAATGGGCACAGTCTCACAAGAATTCGAAGTGAAAAAAGGTGTCCGCCTGTAGTTCTAGAAAAAATTGTAAGGTTTAGTGGGACAAATAGGTCCGGTCCTCTTTTTCTACAAAAAGCACCAATGCTTAGTGTACGCTGATGATTTGGTTCTCATTGCAAGAAATGGAAAATAACTGGCAAGTATAGGAAAAATACTGATTTAGGAAAGCTCTAAAATGGGACTTAAAGTTAATATTAATAAATCCAAGTAGGTACATGGAAATCTCGAGCAAAAAAATAATAAAACATCAGGGGCTCCTTTAAATTAGAGGTGGAGGATGGATCAGTTGTAGAATTCGAGAAGGTGAACGAATATATTTACTTACGATATCCTTATTGATTATACATCTAAGGAAGAAACTGAAATCAACCTGAGATTGACCAAGAGTAACAGATGTGCTGAGGCCATGAACAAAATAATTAAGGCCATAAATGTATCCTCATAATACAAAAATAAGAGCACAAAACTATAAATAATAATTAGACCCAGGATGATATACGCTGCCGAGACATTTACTATGAACAAAACCATAGAGAACAGATTGGAAGCACGAGAAAAATACTTCGCAGATTGTTTGGTAGAAAAGCAGTAGAGGAAGAATGGAGAAGACGAACTAATGTATAAGTGTAACAATTGTATGCTAACCTTCCAATAAAAAAGATGGTAAAAAAACGTAGACTAGAATGGCTCGGACATCTTAGAAAGAATACGAGGTAACAGACAAGTCAAGAATGTTGTTTGTAGAGTACCTGAGGGTAAAAAAAGAGAGGAAGACAAAGCAATGAAGAGATGTAGTGATGGAATATGTCAGAGAGATAGGAATCAGAGATTGGAAGCTGAAAGCTAAGAACAGAAAAAGATGGAAATTATTCATCCAGCAATGGTCTCCTAAGAGGCCTGTTAACCCTGTACATACATAAATACCATTCATTATTAATCGCTGAAATAAACATACTGTTGCCCACTTCTGTAATTAAAAAAAAAAGAACATCATAAATAATGTATGTCTAAACCCCTAAAATCTACAGAGACTATTAAAATTTGACATTGTAGTAAATGTTGATAATAAAATATTGAAAAAAAGTGATTAAAGCAGGCCTTGAAAGAAGTCTTTCTTCTTTCGGATGGTTAGTCACTTCTACACAAGAAATTCAGAATAAATATTACATAAGCTAACTTGTATATACCTGATTATCTGATTTCTTTAAAACACAATTTTATAAAAAAATAAAATAAACTAAAGCATGTTTAAACCTTTTTGGTTACTTTTGTAAAGTATATAGGAGAGTTATTTTTCAGTAATGTAATACAATTCATAAACAAGGGCTTTATAAGTCAAATCTTATTTAACTGTCTGAAGCGCTATCTAAAAAAATGAATTTACTTAGATTCCTTCTAATACAGTGAATTTTAAACCCAAAAAACTGAAATGTATAAACAGGAGCATTTACAAGAAATGGCTGAATAAATTTTCTAAAAAAGGAATAAGATAGTCCTTAAAATTATTGTAGAAGGGGTACACACATGTTTCTTGTTCATCTGGATAAAAAATTAATTATGGCAATAGTAATACTCCTAAAAAGTTTTTTTAGTTCTATACAACGATACCCTTACCTTCCTCTACTAGAATTACTTTTCATCCTATTTATAAATATTTCGACTTGGCTCTTTAGAGTTCTCATGAATTCCTCTAGGTCGTTGTCAGCTAAACCGTTTTCCTTTGATTTATATTTAATTATGTCGATATTTTGGGTAGGAGCCGTAGCAGGCGCCGATGGACTTGCTGGACGGCCATGTTCGTTTTGGTCGTTTGTTTGTAGAGATTCCCAATAAGATCGGTTCAGGTATCTGGCTAGCTCTGGATTTGTTTCTTCCTGCTGTGGTGGAGTCTGTGGTCGTTCTACCACTGGAGTCGGTTCCACTGTAATTAAAAGAGAAATATGAATAATTTTAAAGCTCTTGTGACACGTACCCCGCACCGAAGATGGGCTATTTCGTTAGAATATTTACTAAACTTGGTAAACGTGGTATAGCTGCAAAAATTAGTTATTGCAATAGTGAGATAAAAACTTATAACAATAAAAATAGCTGGTGTTTCTTGCTACCAGGGTTATTATATTATAGTTTTGTGCCAATATTATCTGATTTAAATCAAAACCAGACTAACATCTGCTGTGCTTAAAGCTCCTTAGATAGTGATAGGCTGTAGACTCGATGTGACCTTGAACTCGACAAAAAAAAAGCTGTCAATTCATCTCTCCCACTACAGAATGGACAAATTAAGTAAAATCATCTATCTTGGGTAACAGTAAATAGAAACACTTTCCAGCTATTAGCGTTTAAAGAGATGCCTGTTCTTCGTGCACGCATTTGTCTAGTATTAGTGTCAGTCCAATATTTGCAGTTGTATATATCTTCATTTCAATCCCACTGTTTGTTAAGACCTAGCCTAGAGACTTGTAAAATTCAATAATCCCGCATACTGGAACTTGTAGTTCTGTAGGTGACTTGTAGGTTAACTGTTTTTAGATCCACGCAGAATTATCCCTTTTAGATCGTTTATATCGATCGTTTACGGCTTTTAGACGATTTAGGACATGCTGAAGTTCGTTTATTTAGAAAAGATATGGACAGAGTACGACCCGAGGACCAAGTGAGACTCTTCGGGCTAGTCAGTCCTGCCCGCTACATGGTTTTGAGTAACCCTTACAATTACACATAGGACAAAATATATTTTCTGCGTAGCTAGAATAAAATAACGATTTCCTTCTCATTGTTGACTTAGTATTATCGGATCTACTACTTGATTGAGTTTATATTTAACCTCGCGTCACTATACAGTACGTTAAGTTTTGGATTAGATATTGCACAATATATAAAGCGCTAAAATTGGCAACATTGCCTCGTACGAGGTAATTGTAACTCTCAGATCCCCTTCGATACCCAGATAGAAAACGAGAAATCCATTTAGTAACACATGGGATATACGTCTCCGTCCTTCGATTTTTGTTTACCCGGTTTGCTTATGTATACCCGGTTCATTTCTTATAAAATAAACTCGATAAAATACACTGACCTTTATAAGGTGCATTTGTATCGGTTTTTAATAATGTGAACAATGTTTTTATGGTTGAATTAAAAATAACAGCGCATTTCTCAAAAAATATACTCTTATTAAAAATAAAAAATAATTCCTACTAAAATAAGAAATAATTCTTTATGCCCTACAGAAATGATTCAAATATTTGATCTTCTACGGCTAAACAGTATCTCAATGTGTCATAAAAACTTCTGCGGACAGATAAAAGAGTTTCAGATTTAAATCAGGAAGATTGAGAATAGCGGGAAGAATACGATTCTATAACAAATTGAGGTATACTCTACTATTCAGGTTGCCCTCAATACAAAATTGACTTATTATGTGGTTTCCTAAAATGCCAGTCCGGGCGGTAATTTTTTGAGGACGTTAAGATCGGTAAACAACACTTCTGTGTTGGTTTTCCCGTGCCCAATACCTCGTAATGGAAGGATTGTGTCTCCCTACTAACGAAACAGAAGATTCATCAGCGAATAATCGTTATGAGAGTTTCACAAAACTCCATTATTCGAAAGTAGTCGTCTGGATCAAGCTGTTGCGTTTTCGAATATTTAAAATTATTGTAACCGTGCTTTTTCCATACTTTCGTTATAGTCACATTACTAACATCTAACTCTCTAGCAACGCTTCTACTTGAACCTCGGTGTTGAATCTACCTCGATTGTTGCACAAATTGGTGTATATCTCTTTCCTTAAATTTTTCTGGTGACACTTCTTGAGCGTGACATTTTCTGTAATTTTTGAGGTAATAACAAAATTTTTTAACATTATGAATTGACTGTACACAAGGAATTTTTCCCCCTTCTAAAAACAGAAAATAAATCACTGTTGTCCAGAATTACCACCATAAAACTATTTTATTATTTGTTGTTTACAAAAATAAATCTACGCTGTTATTGCTTTAAACAACCACTGTATAATGACAAATTATTGGCGACAGGTCAACGAAGCAGGTTCGAGGAAAGTCGATGTCGCACAGTGTTGCAATTTATAGCGTGTGTAGCGAATTAAACAAACAATAAACTATTACGAGAATTAATAATAAGTAAATCAACATCAACTATATTTCCTTCGATAGCCCTGGCGAGATGAATGAACTTTAACTCATAGGTGCAAATAATTATCAAAATTTAAATGGTTGCAATAAACAATCAAAACAATTTATAGGTTTAGGTAAAACCAGGTAAAACTTAAGGCTAATTTAAGCTAATTATCATGGTTAACACTACTTTACGAAACAACGAACAAAAATTCAATATGAGTGCATTGGTTCACTGTCAAGTTGCGTCTGTCCCTCTTAAAAACTTACGCTCTTGTCCTTAGCGAGATGCATTCTCCTCGCGGTACTATAGGGATCGTAGGAATACAGGGAGGACAAATGTATTGATTCATTTACACAACCATATATGAATTTAAACAGGGTGTATATCTAATTTAAAACTTAATGTACTGTATATAATAAAGATAATGAATCTTTTGCGAATTCGAGATTTAAAATTGTTGGGAATTCTATAATTATTAGCGATAATTTTTTTACAAAGATTTCAGTTGTAGAATCGAGCACCAAGCGACACTATCATTTTTAAAATAAGTCCATAGTTTGCTATTTACAGCCAATCTGTATGAAAAACATTCACGGAATATGAGTCATTTGCTAAGTCTTACATCGAAGACATACGTTTAACTTAAAGATTTTTATTTAAGTCATGTAAATTAAATGATGACGCAAGAACCAAAGGACCGAGTGTACATTACTGTAACTTCTAATAATATTTTCTTAAATAACCAAATTTTAAATATCAATGATACAAACCTTTAACGTTATAAATATTTGATGTATGCTTAAATTTTTCCTTTTCTTTTGCTTCCGCTTCTGATTGGCTTAAGGCCAACGCTAACTGGAATTCCTCTTCTTCTCGTAACTCCTCCTCGCTCTTTTTGGGAGGATCCTAAAATCATATATATTTAAGATAAATAGTTTCAAAATAGATGGGAAAAATGAATGAAAATGAGCCAAAATTTTTTTTTACTCCTAAATTCAGATATACAAGCTGCCTGTACTGCTGTTGGGTGGATCAAGTAGTTTAATAGCAGGAGAGCTGGTTCCACGCTCGAATAAAAGAAAAAAATTCGAAGGTGAGAGCAGTAGAAACCTGTCTCGGTAAAAAAACGCAGACGATTGATAGACTATCATACCTAACAACTATATAGTGGGACAGATTGAAATATATAACAAATTCAGGTGTTTGAATGTTAATTTATTATTATTTCTTAATAATTATGATATTAATGCTAAATAAGCAATATTTTAAATTATAAATAATGACAAAACTGATTAATTATTTTTATACAGCCCATATATCCTATTAATGTCATAAGGATAATCGAAATATGTAAAAATTAGTGAAAACTAAATAGTGGAACACTTTGAAGTAACTGCTAAAAACCAACCATAATAAGACAATTAGACTGCGAAAAAAATGCAGCTGCACTCCAACAAACTATATTCTACCCTTAATTGTTTGTCAAATTGAGTGAATCGCTGTATTAATTCATTAAAATGGTGCTTGGAATCTCTATAAATTCAAAAATTCGTGAATTGGTGATTCAGTTGGACGAATGTACTTTATATTCCTAAAATTACAGTGCGAAATATATTAAGTATTATGGGGAAACATGAAGTATCTTAGATCAAAAAGGTAAAAGCCCGGGTCGTCCAAAAATAGTGTTTGATAGCAATAGCAATGCAAAAGTTTACAAAAAAGGTCGAAGAAATACTCTAAGGCAAGTTACAGCTGAATAGAATCATGAAACTGGATTTGATTCGATTCGATTAGTTTATTTTATTTAATTTTATTAAGAAATGCGCATGGGACTGCGTTTACTACTCCAGGTAGATTGTGGTCGCTCGATTTGCCTTCTGTTTTTATTTTTTTCGCACCTCTGCGTGATCCATTTAATCGATCAATGTATCTTATCCGAGCAAGCTATGCTTAAAAAGAAATGTGTTTTTATTTACCTGTTTTTGTTGGGCTAATGAACTCTTCAAATATTCCTCTGGAAGCTCTGATTCTGCTTTGGATAAAGCCGCCTTTGAAGCTGCAGATGGTTTAGTTGCTTCATCGTAACACGAATCACAAACTCTTACCTAAAGAAAATATAAAGTTGTTAAATGTTATTATTTAAAAAAAGTCGATTATATCATTATATCGATTATATATAATTGCATAATTACAATCTACTATACAAACAATACAGTAATAAGCAAATCTGTTGATGCTGATATCTTATGAGGGAGCTGCCTCATAGTTCAATACCATATGTCCAGATAGGCTTCAGAATAGCTTTGTATATGATTATTTTATTTTCGATTGATAACTGTGATTGTCTTCCGATTAGCTAGTTAATTTGTTTAGTTTTAATAGTTAGTTGATGTTTCTTAACTTTGATGTGGTCTCTAACAGTTAGTTTTTGATCCAGGTGCAGTCCAAAACATTTTTCCACCTGTTTGATTGGTATAGGCTTATTATTGATGAAAGTTTGTGGAACATTGCAATGTCTTATGGTAAATGCAGTTTGTGTTATTTAGTGTTTGACTTGCTCATATATATATTTTTAATGCACCATTGCAAGTTTTACAAACTAAGTTGCTACATCTAATAATTTTTGCTAATGTAACTGTTAAACGACATCTGCAACCTGCCATTTATCAAACGCAAAATTTAAAAATAGTTAAGTTTTCTGATGTTAAGTTGAAGACTAAGAGACACTAACATTAATGTTAGTGTCTCGCTTTACTTCAAGAAACTCAATAAAGCTATATATATATATATATACTCCTACAATTATGTACACTTCTTATCACCAACTAATTTCTTGAACTAAAGCAATTAGCCCAGAAACACTACATCTAACAATTGATGTTACTTAATATCAAAACGCCAGACTTAAAATTAATAATTACATACATACATGAAAACAGACGTTTTAAAAATTATTTATGAACCATAAAAATTACACGTTACCTCTTTTTCAATTCCGTACTTCGGCAAAGTTGACGTTTTCGACGTACACTGTCCACAAAACACTTGCCCGCACGCTCTGCAATGGTGCTTCCTTTGGATCATGCTGAACGGAACTCTGCACCTGTGACAAACATCCCCGTCGGCCCATTCTGGAGCAGTATCGGCCGAAAACATCGCATCTGACTCCCGCAATGTCGGAAACTTGTAACCCTCCGCCTTCATCAAGGTCATAATGTTCTGAAATATGGATTACTGTAATTAGATTATGTATAATCAATACATACATATCAATACGAGGGTTCTGTTATAAATATCGATGTTGACATTTTTTAGCAAAATATTAGTATAAAAAAGGGAAAGAAAATAGAGCTTTCAAGACTCTAAGAGTTTTCGTTTTTAAGAATTATCACTGCACAGTTACACAGACAACGACACGACTTCAAAAAGGACAAGAATTTTTTAGAAGAAAGAGTATACTTGTTTACCTATATCACTATATAAACGTCTTTTTCTCCTGATTCATGTATCATCCTACTAGAATATCGACATAGATCTTCACTTTTTTTTAAAACCGGACCTGATTTTTTTTCTATTTTGAATAAATCAGTTGATCGGATAGTAGTAGTGTAACATTTCATTAAAACATGAGATACATCGAACTTACTATTAAAAAATTATAACCAATAGAAATTTCAGTCAAAGCTCACAATTTGCCTTACATATTATTAAAAAATTGACACTCAGTTCCTCATGACTCACCCTGTATAATATACCAAGAACCATAAATAAAAATACATACATATATATATATATATATACATATGTATATATATATATATATATATATATATATATATATATATATATATATATATATATATATATATATATATATATTGCTTTACCTTGAGAGCTCCATGTTTAGGATTTTTTCTAAAAGCAAAATTCCAAGTCTGGATCAATTCCAATAGCTTACTACGGACCTTTTCATGGGGTGTAGTTCTCCCCAGTTCATGTAAAAAGTCACAATATGTCTTCTGTGTCAATTCTTCGTGAACTACAGTACCTACAATATTTTTTATTAAAAGAAAAATGTATCAGTGTGAAATTATTCATAGACAGACATATGATTCAACAGAGTTTGTTTGAAAACATATTACTCATGTAGAAATTGGGAGAATTTTGTTTTGACATGGATTATTGATAATACATAATGATATATAATACAACTGATAACACAAAATGAAATATTTACAAATATCATGAGACAGTAGCAGCTGTATTATCTGACACAGAAAGTGTAGCTCTGTAAAAATTATACAAATTGCGGGCTTATATACATTCTAATCAAATATTCTCATAATGCTAAGTAATAATTAAAAGCCTGTAAGTTTAAATAAATATGTTTTAATTGTATAAACGTTTTGCAAATACTACAAGATTTTGTATTATTAACATAAAATAAAAAAAAATGTGTGGTGAAATGGCAATGAAAATATTTGTCTGTTGCTTCTACTGGGTACTTTAAGACTAACGAGTGATAACAAATGAGGACAATCTACAATAGCATTAATGACTTTATACAGGAAACATAAATCTAACAATATCCTCCTTGACTCAAGTGTTGGTAAATCAATACTGTCTCTTTCCCACTGAAAGTCATATTCCTCCTCCGGTATTCACATAACCTAACCTAAAAGCTGCTATCCTCAAAAAAATATTGTGGACCCTTTAAATCTGCTCAATGTCACAGTTGTATAATGGGGACCATACAACTGATCCATACTCTAACGAGACCACAATATACGTTGGATAAATCCCACTACTTGCATCGCTCTTTTCGTTACTTGATTGATGTGCCTTGAGAATGACAGTTTGGTATCTAACCAGACTCCCAAGTCTGATTCATCAGAAGTCATTTTGTTTAAACTGCACCAATCATACAACGAATTAAGATCTTCCTGTAATAGAACATCATTCCAGGATTGAATATTTCTGAACAGTTTTACATCGTGAGTAAACATTAGAACAGTACAATTTTTGAGTTTTTGTACTAGCTTTGCGACCACTTGATGGTACCGTTATTTTAAATGAGGTATCACTCCCCAACTTAACTGTCTGCCTACGGCCACTAATAAATTCCGAAACCATTGAAAAAGGGGATCTACAATACCCAATACAAAGCTCTTAGTTTTTGTAAGAGGACCCCATAGTTGACCCGATCAAATGCTTTGGAAAAGTCAGTAGAGGTTAAGTCAACCTGGAATCTCTCTTCAAAGCTATTATATATATATATATATATATATATATATATATATATATATATATATATATATATATATCAGATACCAAGAACAATACTATATCACAGATTACTAACTTGACTGATATATCCATTAACAACTAACATACCTTTATAATTAATTTTCATTAACAAAAAATATATAACATTCCCTTGCTTTTCTTAGATACGTCTCAATAAGATTCAATAATACATGAACAATATAATATAATTAAATAAAGAAAATCAAAATAATATTTCCCTTTACTGGGATTTAAATTCATTCGTTTTTTACCAATGAACCTTAACGACATAAAGATTCATACCAATTATAATGAAGTTGTCAGCGCTTGCGTTCTGGCTTAAACAGAACCTCACTTTTAACTATTTAAAATCAAAAATTTAGTTATTGCCGACATTTCAAAGAATTACCTCCTTTTAAATGTAGTTGCATTGGGTTTTTCGATTAACCTTGGGTAAGCCTTTACGTGTCAAGTTCGAAGCTACCATACATTTCAATTCTTATAAAAAACTTTTTTTGCACATAGTAACAAAAAACACCACTATGTTACTAGCAAAGTTTTTTAATATACTAACTCTACAATTCTAAGTTACGGTAAGATCAATAATGTTTTAATAGATAATATATGGTAGCTAATTATAATTTATTCTCTTTCAGCCCTGAAGAAGCCAAATTAATTCTCTTTGGCGAAAACGTTCGGCGAAACAATTGATACACATTAGAGTATTTTTTGCAGATTTCCCCAATATTTAAGAGTTTACTATATATATATATATATATATATATATATATATATATATATATATATATATATATATATATATATATATATATATATATATATATATATATATATATTCAATAAGTAAGTTCAAAAAAATAAATCTTTTGGTCACGAGGATATCTGTCAAAGGAGAAATAATAAAAGGAAATCACAGTTCCATTCCTATATTTGAAGACGTTTCGCTTATTTAGTTTACAAGTCAGAATGACGGTATTAGATTTTTGTTTTGATACAGTGCAGCAACAACCGCTGATACGTATTTCGACCTTCTTAGGTCTGTTCAGAACAGTATAGTCACTGCTCTGAACCAAAACAAAAATCTCTCCCATCCTAGACAATAGTTATTAAAATAACTATATACGGACGTAACTACGCCATCTAAAAACAAAAAGAGAAATCAAACGATTTCTACTTAGCGAAACCGAATTCAAATCTTAACCACTGTGTTTCCTAAAATTTGCGAAACAAACAGCTGGATAAATTACTCGGCAAGGGAATCTAAAATTGCATTCCACAAGCCGTTCATCCTGGTCAAAATTCGTAGTGAATTCAGTTTCTGGTACTTCAAACGAAGTAAATAACAAAACAGAATGACGGTATTAGATTTTTGTTTTGATACAGTGCAGCAACAACCGCTGATACGTATTTCGACCTTCTTAGGTCTCTTCAGAACGGTATAGTCACTGCTCTGAACCAAAACAAAAATCTCTCCCGTCCTAGACAATAGTTATTAAAATAACTATATACGGACGTAACTACGCCATCTAAAAACAAAAAGAGAAATCAAACGATTTCTACTTAGCGAAACCGAATTCAAATCTTAACCACTGTTTTATAATTTATCCAGCTGTTTGTTTCGCAAATTTTAGGAAACACAGTGGTTAAGATTTGAATTCGGTTTCGCTAAGTAGAAATCGTTTGATTTCTCTTTTTGTTTTTAGTTTACAAGCTTCATCAGTTCAATCTAAAAGAATACAAAGGTGGTAGGTAAGAATATAAAAAAAAACATGGAAAATAACTTACGAATGGTGAGTTATTTTCCATGTTTGTTTATATTCTTACCTACCATCTTTGTATTCTTTTAGATTGAACTGATGAAGATGTAAACTAAATAAGCGAAACGTCTTCAAATATAGGAATGGAACTGTGATTTCCTTTTATTATTTCTCCTTTGACAGATATCCTCGTGACCAAAAGATTTATTTTTTTGAACTTACTTATTGAATATTGTTTGACGGTCGTACTCCTTTATATATATATATATATATATATATATATATATATATATATCTATATATATATATATATATATATATATATATATATATATATCTATAGATTGACATACAAAACTAGATTGGCATCTGTCGACCCCCCTCTCATAAAGCCAAATTGTTCAGGACTAAAGTATCTGGTTGTTCATCCGAGTAGACTGATGAGAAATATTTTGCAAACATATTGGCAGAGTCCTGGAAATCTAATCCAATCCTGTCATTATAGACCATTCTAGATAGTAAATTATACCCAGTTCTTTTGCTTTTAATGTAAGACCAAAAAGATTTTGGATCATCGGAAATGTTGTTTTGTATCCTATCTAAAATACTGTTGCTTTAAGATATATGTTGCTTTCTGTACATGCGATGGCCTCTACATAACATATGACATAAGAAAGGAGTTCTGGGTAAAAATGTTCAGCCTAGAACAGACTGGTTTTCCCCTTCGAATTGAGGGAATCATCATTCAATCTTCGCTTATCCACTGCTGGACATAGATCTCCCTCATAATTTTGAATCTATTTCGATCTTGTGCCTCTTGCATCCAATTCCTATGACAACGTTTTAGATCGTCAGTCCAACGTGTTGGTGGACGACCTCTGCTTCGGTAGGCATCATCTCTTGGTCTCCATTCCAGTATCCGCTTTGTCCATCTATTATCTGTCATTCGAGCCACGTGACCTGCCCAGTTCCATTTCAGTGTTGCTACTCTCTCTACTGCATCAGCCACTCCTGTTCTTTGTCGTAGCTGGCGATTTGGGATCTTGTATCGTAGTGAAACGCCCAACATAGCACGCTCCATCGCCCTTTGACACACACGGATCTTTTGAACTGTTCTCCTTGTCATGGTCAACGTTTCCGCACCGTAAGTTAACACTGGCAAAACACACTGATTAAACGTTTTTCTTTTAAGGCATATTGGCACCTCAGACGATTTGAAAATATGGTTCAGCTTGCCGAAGGCTGCCCAAGTCAGTCTTATACGACGGAGAAGCTCAACGGTTTGGTTATCTTTTCCTATGCGAATCTCATGACCTAGGTATTTATAGGCCATTACCTGGTCTATGGATCTTGTTCCTACGCATATATCTTCGCTGACTACAAGATTTGTCATCATCTGGGTTTTAGATATATTTATTTTCAATCCCCCTTCTAGCGAGGAAAGGTAGAGCTGATTTAAAAGTTCTTTGGCCTCATCTATCCTATCAGCTATTAGTACAATATCATCTGCAAACCTTAGATGGCTAAGCTTTTCTCCGTTTATGTTTATGCCCTTGTCGGTCAGTTTTGCCCTTTTACATATATATTCCAAAAGCGTAGTGAACAGTTTCGGCGATATGGTGTCCCCCTGGCGTACTCCACGTTGTATCGGGAATTTCTGGGTTTGACGATCACCCACTCTAACACTGGCTGTTGCGTTTTGGTATATGTGTTTAATTATATTTATATACCGATAGTCAATTCGGCATTCTGTCAAGGTTTCCAACATTTTTTGTTGATTTACGGTGTCGAATGCCTTTTCATAGTCGACATTGAGGGAATATAAAAGCAATAATCGAGTAGACTGTAGTGAAATATATAATATATAGCAAATGAAATAAAACAATATTACAAATACATTTAATTCTAACTCATCAATTTCTACAAAGTTAAAATATGCGACGTGACCTGTACTAGAACAAATATTTCTTTAAAGTTGAGAATAGTTCTAAAGGCAACTATACAAAGCGATAATTAATCAATGGAATACTCTGTGGTCAATGATATAATAATACAAAAATCTTCTAGTGACAAATAATATTCAATATAATGCAAAAGAAGTAATCCGTGAAAAAATTATCCAGATATCAGGTACCCAAAATTAAGTTAATGAATAGATTCTGGAGAAAGGCGTCAAAACACATTATAGAGTTTAAGAATGCGATGTTGATTGTTATATGCACTAACGGCATAAAATCATAATACAAGCAATATGTAATTAATATTATCATGATACAACAGTAAAAAATATCTGAACACTTATAATAATAGAGCAAATTATCAATACAAGCTTAATCAATAATGCAATGAATAAACCTTGTTAATAAAAGCATACAAAATGCAATCAATGCGATAAATATATGAATATTATTTAAATTAATACAGTTATTAACACCTTGACTGCGTCACCTATCCCCAGGGGCATGTGCGTAATAGCCATTGATAACAAATTTTTAATTCTCTCTACTGATATTCATAATATGAGACATGCCCTCAGAGACACGGGCCGCACATAAAAAAATATTGTTACCATGCGTCACAGAACGCGAGAGGCATGTGTCATTTGTTTTAACTTGTCGATGCTTGTCGTTGTATTATATATTCAGTTTATTGACATGTGAGCAGTACTTGTTAGAATGTTGAAAAGGGCAAGATATAAATATGGTTGGCATAGTGATATAAAAGATGATAGAAGTTTGAGATAAATAAACAATTAGTGGCCATAAAAACTTTGGAGAGAGTTCTGAAACGAATACTATGTTAAATAAATTACATGATAATACAGGGTTCACTGAAAGTCATGAAAATTTCAATAATAAAAATGAACAACAGTTAATACAGACAGAAATAGGACACAACGAACAGGCTGATGAACAAGATATAAAGAATGAGCGGACAGCAACTCCATTTTCATCTAATGCTGACAGTATCGAAGATCCCTATGACAGTAACGATTCATTACTAGATAAAAGTTATTTTCCTAAATCTTCTTCATCCTCTGAGTTAAATTCTTCTATTGATAGTGATAACGAAATTATTACTACATCATATGAGCAAGTTCCATCTAATAATGAACAGAGTGCTGAGAGTAGTGGTAGTGCTGAATGGTGTGATTTGGAAGAGGATATAGATGGTGACGATTTTGTAGTAAGAAAAAGTGCATTAGTTGGTATTGAACCACATGCAGTTCAGAAACCAATAAACGTTTTTAATTATTTCATAACAGATGAAATATTGGATATTTTGGTTAATGAAATCAACATTTATCTGTTTAACATTTAAGTATGCAACAATCAAGAAAATCCAGATTAAATTTATTGACAAAAACAAAACTTAAGTAAAAACCTTCTAGGGGTAATAATCACAATGGATCTCACTCAGGTACCACATATAAATTTATATTGGTCTAAAGATGATAAATTTTATAATAAATTTATTGCAAAAGTTTTAAGTCAGGATTGCTTTTTGCGTTTATTGAAACTTCTTCATTTTGAAAATAATAATTATCAAATAAACTAATAGATTATACAAAATAGAAAAACTAGTTACAAAGCTGATTCAAAATTTTCAAAGAATAATGGAACCTAATATCATTCTCGTTATAGATGAATCTATCGCACCTTTCAGACGGAGAATTCATTTTCGTCAGTACATCCCTAACAAGACTCATAACTGAAACTGTACAAACTCTGTTCACCTGAAGGTTATACTTTCAAATTATGTATTTACACATGAAAAAATGATCAACAACCAGTTAATGTGGCACAGTCTGAAGCAGTTGTTCTGAAATTACTTCAGTATATAACAAATACAGCTGCCAAAGAATTATTTGTTGATAACTCTTATTCAGGTATACCTCTCATTACCAGTCCAAAAAGATGAAGCTAGCAGAGGTTATTGAAAAAAAAAACAATGTTGCTAATGGTAGACATTTTTCTAATTAACAGCTGATTTGTTAGTTTATTAGCCATTTCATCATGAATATATACTGATGCCTGAACAACACTTGTAAATTGTGCAGATTTACTCTAAGGGAGACCTGAATGGATGCATCTGCCATTGTCTACAACAATTGAATATGTATCCATTCACTATATGCAACAATTGGGTTTACAAAATCCAATTTGTGCAAGAATTGAAGATGAAGTCTAATGGTCAAAGAGCACAATGTATACATACATCAATAAACAAAACTCACATTTGAAATGAAGAAAATCTTTAAGTAATTGTTGAGACACTGTTACATCCAAAAAACTTGAGTGTTTGGGGTATACTTTATGGATTGGTATAATTATTGGTCATTATTTTTTCGTTTAGTCATGGCATAAGAAATGAAGCTCTAATAATATTCTATGAATACATCTTTTAGCAAAAACCACAAAAGAAATGGACAGGCTACCCTAGATAGAAGAACCTAGAATGAAATAGTCAATATACTGAGTAGCAAAACTGATATCATACAGGATGTAACAGTATTTAATATAGTTCTCGTAAGTAGAGCTAACCTAATGGTTAGAGCAAAAACATCAGTTAAAAAAAATAAAAAAAAAACAATAATAAACAATAAAAAAGCTAATTAAAAACAGCTAAATTGTTAAATATGGAAAAACGCAATTTAAATTAAATCAATGAAGTAATAACAAAACAACTACTGAACGGAAGTTTTTAGGTAACAACGCCTAACAGAAAACAAAAATTCAAAGTAAGAACAGAATCATAGAATTAAAACTTATAAATATAAAACAAAGGAAAGAACTTTTAAAAAAGAGTAAAATAAATACCACATAATTTAATACTTACCACAGTTTTTGACCAAACTTTCCAAAACTAACAGGGCATATAAAGCTGAGTGAGGATTTTGGGAAGTTAGTTTCTTTTTCAATGAGGTCAAGACTTGTTTAGGTCTACAAAACAAAATTACTCCATATTAGTCTTGTTGTCATATTTTGTTAACACCTGGATTTTAAACCAATCAAATTGGCTATGCTATATCGATAATGAATTTATTTACATCTAAATAATTAATATACAGTGACTATTCTTTTGCACGAGTCATACCATTGATTGAAATATTAGACCCCTATAATATTTCAATCAACAGTCATACACAGTAAAAGTAAATTCAAAAGTAATCTAAAATTGTGTGACATGGAAATAGCATAGACAATTTAAATAGACAAAATAACCCTAAAATATATCTTTTCTAAGTAACACTAACAGTACTTCTTAACATCACACTACTTATTTTAAAAATATCAATTGTTTTTCTCTTTTACGATATTTCATTTTTGTTTCCCACTCCTCTTCTTCCTCCTTATAATCAACTATTTTTTATTTATGGAATTTATATTTGTTTATTAGTTGCCACTCCATTTTTTTTATTTCTTCTGCTATATTTTCCTGTGATTAGTTCAACTTGATCTTTATTTATTATTTATTGGTTAGTTGTAATTTCAATTTCAAAATAAGCTAAGACGTTTCTTCCAGATTATATGGACATCCTGCTGTTTGTTGCCAAAAGTTACTACTTATCTGCAGCACATTGATAGCTATATAGCAAAATTAGAAGGGCTACAAGTTTGAGCACAATCATACCAGAAATAAGAAGTTTAAGACAGCGCCGCTATACTTTCATTGTATATAATCAGTCATATCTGTTAATTTGGTACTTATTAATATCCAAGAGAAATGTAAATATAAACAGACCTTTGGATAGTACAGAAATGAGTCCAGGAAATAATTTCTATTTTACTATTGTTTGTAGCGTTATGTAAAATGTACGGATATACTTACTGAACATCATTTTGTCTAATTAAATCACATATTTGCAACGTAGATACCCAATCGGGTTCCATCAATAAATGACTGGTTGCTTTATCTAAAAAATTGTTATATTACATACATTACATACTATAGTTTCTAGTGAGTTACTTACCAAGTAAAACATCGATGTTTTTGCCAGTTCGAAACAAAGACATTTTGTTAAAAACTTGTACGAAATGTAATCAATGACTTTAATTATTTGTGATAATCAATGTAGAGAATTGGGGAATGACTCACTTGCTTTGAAAAACAGATGATTTTGATGTTTTGACAGAAGTGACAATGACAACTACCTTTTAGACAGATGGAATTAAAATAAATAGAGGGATTGAAGCTCAATAATTCATGTAACTGTAAAGATGCAATACAATGTAACTGTAAAGTAATACGATTTGAAATTTTATAATAATATAATAATATTAAACCATAGAACAACAGCTATTCATGTACTAAGAGCAAAAAGTGATACACACATTACTGCTCGAAAGTCGAAAGTAAGAGTTCAAAAACATTAACTGAGATTATTTTTGTCCTCAATATGCCTTAAGCCGGCCGCTCACTATCAGATATACCTGACAGTCCTGACACAGGGGCGGACTAAGCCCTAGACAACCTAGGCAAGGGCACGTAAATGTTGGGGCCCGAAAAAGAGATTTGCAATTATTGAATTAAAAAAAACACCAAACAATGCTAATGACAAAAAGGATGAATGATGGGAGACATGTACAAAATTTCAGAGCATAAAATCTTCAGTGACCAGATTAACTCCATTTTAATATTTATAACAAGATCTAAAATTACCGGATGCATTGACGCTGAATTGGAAAAACAATTGAAACAAACGAAAATAAAATATATTGGAAGGAGGTACTTAAATATGTGTTAGCGATAATCAAATTTATTTCTTCACAGTCTTACTGTTTCGTGGTAAAAATGGAGTGTTTTTTACTAAAAAGAATGATAATTATATAGGTGCTTTGGAACATTTATCCGAGTTCGATCTATTTTTGCAGGAACACATGAAAAAATCGTCGTCTAAAATATGTGACGAATTTATTTCTATTAAATCGCAAGGTTTACAACTCACAATAGTGAACGAAATAAAGGAAGCCAAATTTTTCTCTCTAGAAGAAAGAAAGATTTTTGGTACCTATTTCTTCCTATATTTTTTTATACTTATGAAAACTTTGAGAAAGTTATTATATAGAATTTTTAAATAATTTAGATTTAGACATCACTAACTGTGGGGGACAGAGTTATGATAACGCATTTAATATGTCAGGTAAATATAAGGAACTCCAATCCAGAATAAAATATCACATTTTTGTGCTTATTTAATACTAAGTGCAAATCATTCATTAAATTTAGTTGGAAAGGCTGCTGCCGAAATTTGGATGGAAATTAGCACTTTTTCGTATGCAATGCAATACATACAGGGTGAGTCATGAGGAACTTTACATACTTCTACCATATGTAGAGTCCCTCAGGGAGCATATCGTGTGGCCACTAAAAAATGTCAACTCCTCTTCTTTATTAATTAACAGGGTGATTTGTGTAATTGACCATTTATTTCATTTTACTGTAGTGTTTATACGGCTCATTTGATTTTTTTAATTTTTGCATGATACAGTACACTACTATCAAGCATTCGACTGGTATTAGCTAAACTAAAAAATTCCAGGACTGGCTTTGGAAAATTAATTTAGGGATTCGTATTAAATATTACACCCTGTATAAATTTTTTTTAAAATGCAATAAGTGATTTTCAAACTACATAAATAGCCAATGAAAACAACATATGCGACAATGTTGTCGCACTTTTATTAAATTTTTAGTGAACGATCAAATCTTACCAAAAATAGAACAACCATAATGAAGTATCAAATTATAAGGTATTAATTTAAACAAATGTTATAAATTTCAAACATTTTAGTTAAAATGAGTTCCTACAACATAATCTAATACGTAGAAAATTAACATCTTTACTGTCACTTCAATCACATCAATCAATCAATCAATACTGTCACATCAATTGTTTTTCAATTTTAAATTTTTACTCATAGATCGTATTGGGGCATTATTTTCAATAAATAATAAATTAAATTGATTAAAAAGTCAAACCTCTTTTTGTTGATTGTAAATGATTAAAATTTTATGTCAAATAATAATACATTGCATCAACTGTACTACATAAAAATAAATCTAAAAAAGTTTAAAATGAAGGTTGGCGTTGACCGTTTGACGATTCTTGATATTTTATACCCATTGTCATTATTGTCATTATCAATTGTTATTTATGTGTACAAGAATACATATTTCTTCTGTCATATCTACGTTAAGTTCATTGTGTTAGTTTTGGTAGAGCTTTTGTTACTTTCGTTCAAAATGCCACATCAGTTTTCGACCACAGAATATGCAGACATAATATTTGTTTATGGATTCTGTAATGGGAATGGTAGGGCTGCTAGTAGAGAATATCGCAGGAGATTTCCTAATCGTCGAACTCCCAGTCATCCAACATTTGGGTCAGTTTTTAATTATTTGCGAGAAAATGGCACTTTTCCTAGTGGAACAACAGAGCGACATGTAGATGAAGCGCAGGAAGATGACATTATGGACGCCGTTACTATGAACCCTACAATAAGCACTAGACAAGTAAGTCGAGAACTCAATGTTACTCAATCAAAAGTAAGTAGAGTCTTACAAAAAATAATCTATACCCATATCACATTCAAATGGTTCAGCGACTACATGCTGGAGATGAGATCGATAGGTTGGAATTTTGTAGATGGATTAACAATAATCGACCAACGCTATACAGGACAGTATTTACAGATGAAGCCCAATTTACCAGAGACGGGATAAATAATTCACGAAATTCACATGTGTGGGCAGAAGAAAATCCCCATGCTATTCGAGAACGTCGTTCTCAGTTAAGGTTTTCGGTTAACGTGTGGATTGGTGTCACAAATAACCAATTAATAGGTCCTCACTTTTTTGATGGTCCTTTAACAGGGCAGGTCTATTTAAACTTTCTACAAAATATTTCGCCGAATTTGCTTGCCAACGCGAACGTTGCTATCCGAGGGATGTATTTTCAGCATGATGGGGCACCCCCACACTTTTTACTGGCAGTGAGACAACATCTCAATAATGTTTATGGCAACAGGTGGATAGGACGTACAGGTCCTATTTCGTGGCCTTCAAGATCCCCTGATTTCAATCCCGTTGATTACCATATTTGGGGACGATTGAAGCAACTAGTTTACGCAGTGAATATTAATAACCGACAACAATTAATTGATAGAATTATACATTGTTGTAATACTATTAGAAACGATCCCCAGAGTATCCGTAATTCAATACGTCAATTAACAATTCGGCAACAAAAATGTGTACAGGCTGCAGGCTTCCATTTCGAAAATCTATTTTGAATAATTTTTATTTTGTTACCATTATTGTATCTTTTCCAGTTCTAATTTATGGGTTTATCATAACTAGGTACATATTTTTAGTTTTTTTTTAAATTGTTCTTCGTTATTGTTAGTAGTTACTGTTTTTTGTTGTGCAGTGACTCAGTTTATCATTTCAATTAAAATGTTTGAAATTTATAACATTTGTTTAAATTAATTACCTTATAATTTGATACTTCATTATGGTTGTTCTATTTTTGGTAAGATTTGATCTTTCACTAAAAATTTAATAAAAGTGCGACAACATTGTCGCATATGTCGTTTTCATTGGCTATTTATGTAGTTTGAAAATCACTTATTGCATTTTAAAAAAAATATATACAGGGTGTAATATTTAATACGAATCCCTAAATTAATTTTTCCAAAGCCAGTCCTGGAATTTTTTAGTTTAGCTAATACCAGTCGAATGCTTGATAGTAGTGTACTGTATCATGCAAAAATTAAAAAAATCAAATGAGCCGTATAAACACTACAGTAAAATGAAATAAATGGTCAATTACACAAATCACCCTGTTAATTAATAAAGAAGAGGAGTTGACATTTTTTAGTGGCCACATGATATGCTCCCTGAGGGACTCTACATATGGTAGAAGTATGTAAAGTTCCTCATGACTCACCCTGTATATGTTATAAGAGCAAACACTTAAGTATTAAACTTATTTGTGACACCTGGTGGTCTGCTCGTTCCGATGCTGTGAAATCCTTAAAGGAAAATTATGAAGAAATTAAACATTGTTTACGATATCCTCAAACAACGAAGGAAAAACTAGGTCCGAACCTGCCGGTTTCATAAAAAACTTGATAAATTTGAGTATGGATTGTTACTTGCTATATGAAAAAAGATTTTAGAGAGAATTAATGCTTCAAACAAAACTCTTCAACAAAAAGACGAATCTCTAAATACAGCAGTTATATATTTCATACAAACTGGAAAGATAATTTTGACAATTCAGAAATAAAGCAGAAAAAGTTTAAGATATTACATATACTAATGATATAAAACGGCAGAAAATACGAAAACTATTTCATGATAAAATTCCAGAACATGAAATAATATTCACTGGCAAAGAACATTATTTTAAAGTTAAAGAACTGGTATTAGTGGCTCTTCAATAGAGGAATAATTAAAATTTTATGAACAAGATTTACACCTAGCAGAACTGAAAAATGAAGTATTACAAATTTTACAAGACTTTTATGAGTAAAGAAAATATTACTTCGTCTGTATCCATGTGATCATTTATTCAGGAAAATAATAGTATTATTTCGATATTCCCAATTTAAATACAATTCTTAGAATTTATTTAATCCTTCTAATAAGCAATTCAAGCAGTGGAAGATCATTCTCAGTAATGGCCAGAATAAAAAAAATTAAGATCCACATTAGGCCAACAAAAATTAAATAGTTTATCATTACTTTATATAAAAAAGAGTAATGAAATAACTCTATTAATGATGACAAACTAATTTGTATATTTATTTAAGTATTATTGTTTATTATAATAAATTATGTTTATTTATTGTTTGTACATGTATATTTTTTTCCGGTTTTTTATTCCTTGAATCCGATAATTAAATAGATCTATAAACATGCTATATGGTTTGAAACCTAATTACCACACGCAAAGTATGTGTCATTACTGAAAAATAGATCCGGAATTACAATGTTGCCTATGGGTCGCTTTAGCCTTAGTCCGCCACTAGACGCATATGCGTCTATATTCTTAAATAAATAAATAGCCCTTCAGGCGACCTGCAGCAGACCTGAGACCTAATGAAAATTCGATCAATTCTATTGGACAGGTGAGTAAACCTGACGTGTGTGTGGCGGTTTAGTCAGATAGGTACACCTGAACAGGTCTAAGTTTTTAAAAATACCTTTTTTTGAACAGTGCAAATTAATAGTAGCTTTGTAACTTTAAGTTGTTTTACGGTTGAAAATACATTCAGTTTGTACATACTGAAAAATGTTACAAGGTATTAATGAAGTTCTTGGTGAGTTCATTGAAATTTACAAAAGTGAACCTTGTTTGGAGAAAATAACACCTAATGACTATCACAATAGAGACAAAAGAGATGCAAAGTAACAACAGAGACAGAGCAAAAACAAGTTTACTAACAGATTTGTTTAATAGAATTATGGAAGTGAGACTAAAGCCAGACGAATGAAGAAGCTGTATATTAGTACCTGTTTACAACAACAAAGGAGATATACAACAATGTGCATTATTGCAAGTAGTTTTATGGCCCTGTAGTTTGTGCAACTTATGTCGACTTTACACTACATGATTTATCATGTGATTTGTCATATGATTTGGTCATAAAGTCAAATTTCCATGTTTACACTGTGTGATTTGTCATATGATTTTGTCATAAGTACTGTCATGCGGCTCGTCATAGCTTGTCACAGGAGAATAGGACGGTACTTATTCCGCATGATAAAATCATATGATTTTCGATAATAATACCGGTATTACCAATATATTTAAATATCGCGCCTTATTCTTATGTCAATTCAGCGACATTCACGCTGACATTCACTTACCGTACCGAGAGACAGCATCCCTTATTTATTTATTTTTTGTTTGTTGCATTGATATTGAACCTATTATCTAATGTGTGCTATTGTGTCGTATTTTTCTTTTATTATTTGCCTATTTAGTTTATTTTATTCGTAGTTTAGTGTTTTATAGTCTTCTTAGTTATAATTTTAGTTTAGTTTCTTCATTAATTATTTTTAATTTGGTATAATATCAACACTAAATTTGATATACCCTGTCCACGATATCTTCGTAAGAGCCACCTGCAAGCCCAAAGACGTCTGATCTTTTTCTTCTTACTGCTGTACGCTGTACGCAGTTGTTGCCGGTGTATTATTATTAAAAGTCGGGAAGCCAATGTAATCAAAGATTTATTTTCCACTATAATAGTTTAAAAATCTAATAGTTGATACCTACACTGTGTCTAATATCTCTATGACCATAAACAAAAAGAAAAATCAATAAACCTCACTCATTGTCACTCATATCATAAGTCATAACTTATCGTGCAGTGTAAACACGATTTTTTAAAACATCATAGAAACGAGGAATCATAACAAATCTCATATGATATTGTCATATGATAAAATCATGTAGTGTAAAGTCTACTTTAGTCACAACATGAAAATATGGGAGAGAGTAGTTAAATTAGAGATGGATACTTAAAAAAACTGGTGATGTATGAAGTGGAAGAAAGCGAGTGGTGTGTAGTGAGAGAGAAAGATTACAATGGAAAGGAAAGTTCTATAAAACTGCCATAAGACCAGCTATGATATATGGAACTGAATGTTAGCAGTTAAAATGAAAACGTAACAAAGAATGCGTCTGGCGGAAATGAAAATGCTTAGATGGATAAATGGTACGACAAAAAAGGATACATTTAGGAATGAGTATATCAAGGAAAGTCTAGGTGGCACCGATAGATGCCAAAATGAGAGAGCATAAATTAAGATGGTTCGGGCATGATCAACGTCCAGATGCCATCACCCAATATGAATAATTACTGATTTGCAAGTTTCTGGAAGGAGTAAAAGGGAAAGACCAAAGAAGAACTTGAAAGACGCTGAGGCAGCACATGTCGGCAAAGAGGATTGATATGGGTATACTTATGGAGAAATGAATAAACTGACCCCGTAAAGGGATAAAAGCGAAGAGAATCATGACACATTTTCGGTGTGATGGGGGTTCCATGTATTAATTTTTTCTGTGCTGTTTTATAAAGCTGTGTAATAGTTGGATTCTTCTTATCTGTTACTTTTTTTAGATTGTAACTTCTGTTAGATTTTAGAGTATAATGTGCTAATGGCAAACAAAAAAGTCTTCTTTTTTATGTTATTGTATAAAATATTAATTTATGTAACATGTAATATACAGTGGAACCTTTTCACGAATTAAAAAATGATGGGAACTCATCAGTATTTTGTTTTTAACTAGGATGTGAAAGAATTGTTCTAATCAAGTTTTAGCTTATGGGAAGCGAGAAACTCCGGTTCTAATAATCGCATCAAAGTTTATAAAACGCTATTTTGTTCATTTTTTTAAAAGGAACAATTTTTATTTTGGTACAAGTAAATATCTCTAACAGTTTAGGGGATACAATTATTTAAACAATTTAATTGTTAATAAAAAACTATCTAACGGGTTTTCAAAATGGTACCCTCGAAAAAAAAATCGAATATACAAGCATCCCCTGGCTCCTAGGCTATTACCAGTTTTTACCTTTTTTACTCCAAACAACCATAAAAATCTATTTTATGCATGAAAATAGGTGAAATATATGATGTTTTAAGTACAGGACATAGATAACAACAATTTTAATGTTTTCTGTTTATTAATTTTAAAAATTGAAAATATTAAATATATAATAATACTAATTAAAAAGTATATTTAAACCCAATCGACCGGGAATGGTGGAGTAGATGATCTCACTTGATCAGCAGGTTTAGAGATAATTTCATGATTATCTTCTTGGTATTCCTTTATCTTATCATAGGAAACTGATCTCATTGAGTTGTATATGTTTTCCCCTAAAAATTTTTGACGCTTTGTTGATTTTTCAATCTTTTCTGGATGTTTTAAGAAAATAAGATCAGATTGTTTAGAAATTTCTAAAATAAACAAATAAAATATAAATAATATAAATACATTGTAAATAATAATAGTAGTATTTTTTAGTTGTAGTAATTAATAACTTAATCTCTGAAGCCGCCACAATTGCAATGGGAAAAACAAAGTATATAACAAAAAACAAAGTTGTTCCCTGGTGGAATGAAGAGTGTAAATTGGCAATAAAACAAAGTAAAAAAGCTTGAAATACTTTCAAAAGACATAAAACCAATGAGAACTTGATAGAGCTAAAAGAAAAAAAGGACATGTGTGCAAAATTAAAAGAGTCTTGGAAAAAATACGTTCAAAGTTTTAACAGAAATACAAACATACCATCAGCATGGAAAAAAGTTAAGAAAATGGCGTCAATACACAAAATGGAAAAAAATACCTAGAACGAAATGGAAACCTAATTAATGAAAACAAAAAAATTGTAGAAGTATTAGCTGAAACATACAGACAAGAATCTACAAATGAAAATCACAGCAATACTTTTTTACGATATCGGGAAGAAGAAGAAGAAGCAAATCCAACAGAAATTATAGCCAATAACGATGATATAAATACTCCAATTAATAAAACAGAACTATTAGAAACAATCCAAATGTTAAAAGACACATCACCAGGTCCAGATGACATACCCGCAATATTCTTAAAACAGTTATCTAACGAAGCTTTAGACTTCCTATTGAATCTTTTTAATGCAATCTGGTGTAAACAAAAATTTCCTGACTTATGGAGACAAGCTATTGTCATCCTTATACTAAAACCTAACAAACCGGCTACAGCAGCAGAATCATATAGGCCAATATCACTTACATGTTCTACTAGCAAACTGCTAGAGAAAATAATAAATAATAGACTTATGTGTCATTTGAAACATCACAATTTACTTATACCGGAACAAGCTGGATTTCGTCCTTTGAGATCTACTATAGACAATGTTTTACATTTCGAAAGTCAAATTAATGAAGCCTTCTGTAACAAACAGAAATGCATAGCTGTTTACTTTGACATCCACAAAGCATTTGACGTAGCATGGCGATACAGAATATTAACAAAGCTGCAGACTTGGGGAATTCAAGGAAACATGTTAGCATTTTTGAATAACTTTCTAAATGAACGCAAATTTTCAGTACGTAGTAATGAAGAACTTTCTAGTATTAAGTCTCAAGACAATGGAACACCCCAAGAATCTGTAATTAGCCCTACACTTTTTTTAATAGCAATGAATGATGTTATAAAAAATATCAAGAGATCTGCACAGGCTATATTATATGCTGATGATATGACAATGTTTATCAAAGGAAAAAATATTAACTCGATGGTCAAACCTTTACAAGAACTAAATAAAATCAAAAGTTGGTCTAATAGGAGTGGATTCTATTTTTCAGCTGACAAGACACAATATATTATTTTTTCCAAAAAGCCTATTCACACTAGCATACCTGCCTTAAAATTCGGCACAAACTTTTTAAAACGAAGTACAGAGATAAAATATTTAGGCATAACATTCGACGAAACTTCAAGTTGGAAACCACATATTAAAAAATTTCCGATATCATGTCAAAATGGTATAAATCTTCTTAAATATTTAGCCAACAAACAATGGGGTGCTGACGGAGATACATTATTACTGTTGTATAGAAGCCTAATCCAATCAAAATTGGACTACGAATGCATTGCATATTCTTCAGCGTCGAAGTCAAATTTAAAAATCTTAGACATTATACACAACAATGCATTACGCATAATCTCTGGAGCTTATAGAACAACTCCTTTTGCAAGCCTCGAGTGGGAATTTGGAGAGCCATCATTACATGAACGACGGAAATTACTTAGTCTATCTTACGCTTCAAAATAATTATCACTACAACCTGATAACCCTTTTCTTACGCAGTCATCGTTATCAAATATCAATATAAGAACACATTTACCATTTCATTTCAATTAAGGATCAAAAACATTTTAAACACTATTGAGATTGTTAACTTTCCCTCAACACATTGAACAAACATAAACACGACACCTCCCTGGTTAATACCTTTGCCTACTTTAAATTTAGAACTATTATCATATCATAAATCTGAAACTAATCCACAAATATTTATAAGCAATTATTATTGAATACTTTGTTCTTTCCCTGAATATATCCAAGTTTACACAGATGTATCTAAAACAACTTCTGGTGTAGGATCATCATTTGTTATAAGATACATAATAAAAAGTTTCAAATTTCCCACAGAATCCACTGTAATAACTGGGTAAAGAAATGTATGCAATATACAGAGCTCTAAATCACATACAAACAGTCAAACCAGATAAATTCCTTATTATTACTGACTCAATCAATTCACTCCATATACTGTCAAAAATGTACACCTGCAACCCGATTGCTAAATTAATTAAAAACAAGATGCAGCAGCTGGAAAACAAAACATTAGTCTTCGTGTGGGTACCATCACATATAGGCATTAAAGGAAACGAACTAGCTGATAAAAATGCTCGAGAAATAGCAAATTCCCCAAATATCAGACCGATAATAAAACCATTAACAGAAGATCTCAATCCGTACTTTAAATAAAAGCTGATATGCAATTGGACTAAATGTGGGGAAGAAAAATCCTCAAAGTTAAAAGAAATTACACCAACTTTTGGACGATCGAGTAACAACGTCCCTAGCCGTTTCCTTCAGGTTGTATTAACCAGACTCCGATTAGGACACAGCAAACTCGCACATAAATATCTCATGAAGAAGGAACCTCAACCAAAATGTACGAGTTGTGACGTGCCGTTAACAGTGAAACACGTATTAACAGACTGTCCCAAATATAGTGCTGAAAGACTAACTAATAAAATTCCATAAGTTATAAGAGATATTTTTAGTAAGTGTACCAGTGAAAATATTGTGAAATTTTTAAGAGACTGTAACATATTAAACCACATATAAGTATGTTATTTATTTGTTATTTGTAATCATTATTGTTTACATTAAATCCATCCGCTAATAACCAATATGGTTGATGCGGCTGCCTTTAAATAAATAAAGAAAAATTATAGTAGTAGATACCAGTATTCTTTGTAAGAATGTGGATATCTCAACTTAGTGGGAAAATGGACCTACCATCTTGAATTTTGTCAAACTCAGCTGCAGAACATATAGGCATTGGAAACGTCTTCAGTTTATCAAAATACTTATAGTTTATTTCGTAACTTTCCATTTCATCGTTGTAATACAACATATTTTCAAACGTATGTCCCCATAATACCTCGTTTTCCAAGTAGCTAGACTTTGCATGGGTATTTTGTCCAGTACTTTCGATCGTACCGTCTAAAATGACAATTATTTCGAACTTTTCATTAAGCATTTCACTGGCAGAAAGGTTATAGAAAGGTGAGTTCTCTGTTATCTTATGGATGACTGTAATAGGCCATAACAATAGTGGATCACTACCGCTATCATCACATTGTACTTCCAGTTCTGTTTCGAAGTTCTTAAGACTGTCTCCTTCTTTGGTAACTTTTGTATGGATCAAAAAAGCCTTTACACTTGAACCTAAAAAATAGTATTAACTTAATGAATATATTGAGACTTAATGAGACTAGATGATCCAGTTCAAGCGAAATATAAATTGGTCTATTTAAAAATTGTAAACTACGTTTTCAAGACGTTTGCTCAATGCAAATGTCATGTTCATCAATTCTTCAGTTGAAAAATTTATATTTAAAATATAAAAATTTGCTAAAAAAATATAACTACAACAATATTACCAGCTTTTGTGACACAAGTAGATATTATTTATTAATATTTTGACAAAAATGTTTTAACGTTTTTTTGTTTCAAAACATACTTTATACTTTCTCAAAATGTAGGTACTTATTTTAAAAAAATATGTAACTGATTTTATAACAATTTAACTAACGATAAATTTAGTAGTTGCTAAAAATTACTACAATACATTTTAAAATTCTTCTTCTTCTTTAAGTGCCATCTCCGCGACGAAGGTTGGCAATCATCATGGCTATTCTGACCTTCGAGGCAGCTGCTCTGAACAATTGCCTTGAGCTGCAACCAAACCACTCTCTCAGGTTCTTCAACCAAGAAACGCGTCTTCTTCCTACGCTTCTCCTACCCTCTACTTTTCGTTGAATTATGAGTCTCAAGATGTTGTATGTTTAGCCTCTCATCACATGTCCGAAATATTGCAATATTAAATAAACATCCAATTTTAAAATTGGATGTTTATTTAATTTAGTAATTAATTTACGGATATTAATTGCATTTATTAGTATGGCAAATATTTATACAAATACTTCATATTTATAAAAAATATATTCAAAAATACTTAAATGTTCACTCCGTTGTTCCAACTGACTCTGTATAGTCGAAAATAATTTTAAATAATTGTGGGCCTCTTTAATACACATCAGTTTTGTTAAAAACATTTTTATATACCCCATAGTTTAGCAGTAACAAAAGAAAACCAGAGGTTTGGCGCAACCTATATACTTAAACCTAAATATACCTAACCTAACCTAACCTAACCTATATTTCACCAAAATTGTTCACGGCAGCTCTAGAGTCAATATTTAAGAACACCCAATGGCAAGATATGGGCATCAATATAGATGGAGAAAGATTAAATCATTTGAGGTTTGCAGATGATGTCGTATTAATCGCAGATAACTTACAGGATACAGTTTCTATGCTACATTCGCTTAAAAGTCTGTCTGAAAGAGCAGGATTAAAGATAAACTTTGAGAAAACTAAACTTATGACAAATCTCGTAATGAGTGGAAATATAACTATCGACAATAATACCATACAACAAGAGTTACACAACGAGCCATGGAACGTGCAATGCTGAATGTGAGCCTCCGAGACCACATAACAAACCGACAAATCAGGCAAAGATCAGGAGTTCAAGACGTCATCGAAAGAACCACGAGACTTAAGTGGAACTGGGCAGGACACTTAGCCAGAACACAAGATGGACGATGGGCAAGACGAATCATGGAATGGAGGCCCAGAAATTATAAAAGAAGCCGAGGACGACCACCGACTAGATGGACCGACGACATAAAAAGAGTAGCGGGAAACTGGCTACAAGCGGCCCAGTGTAGAGAACACTGGAAAGAACTGAGGGAGGCCTATGTCCAGCAGTGGACGGGATTGGCTGATTGATGATATACTTAAACAGGAGAGAAGGAGTCGACAAGGATACTAAAGCGAGAGGAACCTTCTAAATGACCGAAACCAGTGGATACTAAAAATTAGAAAACGGCGAAGAAAGTATATATATATATATATATATATATATATATATATATATATATATATATATATATATATATATATATATATTAAAGCATTGGTCTACGAAAAACGCAGAGCAAGGCGTAGATAAATCGACCTAATTAGACTGACTCCCAATCTATGGCCAGCTATCAGACAATAAAAAACGAGATCTTCAAAACATTTATTCAAAACTTTTCCATAGACAACTATTTACTATCGAAAGCCACGAGAAACTTTAAACGATTAATATTGGCAATACCGCCACTTAGAAAGTTCGACTGAACTGGGCTCGTTCAAGAACTGATAAAGCAAATAAATTCGCAGTAAATATTGTAAGAGGTTGCACTGTACCCTTGAAAAATAACACCGACGACAAAATTGAAGCTTACGTAGATGTTTAAGATGTCTACCATAATTTCCATGTTACGTAGATGTTTAAGATGTCTACCATAATTTCCATGATGAATTTTTTCGTCCAAGGACTTATAAGTTATTATTAACAGCAGAATCTGCATAAAGCCCCAGAATATAATTTACCAAATACCAAGTACCAAATGGCACAAATATACTACTGGCCTATAATGTTTAAACAAATTGCAGAATATTTTAGAGCTTGTAGGAAGTACCTCCAGTATAAACCGTCACAGATGCAACCAGCAGGAAAAATACATCCATCCATTGTAGAAAATTCTCTTCATGTCTTTAGTATGTAAGAAAAGGGGTCCAAGAAATTCCGGGTAACCTGTAACAACGGCAGAAGAATAATGGGATCACGCCCATTCACCCAATCATGTTGTAGGCTCCACGCCACGAAAAAAAGGTATGATATTTTTTTCCTAAAGAGAAGAGGGTATAACGATATGCATCGCCTTGGTACCGCCAGTGCTTCGTACACACGCACCCCCATCACAAGTTCCTCCTTTATCGATGTGCGCTAAAGGCGATGGAAGGGGTTCGACCGTATAAATGAGCAGCCGCCGCAAGAGAAAAGAGAGTTTCGCCGGAGTATTGATCTGACAACAACTCCACCGGCCCAAGGGTATTGATTGAAGGCCAACCGCTTCTGCTGGAGCATTGATCTAATGGCAACTCCGTACCCGGTCTTGGAATATTGATCTGAGACATATCTATTCTCTTCTTTGTCCAAGTACTGATTGGCCCGTTTCTCGCCGGGCCTAGTGTTGATTGGCCTGTTCCATCTCTATTCCCTTGACCCGTTCCCTATCGTCTGTGCGTATTACCCATCGAGCAAAAAGACAAAAGAGGGAATCTAATCGTTATGAAAAGGAGACCAAAAAAGTGGCCTCTGATGGAGGACATATCCGGAAATGCGAATGCGCCAAATTTAAATTTCATGACACTTCACAATAATCATACAGTGGTGTAGGGGTTCTAATTTATCTATTTATTTGTTATATTACATACTATTAATACATAATACACTTAAAATACTTTTTTTAAGACTAGAACACAATAAAGTTTTAATTAAATAATAACAATAATAGTCTAAAATGTGAAACAATTGTTAAAAAACTTCAATTCAAATACAAATAATCTTTCATGTGACAGTTGGGACAAACAATAACATCAGCAATAACATAACCCAACTAAATTTGATTTCTTAAACAAGGAAAGAGCCTCTCTTTCCTTGTTTAATGTGGCCTCTCAAGATGGCACTTCCTGTCTATCAATATTTTTGCCCCCACTACCTTTACATTCCCTCTTTTGTCTTTTTGCTCGATGGTATTACCGCACCGTAATTGCTATTTAGATTTTATGTCATTAATTGTATTTTATTTTTTGCAGATATTAAACACTCAGTCATATCGCCGTCGATGCCTTCGTCGCCAGGATTGACTTTTTAATTTTTATTGCATATATTATCCAGGATCTAATTTTATTTTGTTATTTATTTATTTCGAATATATTTTTATTTAATTTAAGGCTGTTTTATCGGTGCACCAAAACCTAGGGACAGTGTTTTCTCTGTTATTTACTGACAAAATTTCTCGAAATTTGGACACGTTATTTGAAATTATGTTGTCTTTAAACTGATGGTTTTACTTTTTTTATTTTTTTGAAACTTCTATTGAAAAATTGGAATATACTGTTTAACGTTCTATTATAACCAAACTTTTTACGCCCATCACTCGAAAGAGTTTTTTTTTCTGTAATCGTTGATTTTTGTTTCACCTTTCTGTGTCCAGTAATAGTCGAGAAAAGCGTGTTCCAATTTTAAAGAAAATTGCTAAGAAATACTGAAATCTAATAGTGAAACGTGTTACTCATCATTAGGCTTAGTTTCATCGTTATCGCCTTCGTGACGTCAAATCTCATGAACGTACGGTCAGTTAGTTCGTGTTAAAACTAATTTGAATAGAGAATAATGTATTTGTTGTCATTAAACTACCCGTCGGCCGGCGGCACTGAGTAAAGATGGTCTCGCGTAAGCAGTGTAGAAAAGTAAGTGATACGCCCATTTCAAATCGCAGTGTACTTAAACTGCTAAAACAGCCTTAAACCTGTTTTTTACTGAGTCTGCTGTCTAAAATAGCTACGCATCATACCTTGTTACTTGTTCGTTTTAGTTTGGTTTTGAAAAGAATACATTGGGTTTTTGCGGTCAATTATTGCGGTATTGGTCAATTGTCTGTTCTATTCATCCATTAATTTCTCTTTTAACACTTTATTTTTATTCCAATTGTTTTTTAAGTACTTACTTATAAGATGACTTTTTCTTAAATCTCCTATTCTCACCATCATACAATACTCCTCGTCACGCAAACATACAACTGCATTTTTTGAAAATTGTATCGTATAAGCAGTAAGTCTGGGTCTTGTAAGTTTAGCAAAGAGTACTCCAATTGTGAAAGAATCTATAAAAGTGCCAATAATACATTGAGCACACATTAGAAATATGGCTTCGGGACACTCTTCTGTTATAGCTCTTGAGCCGTATCCAATTGTGGATTGTGTTTCTAAAGAGTACAGGAAACAGGAATGAAAACCATAAATGTTCAAAACACAAGGAGTCCAACCTAAAAATGTGAAATATTTAATAATTTTAAATAAAACCAATAATTTCTTTTAACATGTTTGAGAATACAATCAGAAAATGTAAAACTAAATTCTTGATTTCTGCCTTTGCACTTTAAGGTCGGAAGTCGTATTCTAAACAGCTCTAGAGCCATTAAAATACATCTCCTTTTATATCTTACCATTATCTGATTGCTTTGGAGGCAAGTGTTCATCGTGGAGATCCTTATGTACGAACGCTATCAACCACCAAAGCAATGCAAAACTAATCCAACATCCAGTAAATCCAAGAACTATTACTTGTATCGTCCATTTCCATTCAGCATCCACTAAGCTGGTAAATGTGTCTCTTACATAGTGCAGATATCTCCAACGAAATTTGGGTTGGATGATGTTGTAATCTCCGTCTTTTAAGATAGCTCTCGGTTTTAAATTTTTAGAGACTGAATTGGGACCGTACGGTTTTCTAAAACAGTAGAACGTGTAGAATATTTGTTTCATACGAGGCATGTTTTTTAAGTAAGTACCGTTTTGCGATTCCGCCGCCGCAGCGCTACGGTCGGCGTACCGCGCATGAGCGCTGGTTACCTACATCTCTTGTCTACGCACTGACGCCATTACAGTCTGATTCTTTATTGTATACTTGTTTACTCCAGTGTTTAAGATGCCTCCAACAATCGTGAGTCACGCTGATTGTGAAGTACGGGCTGTTATACGATTTCTTAGTGCTAAAGGCGTAAAACCGATCGATATTCATCGTGAGATCGTTGAAGTTTACGGACAAAACATTATGAGTGATGGAATGGTAAGGAAATCGGTGAGAGCATTTAAAGATGGCCGCACAAATGTGCATGATGAAGAACTGAGTGGGCGTCCTTCGGTCGTTAATGAAAATTTGGTGCAGAAAGTGCACGAAAAGGTGAGAGAAAACAGACGCTTTACAATTTCATCATTGTCCGACTGCTTTCCCCAGTATTCTCGTAGTGTTTTGTATCGCATTGTTACCGAGAACTTGAATTACCGGAAATTGTGTTCACGTTGGGTTCCAAAAATGTTGACGGATTTGCACAAAACCCAACGTTTAGGCAGTGCATTGACTTTCCTTGAGCGGTACCACAGTGAAGGTGAAGATTTTTTAGACCAAATTGTTACTGGTGACGAAACGTGGGTGGGGGTCACACCAGAATCGAAACAACAATCCATGGAATGGCGACATTCATCATCACCCAAAAGAGTGAAGTTTAAGCAAACAATTTCTGCCCGGAAAATCATGTGCACAGTTTTTTGGGACAGAAAAGGAGTATTGCTAGTAAAGTTTCTGCCTCGTAATGAGACAATCAATACAGCGTCTTATTGTGAGACATTGAAAAATCTGCGTCGTGCAATCCAGAACAAAAGACGTGGCTTTTTGAGTAAGGGTATCGTTTTGCAGCATGACAATGCTCGTCCACATGTGGCTAATCAGACCAAAGAACTCATCAAATCATTTAAATGGGAAACTCTAGATCATCCTCCATACAGCCCTGATCTGGCGCCCAACGACTACCATTTGTTCCAGCACTTGAAGAAACACCTGGGCGGTCAGCGTCTTCAAGACGATAACGAAGTCAAAACATTTGTGATGCAGTGGTTAACAAGTCACGCGGCAGAATTTTATCAGGAGGGTATTCAAAAACTGGTGCCACGTTATGACAAGTGCCTCAATATTCACGGAAATTATGTAGAAAAGTAGATTAAGGTACAGGCTTTCATGTAAAAATAAAATTATTGCCATATCTTTGCACGTCTTTTTTTAATTCCAAAACGGTACTTACTTAAAAAACACGCCTCGTATATACCCTCTTTAATGATAGATTAGAGGTTACACAAAGAACGGTACCAGGCTCGGGCTTCAGTCTGGTAGAGGTATCTTGGACGGGGCTCTTATTACAGCTCAAATATAAAGAATCAGTTAGAGAAGTACTGAAGATACAGAGACGAGAAGTTAGAAGATAAGAGAAGAGAAGTTGGAAGATAAGAGAAGGGAATTATTTGGACACCACCCTATTTTTAGAGGAACAGGGAAACCTTAAGACATAGAGAATACGATAACAAGAAAGGTAAGATACAGTTAAGATACGCGAGAATAAAGTAAACCGTGAGAGAAAAGGTATTATGATTGTGCGGTACACACTTAATATTTCGACACATATACACTAGTTATATGATAAAACAAATAATAATATAAATCAATAAAAATGCCTGAAAGAGATACACCTTGCACAAAAATATAAATTCATATCATAGCAAAAAATAAAAAGCAAATATATCGTTAACAAAGTTATATTGAGGTATATTAGAAAAAAAATGCACTATAACAATTACGACACAGTTAAATGTCACGAGATAAGTGATTACACAATCTATTATCAAATACAACAACAAAATATCTTTTTTGAAAAATAATACTGAATAATGTAGTATTCTCAAGAATAAAAAAACAAGGAATATTATGATTGTCAATATTCGTCAAAATAAAATATTATTATGCCTTGAGAATACGTAAACATTTACTAAATTTTTTTTGAATGTGATCACCTCAAATCTATTCCTAAAATTTATCATAAATATAACCTACTTTAATATCAAACAAATGGATCGTATTTATACGTAAGTCACTGAACTGGATGTTATAAATCAATTTGTTACTATTTAGGTATTGAAGTTGAGCTTTAGTCAATAAAATTTATAGTTACTCACAATACCATAGACAACAGGTGGACACACAGGTGATGGCGTTACGTCCTCAATACAGGCGCTTGACACTGGGTCCTGGCAACAGGTATTGGACTGCAGGTACAGCAAATTATGGTCTTCGATCCGTAATCCCTCGGATTGACTTAGGTAGTCGAAAAGAGAAACAACCAGACAGGAACAGCACAGGTAGTAGTCAGTAGTATAGATAAATGAAGAGACACATGAACGTAAAGGTGAATGAAGGCGTCGAACAGCAGAGACGAATGAAGGTAGAGATGAACAATGGTAGAGATGAACGATGGTAGAGATGAACGATGGTAGAGATGAACTATCGACAAACAGAGGTGACTTCGTTCCTTCGAATTGGAATACGTCTGTTTGACAAAAGGGAAAATAGTTAATATAGGACTCACTGTGTAAAGATATTTTATATAGATAAGGGTGAATTGAAAATACACTTACCGCCGTGTGATGGAGAACCAACCGCTTGCCACAGGAAATAATTAGAAAATGAATTCGAATTTTGATCTTAAGCAAGCTAAAGATAAAAAAGAAGTGGGAGTATTGGCTGAAGAGTGCCACGCAAAATTGATATTTAAAAGACAAGGCTAGTTGAGTCATTTTTGTAACTTAAACCTTATCTCCTGACAGGAATTATACGTTCGTCGGAAACCAACTCTTCTGTTTTTCTGAGAAGGTAGACCGGGGATTTCACAATAGGCACTGACTCCTTTGTTACTAGAAAAGATTTCTATTAAGCAAAGGATAGATAAAAAGATCAGGAACATTTGGCGAAATATTTCATTGTTAAAAAAAGCGTAGCGAATCGCTCGTTGCTGTTGGGTTATTTTTACGGCTTTTAACAAAATATATGGACATAGGCGGCGTAAAATTAATTTTCTAAGGGGAATAATTTAAAGAAATTTTAAACATGCTTCACATACAAATATAACAGTCTTAGTTTTGTTAAAATCCTAGCAGTAGAGATAAACTTAACATATTTTATATATTTGGATAATATAAAATTAATCTTTAAAACTAATAGTTTGTACCATGTTGACCTTGTCTTATTTCTCCGTTGGAAAAAATAACATAAAAAAATACAATTTTCAATTTTTTGAATAGTGCGCTATCGCAGTTATTTATTTTACTCTTCCAATCAATCGTCGCCATAAACCTTCGACATAGTTGTTTAAAAGTAGAACGTGGTTGTAAATATGGCGTAACTCATAAATTGTTATTAATTCAGAAAAACTCACTTACCTTTTGAATACTCTATGTGGCAGAAATATACAAAGCAGCTTATGTGTTGACTACTGCCAGGTTCTGTGTGTGTAAGAATAAAACCCGTAGCTAAGGATGCTCCGAGGTGGTCTCGGGATAGTTAATGGAAGCGTACCACCGCTCCTTTCACACACTAAGAATATGAACGTTCGGTGGTTTTGACGTTCGGTAGTTTTGACGCACGTTCAGAATTGATTGTGCTTTCACACAAGGCGTCACTCCTGCCGTACTTCAGTTTTAACCGAGTCGTTTACCTTATAACACTAAATATAATTTCGTAAAATAAAAGGTGCAGTGTAGATATGGAGCGAAATCAAATTATAGCGTTGTGGTTACTCTATCGTCGAAAAAAGAGAAATAAGAGGGACCGAATTCATTGGATCCATCCTATTAACGCAAAAAGATACGATGTTGGGATGTTTGTCACATTATTTGAAGATTTAAGGAAAGATGAATTAAAATTTTTCAATTATTTCCGTATGTCAATTTCATCATTTGACGAACTACATGGCCGACTTAAAGAAGTCATTCAGCGTCAAAATACGAAAATGAGAAACTGTATTCGACCAGTGGAAATGTTGGCTGTTAGATGTTTTAAAATAATTTGATTGTAATTCGTGGCGTTTCAATGGTTTTAATGTGAAAATGAAACAGTTATATCAAAAATTATTAAAAATATTTAATTATTTATTTATTAAATTGAACCATAAATGAAAAAAAGAAATGATGTAGTGTTTGTTGGTTGAAAATATTGTTGGGCTTGATGTTGTGAAAAGGAATGGTTGTGAAAGAATAGTTGTGAATAGGAAGAGTAACTGGGATGGGAACGCCAGTAGTTAGTGTCTACATTGGATTGTAGAGGATGGCCAGTGACCCTTTTTTTGTTGTTTATATTTGATATGGTTTGAAGAACCGCTATCTGGAACTCAAGTATTTCTTTCCCACTAAACTTGCTCAAATGGGGTAGCAAACTTTAAAAAAATGCCATGTTCGGGTCAGGTTTTTCAGGGGCTTTCGGTTCCAACGCCTTTAAAATTTTGAACTCTACTTCATCCACTTGTTTGCGCCGTCTGGTTGCCGTCGGTTACTTGGTTGAAGATACTACATCGATCGTTGGACTTGAAGACATTCCTACCGATCCTACAACACGAGGAGGTCTGGTAGCTAACAACGTACGACATATTCTATGCCAGTATTTTATGTCAAGCGTTGGAAGCCTTCCTTGGCAAATGGATAAAATATAATTTATCTAAAACCTACATATTACTACAATATTACCTTTAGTCGGCCATATTATAGACTATAGCATTTACAGGGTGTTTCGCTTTTGTGCGTAATTTTTAATATTTAGGTTTATATCTAAAAAAGGGTTATGAACTGAATAACAAGAATTGTATTTATTTTTTAACATTGAACCTGTAACTCAATAAAGAGGCAATGTTTTGTGTATATTCGTTCGACTTTCGAACACTAAGCACAATATTCACACATATTATGGAACACCCTGTATATTCAACGTTAATTGCAACTATGTAAAATAAAATGTATTATAATATAGAATTTTAATTGTTGTTGTTATCAGAAATATAAATAATTTTGCTGTACTTACCAAATGCGTTTTTTTCATTATCACCTAGTTTTTCAAATTCACTGTAAATTGCGCTACACACATCATTCCAAGCATTTCTCGTCAAGTTTCTATCTTTATATATTTCTCTTGTTTTGTCCCAAAGAACAGGTCTCGCTTCAACCAATGTTATTAATATTTCACTATCAATTTCAGACATCATATTCATCACCTACTTTAAACAGCCGCAAAGTGTAAATAAAAAATATACCAAACAACCCAGCAAGGTCCCTTCGTGCGACTGAATGAACGTATCATGTAAAAGGATGCATTAAGTCGCGTATACTGCTAGAGTCGTAAGCACGACACGGCGCCGTCTGTTTGTAGTGGCAGTGGACGGCCTACACACGGCGATTTCACCGAACGTCTCAACCGCCGTGTAATGTGAAAGGTACCATGCTATTGCTTGAGTCACTATTGGAATGTCATCGTGCGTTCAAACCATCGCATGTTCAAATTCTTAGTGTGTGAAAGGAGCGTAACAAATTAGGTTTTAAACCTGATATATTCGGCCGTCGAGTCGGTACAAAGTTGAATATATATATCTTCAAGTAATTTGATCTGTTAAAAGCTTTTGTGCTTTTGGGAGAATTAAGGACAAGTAGTTTCTCAGAACTTGATGAACAAAATATGAATCAGTTAATTTGAACATAATTAATTAAAATATAAAATAGTAAAGTAAAAATGTATATCGAAAATAAGTATTCAAAATATGTAACCAGTCAAGGGGTAGGGTTGTCTGATAGAGGTAGTACCTTTTATTAAAACTGCCATTAGAGGGGAGATAGATTTTGATAACTGGTTCCCAGAGGACACCCAACTCTCACTTATGACTCCACGTGCCACACCACGGATAATTGCATTGGTGTGCAGGATAAACTAAGAAAGGATTTCCAGATATGGTAAAATCACCGAACTCCATCGGTATAAATGGTCTCCTTTAAATATTACCAACAGCTTCCTTGAGAAGGTAGAGAAGTGGTCTGAAGCAGGGACACTCTGTTGCCCTTGAGCGAAGAAATCAACTCTAAAAGGCAAAGACCCAATAAGCTCAATGGCATTAGGATGCAGAAAGCAGGAAGAAAATATTGCGTTAAAGATTCTTTATGGAAAACTTAAGAAAATTACTCATCATGACAAGTAAAATCAACAAGACTTGCTTTTAAAGTCTTTAGCTTTAGCTTAAAAAATGTAAAATAGACACTTAATTCCGATTTAGAAAGGCCTTGGGAACAAGAGAGGTGCTGTTTGTGACTCAAAAAGCCATTCAAAAATGCCTCGATCTCCATAAAAATGTATACCTCTGTTTCATTCGCTCCCAGAGGGCTTTCGATAGACTTCAGCATGAAAAATTGTTGTATGAACTACAGTAACACTACTAAAAGTAACACCTAGAAATAACAAACAGGAATAGATGACAGAAGAGATTTTACAATTAATGAACAAACGAAGAGAATCTAACGAAAAAAATGACAAGGACGGAGAATACAAAAGACTAAATCGTCGGTATACTGCGAAAACCAGGTAAATGACAAATTTTAAAATATTGAGTTAAGTATACCAAAATTCTCAACTTTTTCAGCTCTACATACAGATAAAACCCAATAAATGATACGACTTACCATTCAGCAGATAATTTGTGTAATAAACGAATAAGTTACACCTAACCAACTTTTTATTTTCAAATAAAACAATATATCGCTGCTTACTTCCATAAAATCAAAGTTCTGTTGCATGTAAAACAAAGTAAGTCCACATATATTATTATGCCGGACAACAATATATTTCTACTACTGCATACCATATTCAGTAAAAAGGTGATAAGTGTCTTTAATACATTTTACGTGTATGATTTCTTAAAATTTCTCTTTCATATCGACTAGTAAAAGCCTTTAAGTACACTTACTTCATTCTACCTAAAAACGGGTTGAGTTAAAATTTAGAAATGATTACTAAGCTAAAACCATAAATGATCTTATAACACATACACAGATAGAATAACTGAAGACAGCAGTTTAATTCTTGATGTTTCTCAGAACAATATAGTCTCAATGATGGAATCCATTTTTGATAGTGATTTTTCAGATGTAGACCCCACATATCAGCCAAGTGAAGAGGGATCGCTCTCTCTAGGAAGTCTATATGAATTACACACAGCTGTCCTTGATAACCTAAATGATGAGAAAAAAGATACTGAAATAGGTGCACCCACGAACAATTTAGTGTCAACTGAAATAGCTAGTTGGATATTAAATCTACTTCTTGACAAAGTATGGAAAGACGTACGTCCACTAAAACGTTGGAGAAAAGCTAACTCCAAAGATTGGGTAATAAATGTCGCAAAAAGGAGGCGTGCTGAGGGTTTGCCTTATGAGATAAAAAAAAAGAATAGACCAGCAAAATTTCCAAAACCAGTTAATTGTTCAGAGTGCTTTTACAAATGTGCCAGTTATTTCAGCGAAGATTACAGACACAGACTATCTCTTGATTATTGAAAGTTAGAATATATAGGCCAGAAACATTTTCTTATTGCAGGTATTAAAACGGAGCCACCAAAGAAAGTCGTTGCAGTTCGTCGAAGTTTAAAAAACCACGTGCATTTTCCAAAAAGTGTTACTTTTCTTTGAATGGTCAAGACATACAGGTACGTGAGAAATTTTTTTATAAGACACTTTGTATATCAGCGTCGTTAATACAAGATGTTGTAAGAAAAACTAATATTCTAGGCTGTTATGCAGATACCGATAAAAGAGGCAAGCATACACCGAAAAATAAAACAAGCAGTAAAACCCGAAAAATCGTAAAGGTTCATATTGAGTCTTTTCCAACCATGGGCCCACATTATATTCGCCAAAGTTCAAAGCGTAGCTATTAGACAAAAATTTAAGTATAAGAATAATGTACCAACTTTATATAAATGACTGTGAGCAGAAGAAACTGGAAGGTGTTAGCGAAATTACATATCGAAGAATATTTTCTAACGACTATAATTTAAGCTTTTTTGTTCCTAAAAAAGATCAATGTTTAGTTTGTAATAAATATGGTATGGCTAATCCAACTGACAAATCAGATTTAGAAGACAGTTACAGAGAACATCAGAAAAGAAAAGAAGTATGTCATCTTGAAAAATAAAATAATATGATGATGATAATATGAAGAAAATGATGCGTCTAAAATTTGTGTGTTTATGAAGCCGCATTACCAAATGCAGCTTACTGTTTTGCCTGGTCAGAAATTAACGATAGACGAGGTAGTTCTAAAATAGGAAGCATTATACTCCACTACTTATCAAAATGTGTTCCAGAATATGTAAGTGAAGTAAGTTTATTTTCTGATACCTGCGGAGGACAGAATCGTAATTAGCATATTGCAGCCTTCGTATTGTGGGCTGTTCAAAACATAGACCATTTAAATATTATTGAACACAAATTTTTAGAGTCTGGACATTTCTATATGGAAGTTGACTCTATGCATAGTAGTATCGAAACCGCTAAAAACACAGATCTATCTATGGGATGCCAGATTACTTGTCTATTTTTCAAAATACAAGAGGAACTAAAAATATCAAGGTTGATGATAAAAAAGTATGTATAGAACCATACAAATGTGAAGAATTTAAATACTACGACTTTTATAATTTAAAAAATTTGTCACACATTTTAATTAAAAACCGGACAAAAGACCAAAACGGCAAAAAAATAATGTGGTTGAAGATAAAAAGAATGAGATTTGTGAAAGGAGAGACAAACAGAATCTATTTTAATTATGACATGTCAACAAGCTTCATTTATATCCTTACTGATACTGCACGACAGTCAATAAGAAAAAAGCACGCCAAGTTATCGACTAATACAAGTAATCTCGAAGTACTTAAGCGACTTTATGATGCACATTTGCCAATTAGCATAGCAAAAAAGAGAGATTTGGTACAGCTATGTGATAAGGGGTGATACCGGAGGAATATCACGGGTGGTATCGTTATTTGAAAACGGGAAATGATGTAACAGACATCTTGCCAGAGCCTGCTTTCAGTGACTAATCGGACGAGGAAGGCTCATAAAAATAATATTGTTATTATTATATTCAGAATAAATTTGTTTTTTTCTATAAAACTGCCTATCATTCATATCAATAATAACTATAACTACAAACAGCTGTTAATAAAATTTTCAGGGAAAACCAGTTAAATGTCATAAATATCAACTAATACCTTAAAACATTGCTATTACCTAGTAAAAGCCTCATATCTCGATCACAAAACTGGAAAATATTATACTTGGTTTATTATATTTGTGTTAAATATGTTATTTGAGGAGTAATTGATTTATTTAGATTTACAGGTAAAACCAGGTAACTGATAGCATTTCCAACTTAAATTTAGGATTAGTCAGATAGGTGTCACAACTTTTTCAAACTAATGATAGAATATCATTTCAGATATATGCATCTATCACTAGAATACCTAATATCAAAAACAAGCTGACTGCTTAATTCACAATAAAAAACTAAACTTTAAACATGTTTTTTCTCGATTTCGGTATTCCGACATTTACCTGGTTTTCGCAGTATACCGACGAAATAGAATAATTCGAAAAAAAAAATAACCGAAGCAAAAGAGAAATGGCTGGAAACAAAATGCGTGGAAATAGAAGAACTACAACAAATGCACGATTTTTTTTTAATTTACATAAAAAGGTAAAAGAGTTTACATCGACTACCAAGAGAACGACTTTTCACACCATGCTGAACACGGATGGCAAACTGCTAGAATCAACGGAAGATAAACTGAAAGAATGGGAAAACTATATTAAAATTCTTTTTCACGACATACGAGAAGAACCAAGATTGGAAAATAACAACGAAGGGCCAACAATTCTGAAATCTGAAATCATAAATGCAATTAATCATCTTAAAACAAATAAAAGCCCAGGTCCAGACGGAATATACCCGTTAAAATTAATCAGCGAAGAAAATATCGAAATATTTGTCCTTTTATTCAATCGCATTTATGATACAGGCAAAATACCCCAAGATTGGCTGGAGTCAATATTCATCCCACTACCAGAAAAGCCAAACCCACAACACTGCAATGAGTTCCGTCTGATAAGCCTTATGAGTCATGCAGTAAAAGTCATACTAAAAATCGTACATAATCGTATCTATAGAAAGTGCGAAACAATCATCGGAGACGATCAGTTTGGATTCAGAGCCGGCATGGGAACGAGAGAAGCCCTGTTCAGTTTACTAGTTCTCGCCCAAAAATGCTACGACCAACAGAAAGATATATTTATATGCTTTATAGACTTCGAAAAAGCATTTGATAGAGTAAGACACGACCTACTATTAGAACGTTTGCAAGAAGTCGGTTTAGATGGAAAAGACATCAAATTCTTAAAAAACTTATACTGGAACCAAAACGCCAGAGTTAGGATCGAAGGTTCCACATCCGCAGAAGTAGAAATTAGGAGGGTAGTTAGACAGGGATGTGTTCTGTCGCCTCTGCTGTTTAATCTTTACTACGAGTCTCTATTTAAACAAGCATTGGAGGATTCCAAGGATGGAGTCAATGTGAATGGCGTAAATATCAACAGTATCAGATACGCCGATGATACAGTGTTAATTGCGGATTCCGACTTAGGTCTACAATGACTCATCGACAAGACCAACTTAACCTGTGAGCAATTTGGTATGAAAATAAACATTAAAAAAACCAAAGTGATGTCAATCCGAAAAAACCAAAACGTACCTCAACCTTGCACAATAAATGGGCACATTTTAGAACAGGTCAATAGATTTAAGTACCTGGGATGTTGGATCGATAGTAGCCTAAATCCTGATCTAGAAATAAGATCGAGAATAGAACAGGTCAAAAAATCTTTCGAAAAAATAAGAAAACTGCTTTGTGATTCTCGAATAAAACTCGAAATTCGACTACATTTATCAAAATGCTACGTCTGGTCGACTCTTCTATATGCAGTTGAAACGTGGACCCTTAAAACATCAACCGTAAATAAATTGAAGGCCTTTGAAATGTGGATCTACCGGAGAATACTCAAAATTTCATGGACATCGCATACCTCAAACGAAGAAGTGCTGCATAGAATAGGCAAGGAAAGAGAACTTTTTAACACAGTAAAAGTTAGAAAAACATCATAAGTAGGCCACATACTGAGAAATAATAAGTACCAATATGCCCAGCTTATAGTGAAAGGAAAAATCGAGGGAAAGAGAGGCCTAGGAAGGAAAAGAATATCGTGGCTCAGAAACATCCGACAATGGACAGGGCTAAATTTTGAACAACTAATAAGAACAGCTGAAGATAGAGAAGAGTTTAAAATTGTAGTAGCCAACCTCCATTGAGGAGAGGGCACTTTAAGAAGAAGAAGATGAACTACAGACAATGAAGCTAGACGGAAAAGATCACCGCATCATCCAAAACTTTATTATAACCCAGAAGTAATTTTAAAATATTCCAACCAGACCACTAAAAGCGTCCGTATACAAAGAGGTTTCCGACAAGGCTGTGCCATGTCTCTATTGCTCTTTAACTTGTCGCACATGAAAATTGTTGCATTCACCTAAATAACACTCAATTAGAACAAGTTTACAAATTCAGATACTTCAGAGTAATACTAAATGATAAGTGGGATCCACATATAGAAATAAAAACACGAATAGAACACGCTAGGAACATGTACAATAAATGGAAGCAAATTATCTATAACCGAAAACTAAGCTTAGACATCCGAATTAGAGTTATTAAATGGAGTTAAAACATGGACATTCAAATTAAATACCATAAAACGTCTAGAAGCCTTTGAAATGTGGTTTTACTGCAATACTGAGAATATCATAGACACAGCACATTACGAATCGAACAGTATTAAAACTTATAACAACGATTTAGAAAAGAAAGACCTCGTACCTAGGCCACATAATGAGAAATGACAAATATAACCTGCTACGAATAATAATTGATGGGAAAATAGAGGACCGAAGGGAGTAGGCAGAAGAGCCATGTCATGGTTTCGCAATATCAGAGCTTGTACGGACATGAACGTTCAACAATTACTAAGAGCGGCGTAGAATAGATAATATTTTGAACATTAGAGAAGAAGAAGAAGAACTAGAGTCATATTATAATAAAATATTAAGAATATTAAAATAAAATATTTAAATACATACTAAATACTTTTCCAAACAATAGTAACACACAATTTTTCATTTGGAGGTAATACAGAATTAAAATTAACAAACAATACTTCAACCACTTAATAACAGACGATATCGTCCTTTTAACGATAAACAAAGAAAAATTTGAGAGAATGGTTGAACAATCAAAAATTAGACTAATAAACTAGAAAGGCTGGATTAAGCATGAGTTAGGGCAATACAAAAGTGATGCAAAACCAAGAAGCAGAGTTAGCAATTTAAAAAAAAATCGAATTCAAACAAAAACAAATTGGCATTGGATTTTGCTTGGTTACACATTTAAAAACAAAAATATCCCCAGTATAAAAAATAAAACAAAACAAAACTATTAAACAAAGATGATCAACATAAGAGTGTTAAATAAAAATAAAAACAATAAAACACTGAAAACTTTGTTTTCAAAACTTCCACAAAATTTATTATAATATCCCATCACTACAGCTGTTTCGGCAGAGTGCCTTTCTCAAGTGATCTATTTTTGGTATGTGTTTACACTTTATAGTCTTTAACTGAATACGTTGAGGAGGGCAGAACTGTTTGTTTCAAGTTTATCATTCAGCATTATGTCTGTATTCTTTACAAAAAGAATGATTATGATCTAGAAAGTGAAGTGCGTATGTAGAAACTATTTGTCTATTATTAAAAGCCCTTTTATGTTTTGCTATACGTTGGTTAAAAGTTCTACTAGTTTGAACAATGTAAGTATTTGGCAGAAAAAAATTTTGTGAAAGTTTTGAAAACCACGTTTTCAGTATTTTATTGCTATATAAAATGAATTTCCATCAAGTAACGGTTGAATCCAACACTTAGAAATAAAAATATCTAAATAAAAAACAACAAAAGTTAAAGATACCACCAGCCAAGTAGTCGACGGGAAATTCTTTGATCACACTATTAGTCAAAGAGACGAAGAATGCCATAAGGTTTCAACATATTGGAGACCTTAAACATATAAGCGAAAAAAAAAACTATATCTAACATCCGATGTGTCAAGATACTAGCACGATAAAATCAAATAAAAAATAAGTTTCAAGGAAAATCATATGCCGAATAAAGAATTTGATGAAAATTAGGTATTTTATCATGACACAAAATGAAATGTGATGTAAAAACCACAACGGAATTAACGAAAAATTCGCAAAATTATCTTAGCATACAGGAAGCTATTGTCTTGATGTTTATACTGTTATGTTAATGCTAGTAAAATTTGAAGAAACAAATAAATGGAATCAATATTTATAATAGGTGAAACCTTTTTGCAAAATAGCAATCCTATATTAAAGAATTAAAATAAAAACCAATAGTTATAAAAATATAATATTAGAAGATATTATTGCTAATGAGTGAGTAGAAAAGTGTTGGAAATTATAATTATACAAGATTTAATAAACAAAGTGGCTGCTTTGGCAAAAACTTTGTATAACAGTTCATCATCTAGCTTAAGTCTATCGTGTTTTGTGGTTGGCCTAGTCTGCGTTTGTCCTCACGAGGTCTCCATTCCAATAGCCCCTTATTCTTTCGACCATCTATCATTCTCGTTATGTATCCTGCCTTCCTGATTTTAGTCTGGCTATCCTTTCAATGATGTTGGCCACTTTATAGTTTTTTTCTTATTCCATCGTTTTTTTAGAGCGTGCTTTTACTCCGTATACTGGTAGCAAAGAATATAGACGCATATGCTGGTAGGATGAACTAGTCAAACATTTTCCATTTCCTGCTCATGGGCAGCAATCTTTTAAAAAGTTCTCGTAGTTTTTTGTAAGTTGCATATCCAAGGCTTAGTTTTCTTTTTAGTTCTTGTTTGAATATCTCTGTCAATACTAATTTATCCAGTTCTAATTCTATTTCCAGACTCAGTTGGTCTGGATACGTATGACATTAGATTGCTCAAAAATCTTTAACTACAATCAGACCGCTTGTAATAAAGTGGATTAAGTGGTTTCAGCTAAAGTTTCTTTTAAGCGAGGTGTCAGACAGGGATGAGTTGTGTCGCCGATGTTGTTTAATGCCTACACTGGACCAGTTTTTGAGATAACGTCGTCGCGAAAGTGTTACAATCGGTGGTGAAATTATTAATAACATCAGATACGCAGATGACACCGTCATAATAGCAGAGAGTATAGAACACCTACAAACCGTATTAAATGCTGTAAACAACGAATGCACTGAAAAGGGCTCTAACAATCAACGCAAAGAAAACAAAATGGATGCTGTTCATAAAAATTAATATCGAAGACTCAGTACTAAAATTAGATAACAAAGGTGGAAAGGGTGGTACACTTTAGATATCTGAGTAGTTGGATTGACTGCATGGTTGAAAGTGGCGAGGAAATTTCGACCAGAATTGCACGAAAAAGCTTTATTTACTGGCGTTCGGTATTGTGCAGTAGACGTCTGTCATTGGCCATATGTCTAAGAGTCTTGAAGTACTACGTCTAGTCCGTTTTGTTCTATGGATGTGAAGCCTGGACAACAAAAATAAAAAATCTTAACAAATTAGAAGCGTTATGATGTTACCGTCGCACGCTCAGAATCCCGTGGACAGTACATATATCTAACGAACGTGTGCTAGAGACATTTCATAAAGAGCCAGAATTGATCAATCAATATTATCAAAATGAGAAAGGTCCAATACTTCGGTCATATTATGAGAGGACCTAAATACCGCTTACTTCGGTTGATCATTCAGGAAATGAATAGAAGGAAAACGTTGGGTCGGAAGAAAACAACTGTCCTGGCTGCGTAAGATTAGACAATGGTCAGATCAAACGGTCGAGGAATTGCTTCATCTCGCTGCCGACCGAGAAACATTCCATCAGCGTGTTAATACGACCATAGTCAACGCTTGAAAACAAGCCCGACACACAAAGAAGAAGATCTCTAGTTAATTAATGTTACATAATACTATAAATCGAGTATATGAAAGCTGGTAGCACGACCCCATTACGAGGATTATTTAAAAATACAAGAAGCAGTAAAAACAAAATAAAACATAATTCGTCACATAGGAAAGTAATATAAAATGGATGCCAAAAATTAAAAAAGATGATCTAGTATTAATTTTTAGAGAAATTTAAATATCCTGTTACTGTTAAATATACAAGCTGAATGTTGGACGGAAATAAGAGTGAAAAGAAGATGTTGGTAGGATTTTTTCTCTAAACAATCTACAAGATTTGCTCACCTTTTTAAATTGTTTACTCTTCTTTTAACCCTTTTGATAGTTTTTTCAATTTGACCAGTAACCATCTTATACAATCTTTACTTCAGAATTAGATTTAATATTTTAATTTAAGTGGTTTTAAATAAAAACAGGATATTTATTTAATAAGGATGTTTAATTAGTCATATAAAGTAACCGAAATATATTTTTATAGCTGTTTGTGGATGTAATATACCAGTAAATATGGTTTAGTGTTAAAATATTGTTTAAACGTCAGCAGTATTTTAGTTTTATAATATTTTATGGGGATGAGATCATGTATATGGGGAACTGATATATTCGTTCTTTACATTTAATTATTTCTCATTTTTCATCCATTTTGTCTTTATATCTACACGAGGTCGTTGACTTCCTTCTCTATATCTTTCAATATTAAGTCACACTATGAATGATCCCATACAGTCTCGTCTAACCAAGTATGTCGTTTTTGGATTTCTTTTTCCACTCCTTCTAGTAAACTGCACTCACTCTTCTTTCTTCTTTATATATTTTTTATTCATTATTAAGTAATTCTTAAATTTGCTCGATAGCCAATGAGCTATAGCTCATAGTAATCTTTTTGATGGTTCGCCGGTTGCCTATTTATTATCCAGCCTCAAAAGTTCACTGCTGAACATAGTCCTCTTCCTCGTGCTTCCAACCCCATCTATCTTGCGCCACTCTCATCCAGTTTTATTTAGCCTTCTTAAATCGTCAGCCCATCGTGTAGGTGGTGCTTTGTTCATCGCTCATATGTCATTCTAGCTATGTGCCCTGTCCATCTTCATTTTAGCCAAATGATCTACTTTTTTATTGCCTGGAATATTAGAGTAACCTTTTACCCACACAAAGCTAACAATTTTTCTTAGAAAATGTAGAATACTTAACTTTTCAAGCGCATCTACAATTAGTCTGTTGGTATGTATGTGCTTAGAGAAGTATCTTAATGTGAGGAGGACGGACTGTGAGTCGGATAAAATTATATACTCTTCGAAATATAGTGTGCTGTTAATGATCCAATCCAACGCCTTGAAAATGTTTACTAAGTCGGCTGTGAATATTGAGCAATATGATTTTAATTTATACTGAAAATAATCCTGAATATTATATTGCCTACATTTGGCGACTTTGAGCCATCGGTGTAAATTTTACAAGAATAGTTACAGTCTTTCAGCTTGTTCTGTACTACTAAATCTTCGTGAACAACCATGTGAAGGAATCACTACAGTAGGTGTATATTTATATAGTATGCCATAATAAATTAGAGCCAAAGAATTCTCCATTGAATGGATAATGTGATAGATTGGGAAAAGCAATAGCTAGAGTTGGAGAGTTTTTATTTGCTCAACATTTGTTTGTTAGATTTTAAACATGCCATGATAGACAAGATATTTTGTATAACACGCGGTTTTGATTATTAAACTGGCATTTAAGAATAAATTTTTCTGCCAAAAATAGACGTCTTTAATGTAAAGGTCACTTGTTACATTCTGCCAAAAGGGCTGGTGTATGAGTAAATTTGAGGGCTCCTAGGACCAATCTTAAAGCTTTGTATTGTATTTGATCCAATTTAATTAAACAGGATTTTGTCTCTGATCCATACAAAACCTTCCATAATTAAAAATTGATCTAGTATATCGTCGCTTGGATGCAGAAGTAGCCTAAGTCACAAAATGTTAATTTTACAGGAGAGCATTTTTTTTTGTTTTTTTTTCTCAAAATATTATAAAATTATTTTATCAGAAAATTGTATAACAATGTTTATAAAGCTACTTTCCCTGCAGTTCATTGCTTTAACGATAAAGACCACGTTCTAAAAAAAAGCTGGACTGGACATAGACTAGTAGAGTCTCAACTGATGTAGTGTATGTCCAAATTTGGACATAGAATATACTTACATGGAAGTACTTAGGCTAGTTCTGATCAATCCATAATATTAATAATCTAATCATGTAGTAGGTATACGTATAAATTATTTTAACACAAACAGTGTACTTACTTATAAATCGTATATTGTCGGCTTTCAGGTTTAACAAATAAGTTTCTGAAATTATTAACAACTGGACCGTATTAAAAAAAGACAGAAAAATTACTACTTAAAAAATCAAACAGATGGAACAAAAAAGAAAATAAAACAAATAAATTTAACTCAAAATTAGGAACTAAAATTAAACAATTATGAATATTTAAACATCAATATCTGAATCTTCCCCTGTTCGTTTTTCATCATAAGGTAGATTTTTAAAAAAATTATGATATTGACATGAAATAACTTTCTTCTGGCAAAGAAATTGCAAATGGTAGTATTTCTTTTTCGTTAATGGAATTTGCCTCGTATAGTTTGGCTTCAGTTCAATATCTTCTATATTAATTTGAAGTGTCTTTCTACCCTTTTTGACCAGATTAATTTTTTTAAATTCAATGTCTTCAAAATTGTATTTAAAAAAACACATATTTGGATAGTCTGGCCGGGTTTGTAAAATTCGTAATTTGTTCCAGTAAACTTTCTCATTAGATTTATCCTTGTCCCAATTAATAGATGTTTTTGCTAGAAGTTCTTTTAGATCAAATATATTTTCTTGGTCTAATTCAACGACGTTATACGGGTTGTTTCTCTTTGCAGTTCTGACAATTGTTTACCATTGATGAGGAGAATAGACTGGAATATTACGTGATGCTCTTTCAATCACACTATGAATACTGTCTCCCTCATTTTGTGTGTGCCCTCGTTCCAGAAATCTATGACAAATTTTTACTTTATATAATTGAGAAATGTAATTGTATAATGAAAATAAGTATTTATTTCTATTTTGTCCGGCACAATTGTCAGAAAAAAATGAAAACTCATTTCTACCGTGTTCAATATTACGCTTTATAAAATTCAAAAGGCAACTACCTATTTCACAAGAGCCTCTCTTGCCTATGGTTTCATACCACATATAACAGTTGCATTCTTTATTACCCATATTGAAAATAGTAAAGTTATAAGTTGACAATTTTAGCTTATAATACGCTAATCCAACTTCCGACTTTGGTACCTGAAGTATTTGTTGTAAATCAAAAACTGCGCAACAAATCTGTTGATTCTCCTCAGCTCTTTTTTTTTCTGCATCCCTAACTTCTATGGCTAAATTCTTGTTTTTCAAGTGCAGTTGATACATTTCTTCAGCTGCTAATTTCTCTTCAGTAGACGATTGTTCGAATCCATGGCAAATATCGCACAAGTCTTTCTTTGGCTGAAAGAATGACATTAAAATCTGAATTAAAGACAGTCCTGTATATAATTTCCGTTGCTACTTCAGTAATGTTCATATCGGAACAGTATTCCTTGTATAAAGAACACATTCTGGATATATTAAGAGATGCAGGTAAATACAAACGTGTTGTGTTTTTTCTGCAATAGTGACTTTCAATTGTCTGAAAGGAATTTATATGTTCTCGAACGGATTCTTTGACAGATTCGTTGAGTAAGGAGTTTTTGCAGGCCTTTCCTCTTCTGTCTTCTGAAATCGTACCAATGGAACAAGTTTTATTAAGTACAGTTTTAACAACCTGGGCACTTATACAAAGAGTATTTAAAAAGAAAATCTTACACACAGGTACTTTGATGTTGTCCTTTATGAAATAATAATCAAACGTGAATGTTCTTCTGCTATGTTGGTTTGGAGAAGGCGATTCTTCATTTTTCTCTGCAGCAATATTTATCTTCTTTCGGCTAATTCTTGTTTTTTCTTTATTTTTTCTTTGCACTAATTTTGAAATGAAATCTCGTTGTCTGTTGATGACTCCAAGATTCCAGTAACGACCAAATATAGATTGTCTTTCTTCTTCAGGAATCTTTTCGCTACATTTCATTCTACAATGACATGGATCTTTCATTTTCCGGGATGGTTGAAGTTTATTTTTCCAAGAGTTGTATTCCTTTCCGCTATTTCGAGATGCCTTTATTAAATTTCTTCTCCAGGAAATCGGGTTTTTTTTCTTTTGCGTGACTTTCTTATTGATACTTCTTCTTGATCAGGTTCCTGATCCAATAAAACAAATTCGGGATCATTTTCATCGTCATCGAAAGCATAAGGATCAGACTCAGAGGATGACATGTCCAAATAATTTTCCAACACATTCGTGTTAACCAATTTGACAGATCTGCTAGGTTTGGAATCACAAGATTGGTTGAACAGTTTTTTTGGCGATGCTTTATGATGCTCACTGGGTCTGAAACTAGTAGCTTCTTCAGTGTGGTTTGGTTCGTTAAAAAATATTTCTCGAAACGGTTTTGTCGGTGTCTGATTAAATGAATTGGAATTAAAGTATGTTGAAGTTTCCCAGAACTGTTGTAGAACAGGCGATGATTCTAAATTTACAGAATCCATTAACTTAATGGCATATTTTGGAATGGAAACGTCATCGTTGGACTCTGAAGTTAACATTTTATCTGAAACAACAATAATTTGTTTATTGCCATAATAGTTACTATTATCTAAAACATTTTTATTGAGAAACAAACTTTAGGCCTACTCACTATAGGATAATTAATAATAATAAATAAAATAGCATTTTTTAAATAATTTCTCATTTTTATCAGTAATATAATTCTATTAGATAAAAAATGATAATTTTTGTAGTCTCAGGTTCATGCATATAATCTAATCAAACAATAATTTATTCAAAAAGGCCATTTAAATAAAATATTATAGCCAAATCCAATATGACATTTGCCTAGGGTAGTATATAATAATGAGTGACTTTACCCTAATATTTGGTTGATATTAACAGTGCCACTGAATAAACAGCTACTATTTGACATAATAAAATAAAAATAGGATATAGAAAATCACATGAACAATAAATTTTTGTCTTACCTGCACACTGGTTCTTCTTCACTTCAAGCAACTGAAGTATTTTTGTACTTCGTGAGTTCAGCTCCAATGATTTTTGATTAAACATAATTTAAATTCTTATTGAGTTATCTTAAATCGCGAATAAGTTTATGTCTTCAATATATATACGTAAATTTATGCAGAACTAGTCTATGTCCGGCTAAGCGACGGAGACACGATCGGTTTGCTGCGGCGCTCTTACATAGACTGATTCTGCATGAAAACTGACAATGGTACGGAACATAGGCTAGTTCAAGTTTTGATCGATATGAGCGTTAGTTGTAAATATGGACATACAATACTTCTGCATCCAATGTAATGATGCTTTTACTTTCAAATGGACCTAAAATATCAAATTAGTCAAAAATGGACATAGGCTACTTCTGCATCCAAGCGACGATATGGTCTGTGAAATAATAAGTTTATTTTCGTGTCTGCTCCACAATCGTATCAATTAACAACCTTAAGGATATTAAGGCTTTTTTTACACTTGTTAATGCACTTAATATGCTCATTCCAGGTTAATTTGGAATCTAAGGTAACACCTGGATGTGTAAAACTGTTATATACAGGTATTTCCAGCTGGGAGTATATTAAAGTACTAACATTTAGTAACTCTTTCGAAAAAATATACTACACCTTACTTCTTAGGTGAGATATCAAGCCCATAACCATCAAAATACTTTTTGCAATAAAAAATATATACTTTAAGCATAATACACTCCTTAAAAGTTTTTTTCTCAACATAAAAACAGACGTCATCTGCGTATAATAAAATCTTACACTCCATTCCCATAGTATGTAAGTTTAATGAATACAAAGTCCTAAGGACTGAGCCCTGAGGTAAACTTCAAAGTAAATAGCAAGGGACTAGGAACTGAGTCCTGAGGCACACCTTTATTAACTATTCTTTGACCGATTAGTGAATTATTTAAACCAATATGAACTTGTCTGATTGTAAATAGATTGACTGGGACATAAGCACATTTACCCGGCGCTGCTAATTTAACAAGTTGATTAAACAGAAGGTCGAATTTATGATTCGTTCAAATGTTTTCAATATACATGACATAAGAGATATTGGTCTACAAAGCACGTGGTGTTCGTGTGTATTAAGGTATAAAAAATGCTTATTAAAAAAAATACCAATATTAAAAAACAAGTAAGTTAAAATTTAAATATATAGAAAGAACAAGTTGGTTTTTTACTACTTACATAAAAAGTTGTTAAAAACATTGTATGGCCACATAAAAACATTGGAAGGACATCCGTATTAAAAAACAATCCTCATGGTATTTATCAAGGTAAATGCAATAGACTGTTAACTTGTTGATTATTAAAAACTGAAAATGGGGGCATCTTACATGACCCCCTGTAGCTGGTGAGGTTTTATCGACTTACATTACCTCTGATCTGTGCTGGAGTCTTGGGCTAACTGATAGAAAGATGGTATGAAAAATCAGTTAGTACCCGTCAATGTCAAGTGGAATGATGACATCATCATCATCATCATCATCATCATCATCATCATCATCATCATCATCATCATCATCATCATCACTATCAAACTTAAGGGAAGATCTCTTAGAACACTTGATATTATGTAATCATATTAATTATTATTATTAAATAATTTACTTAATATTATTATATAAATTAATTAAAACAATTTATATTATTAACACCGAGTTACGAATTATACGTCGATATGTCTTATCACTATAATAACTAATACCATCAAACCATCGACGTCAAAATGTCAAAATGTTTAAACAAGTGTGATTGCCGGATAAAATAATGCAGGATTTCAAAGAAGAAAAAAAAAGTAAAAGACAACTAGTAAAAAATTACTAAAAAACTATAAAAATAATTTATTTTCCTACAATAACTTAAATTAAATTTTCTGTCACACTTGTTTGCTCTTCTTCATCTTCTTTTTCTTCGAGTATATCAGACTGCCTTTTGACGGCATTTATGGCACTTATTTTCCGCTTCGCTTCTTCTTTTTGAGCTTTACACTCTTTCTGGGACTTAGAGTCTTTGGACGGCTTAAGCTCTTTGTACGGCTTCTCAATAAATGTGTCCTCGATTTGAATTTTGCAATCGTTTTGGTTTAGACTTGTCTTTTGACCGTTCGTGGTGCTAGGTTCTTTCTTGAACAGTGGTTCGAGTGAGGGCACTCTAGAGATCGGTGCGCTTTGCACAAGGAAACTGTTAGTTGGGGAGAGGCGGTAGGGAGACAGGAACCTCATGTCGGCATCTATAAAAAAAATAAAGAATTAGTTAGAAAATCAATTATGAAGTATCAGGTTGATAAAGTGTATTTATTCAACGCAATATTTTTCCAAACTGTTATAGGAAATTATAGGAAATATTTTATATTTTGTGGTGATAAATTATAGATTGTTAAGTTTTAATATATTGCATAATACGTAGGACTCGTATATTACCATGCCGACTAAAAACCTCCTCTTTCTTATGCCGCGGCTTCCTTCGCAGAACCGCCATAAGACATTACTTCACGGAGGGGCAGGATCTAGCTATTTTCTTCCGGTTATCTAAGTTAATACTTTTCTCCTTTTAACCGACTTATTTCTAGCTCAACTCTTTCAATATGTCGAAGAACCTAGAGGACTTTCATCGCAAATGTGCTGATTGTGTCCCAAGCTGTCTTTGATAAAAGCATTTCTCCTACTAAGATCTCTGGTCGAATTTTCTGTTTGATAGCAGTTTCTAGAGTATCGCATTGAGTTAAAAAGTTGAACCGAGGATACACGAAGATCACGTGCTCGACTTCTTCACTGATGTAGGTAATGTGTCTATCTGCCCGTTATTGCGGAATTTCACTACATTTGCCATCGATGCATGCTGTTTTGCAGTTTGGGCAAATGCATATTTCGTATGTTAACACTAACTTGCGAAAAATATTCCCTTATTTTTCTTATGGCTACATACGCAGCTACTACATGAACTTTTAAAAAAATTGATAGAAGTAAGATCAAAGACTTCGAAATATGAGTCTACAGAAGAAGTCTACATGTACATACAATGACTCTACATATAAATACATATATATATATATATATATATATATACATATATATATATATATATATATATATATATATATATATATATATATATATATATATATATATCATGACTAAATCTGCACAGGCAAATATCCAATTGACTATTGAAGATACTGAAATTGAGAGTGTTGATAACTATAAATACTTAGGAACATGAATAACATCAGATGTAGACCAAACCAAAGAAATTAAGACACGCATTGAAATAGCTCGTGCATTATTCATTAAACTTAAAAAGTTTCTTTGTTGTTGAGATATAAGGTTAGAACTACGCCTGAGAATGCTTAGATGTTACGTGTTCTCTACTCTTCTTCATGGCTTGGAAGCGTGTACACTAAAACAAGTCCATTTGAATAAGTTGGCCGTCTTTGAATTTTGGTGTTACAGAAGAATCCTACGAATATCATGGATTCAAAGAATGTCAAACGTGGAAGTAACTAGAAGGATAGGAAATGAGGCGGAAATAATACTAACTATCAAAAGACGAAAACTTGTGTACTTCGACAAAATGCAACTTAAAGAAGAAGATGTAAGTTGCATCTTGTCGAAGGTTGGAAATCATCATGGCTATGCGGACTCTGTTGACTGCCGCTCTAAAAAGTTCTGCACTACTGAATATATATATATATATATATATATATATATATATATATATATATATAAATATATATATATATATATATACATATATATATATATATATATATATATATATATATATATATATATATATATATATATTTACCTAGAACAGAGCCTAGACGAATATTATTTATGATCAGTAAAATAAACCTTCCGTAGCCCTAATGCCGCATGTTTTATTCCATAATAAGATTATTTTTCCAATAGTATGATTAGAGAGATACAATCCAAGGTCATGGATAAGTCACATGTGTTAAGAACAGAATGTTCACCAACCCTTAGACCCCCAATTATGCTCCTCTCAACCTCTGTCTATAGTCTGTGTAACTTTTAGTAGGACTTATAGGCTATTTAAATTTTTAAGGCTATTTTAAATAACCGTATTCTTAACCAAGATTAGATCTCACAGGTATCACACAATTCATTTAAGTAATTTGTTTGTTTAAATATTAGCGAGACGTATGCTAAAGATATTTACTATTTGTTTGTTTTTCTGAGCATTGTTATTAAGGTACAAGATGATATTCGTGATCGAAAATCCAACCAAAAATGGATTAATTCTATTAATGTTGGCAATATTTATGTATTTATGTGCATGATTAGTGCCAATATTGCTGTGACTATACTTCTATGTATTTAAATTTCATTTAGTGTTTTTCAATTTGGCCTATGGTGTGAATTTTATTATATTGATTATTACAAATTTCAGTATAATACTACTTCCCATATTTCAATATAAAAGGACCCCGGCACTTTTCTTATGCAAAACTGGTTTCAGTTACATTGGTTGAAACGTTGCAGAGATCTTTCGTTATGCTGATCCAAAATTCTCATTGTCCCAAGACTCAGAAACCATTTGCTTTTGAGCTAAAGAAGTTCAAAATGTCGATTTTTAGTACAACAAAGTCCAGGAAGTGATTTTGCATAAAAAATAATGACAGTTTGTTTATAAACGTATGTCCACAAATGCTTTCGTTTTCCGGGGTGCCGAAATTTTTCTTGTAGCTCAAACCGGTTCATCTATGCAAATTAAATTTTTTGAGGTTTAAGAGGTAGTTATTGCGCATCTTTTCCCAAAGAACTAAGAACTTTAAATTAATTATTGGCGCGCATACGCGCAATGGCCTCAATTTTTTTAAAGAAAAAAATGTTACACCACTGAGATATTTCAAATTAAAAATCATTTTTAAATTATTCGATTTATTTGTGACAAAAGAAGAAGAAAAAGAAAAAGAAAAAAAAAAGAAAAATAGGTAGATCTCGACGCTCATGAAATGAAGGAATTAGAAAAGCGATGCAATCGAGAGGTTTGAAGAAGGAGCATGCTTTGGCCCGTTAAGAATGGCGGAGGAGAACGGAAATACGGCGATAGCCGTCTCCAAAATGTATTGTAATACTAATAAATGTATTGTAAAATGTGTGAGAAAAAATGTTCCTTCTTTGTTTTTCACATGGGACTCTGTACTAAATAAAACATCTAAACATTTCTTTAATACATTCTCGAGAACTATCTAATAAAATAACAATAAACTAAAACAATAATAGAAAGGACCACTAATAAAATATTAAATAGGGCCAAAGCTGCAAAAAATGTTCAAAACGACCCCTTGAAACATGTCATAAAATTAAAGTCTTAGCCCCAGTACTTGAAAAGCAGCAAATATTCCTGGTTAGAGGTTAGTTTTAATTTGCACGTGTTAATTCCTAATTTGGATCCCTTTGAGTTTTTAATTCGGACGCCCTTTTTCTGGCGTCTTCCTACTGATCTTTTTCCCTGTACTTTTCCTTCCAGTATAATTTGAAGTAATTCGTATTTTTCGCCTCTCAACACATGGCCCAAGTATTGCATTTTCCTCTCTTTGATTATTCTTAGTAATTCTTTTTGTTTACACATGCGATGAAGTCACCTGAAAACATCAGAGATTGGACCCACACAAAAGGAAATGAATTAATTCATCAAGCCCAGAATAGAGAGAAATTTGCCATATTGATCGCCAACCTCAACAGAGAAGGCACTTAGGAGGAGGAGGATGCGAGGAAGTGCCTCAACATTAGTAACTCTTTGTACCCATGGAATTCTCAACATTCGTCTGTATATATACATCTCAAAGGCATCTACTCTTTTTTCTATTTCAGAGTCCATTGTCCAACTTTCACAGCCATACAGTAAGACATAAAAACGTAACATCTGATCATTCGGATTCTAAGCTGCAAACTAAGGTCTGATCTAGTTTTTTTTAGTCTGATCTAAAAAATGTTTTCATGCTCATGAATGCTTTTCTTGCTTGTTCGATTCTTGATAGAATTTATTTTTTTGGATTACATTGACTATTGATATTTGCTACCAAATATTTTATGGAATTTACCTGTTTTATTATTTGACCCTTGGTATATACACTTACGTTTATTGGTGTCTTTGAAAATACTAAAGTTTTAGTTTTATTATTTTATTTATACAACCCTGTCTCACTCCTCCTCGGATTTGTATATCTTCGGATGTTGTGTGCTCTATTTCAATTGTTGCCGTTTGGTGCCAATATAGTTCTGAGATAATTCGCAAGTTTTGTTCGTCAATTCCAGTTGTTCTCATAATTTCGATCATCTTTGATGGTTAACGCAATCAAATGCTTTTCGATAGTCAATAAAACATGCATATACAGCTACATTCATGTCTCTGCATCGTTGCGATAAGACATTTAAAGCAAAAAGAGCCTCTCGTGTTCCCAATTCGTTTCGAGTGTCACTCATCTGGAACTCGCACTTCTTCTTGTAAATTCGTGTATGGATAATTCTGAGAAATATGAGACATTAAGCTTAATATTCGATAATCATCGCATTGTGAGGAATTCCACTTTTTTGGTAATGCTACGAATGTTGATTTTAGCCAGTCTGTTGGTATTTTACCTGTGTCATATATCTTATTGAATAGTGCTGTTATTAACTCTAGGCTTTTAATTTCGTTATCTGCAATTATTTTTAGTATTTCGACATTGATATTGTCTGGACCGTTGGCTTTTTCATCTTTCGGAGATTTTACTGCGTAGATTTCTTCTTCTTTGGTTATTTCTGGGCCTTTTCCATTTATTCGATTATTTGTGGATGGTGGAGAACAAGGTCTATCGTCGTCAAAAAGAGTTTAAATGTATTCTTTTCATCTCTGTAGTTTTTGTACCCTTTTGTACCCATAATTATTTCGTTATCATTTTTTAATATTGTTGCTTGTCTCTTTTTGTGTCTACCTGTCATTTCTTTTACTTTTTTATAAATATTAAAGATGTATTTTTCCAGAAGTTGTTCTATTAATAGGCATTTTGTTGACATCCAGTTTTCTTTCGCCTCCCTGCACTTTTTTCTAATAATTTTGTTGATTCGCTTGTATTCTATTGGGCTTGTTTTATATTTTCGTCTTACGTCCATGAGGTCCATGATCTCTTGCGTTATCCATTCTTGTTTTTTGTTGTATTTTATGAACGCGATGTCTTCTTCTTGTATCTTTGTTATTTTTGTTTTTAGAGCAGTCCATGTTACTTCAATGTCACTGTTTTCTTTTTGACTTTGTACTTCTTAAAGATGTTATTGAGCCATTATTAAAGTACCATTATTAAAAACTAATTTCGAAGTTATATTTGCAGATAACCATGCAGAAAAAACCATGCCGAAGACTAACAAAGAAACGAAGAAGAGGTTGTGGCCAGAAGAAAATATGACTAAATAAGGCTATCGAAGCCACTAGGGAAAGAATGGGTTGTAAGAAGGCTGCCAAGACTTTTTGAAGTACCCATGACCACGCTGATGGGTTTGTTAATGAAAAAATATGGAGAACTAGCAAAAGCAGCTCCTTTTAGAGCAGGAAGGCCTACTGTCTTGCCTCTCGAATTGGAGGAACGGTTGGTTAAGTATTGTTTGTTCATGGAATCTACATTTTTTGGTTTGACTAGACCTTCGGCGGATGGCCTATTAACTGGCTCAAAGGAATGGCATAACGCACTCTTTTGTTAAACATTTGCAAGAGCTGCAGGTTTCAACAAAGAAAATGTGTTATTGTTTTTTTAACAACATTAAATATGCGTTTGAAAAACACAGCTATTTAGCAAACAGAATTTTTAACGTTGACAAAAGTGGTCTTAAAGTATTTCAGAGTAAAGCAGCATTGGTCTCCGAGGAAAAAGGCAGGTAGGCTCTCTTATATCAGCAGAAAGAGGTGCCTTGATAACAATTGTAGTCTGTATGAGTGCCGGTGCCGACTATGTTCCACTCATTGTGATATTTGCTCGGAAATATATACATGAATGCTCAGTTACAAAAAGAAGCTCCTCCAGGTGCTGTCTTTCTCGTGCAGCCATCAGGATGGATTACAACAGAGCTGTTTACAAAATGGTTCGACCACTTTTTGAGCACTATAAAACGTTTAACCTGTTCTTCTAGTGTTTGACGGGCATTAAAGCCACACCAGAAATATTGACATTATCGAGAAGGTTAGGCAGAACCGTGTTACAATTATCTCCTTACCGCCTCATTCAGCTCATAAGTTGCAGCCCTTAGATAAGCCTTTTTGTCTTCTTTAAAGACTATAAGTCAGGAGATTAGGCAATGGTTGTTAATAAACCAACGCCCTCTGACAGTATTTGACATAATGGAGCAGTTTTTGAAGGCCTACATAAAGTGTCAAACGGCAGAAATATCCATCAATAGCTTCAAGACTACTGGAATTTTTCCACTGGATAGAAACAAATTTTCTGATGCCGAGTTCGTTGTGGAAGCCAAAAAGAGAAGCCTAATCTAGACAATAACGGTTGTACATCTCATGATCCTGTTAAAACTTCTTCGAACAACATACTTCTGTAGGCGAGGATGAGGAAAATTCTAAATTTTCTCACCTGGTGACACATTCCCCTTCATAGGTTGCACACGAACAAGCGTCCACCTCAACTCAGTTGGTACACCCTTCTCCCCTACCTCTGCCATTCCCCTCATCAAGTTCTCTTTCAAATCCTTTTTCAGTTTACATAAGCCCCTTTCATATCTTGCCTGTGCCCAACCTGATAAAAAATGTAATATTTTTGTATTTAGTGTGTAATGAAATAAATTTATATATTTATTTAACTGTGAATTATTTCTACATCAGTCATAATCCATTAGACTTCTAGGGGGTACGAAATACGAGGAAAAAGAGGAGTCCGAATTTACAGCATTTTTTTTAAGTGCCTATTTTGTAAACTTTTGCAAAAATTATATATTATATATTTTTAGAATATTTCAAACTATGAAAAATTATTCCTAGATAATGTTAGTTTAGTTCATGATTTTGAAAAATTGACTAAAAACCGACATTTTAAAGCTCTATAACTCAGAAACAATTGAACGAGTCTTAAGGTAATAAAAACTTTTGATCATCATCACCAAAGCTTCTCTCTGCCACTTTTAGTCAATTTAACTGAACCAATTTTCAATAAAAAATAAGAAATACACCAGGAATATTTTCACGAATACGTTTCAGGAAGACGTTTTGAACATTTTTTGTAGCTTTGCGTATTTTTAAAATTTTATTAGTGGTACTTTCTGTTATTGTTCTGGTCTAATGTTATTGCATTAGATAGGTCTTAACAATATAATAAAGAAAAGTTAAGATGTTTTATTTTTTTGCATAAGAACGGAGCCTCATATAAAAGAAGAAGAAAGATTTTTTGTCACAAATTAAACGAGGAAATTAAAAATGATTTTTAATTTGAAAAATCTCAGTGGCGTAACTATCTACCAAATATTTCATTTGCATATATCTGAACCGGTTTCAGAGCAATAAATAAATCATCAGTTGGTAAGAAAAATTTCGATACCCCGTATCGAAATTCGATAATCGAAATTTCCGTATCTCGGAAAACAAAGCATTTTTGTACAGCAACATGTCATTATTTTCTTATGCAGAATCGCTCTCTGAAGGTTGTTGCACTTATTTCGTAACACTCTGTATACTCTACAAAGATATTTTATCCAAATGGACTAAAAACCGATATTGAGAACCCCTGTAATACAGCAACAATTGATTTCTGAGTCTTGGAGCAATGATAACTTTTGATCAGCATGACTAAAGCTATCTCCCTGCAAAGTTTCAGCCAATCTAACGTAAACCACTTTTACATAAGAAAAGTGCCAGGGTCTTTTGATGTTTCTATTTGAACGGTCATGGAAATTAAGATTTCATGTTTAGAAGAATTTCATTGTGTGGTGTTAGACTTTCACTACACTAGCCAGCCAACTACACTACAGTTTCTCCCAAAAGAAAGTCATGTCACACTTTTTTACTTTTATACAAACTTCATAGTGTTTACAATGTACAAAGGTCGCGGTTGCGACTTACATTACGACGGTCAGCGATAGTACTCACTGGATTGAAATAGGGTGAGTTAACCAGTAATTGACCAGCAACCAGTAATTGACCAAAGATAACTCTAAAGCTAAAAATAAGATACCTGTAAATCTTAACGTCTATGTAATAGGTTTCCTGTATTGTTTTAACCATGTGGCTAGTAGATTGTGCCGTAATACTACTACTTTATTTATATAGAGCGCGTCGAGAGGGCGTAACAAATTGACTTGTCAATTTTCAGTTGCAGTGTGTGACTTAGTAATAAGCATGGTAAGTGAACAGTTTTACTTAAATCTGTAATCATCGAAAAGACCTATACAAACAACTTATCAAAATTAAATATAGAGCATATAAGGTTTTTGATAGTATTTTAATATATTTTCGAGTTTTTTTGGGAAAAAATCGAGAGGTCTATTACGGGATTGAAAATTATACCTATTATCTAGTAAATAATTTCATTGGTCAATTACTAGATTTCGCTAATAGTGACTATTTCCCATCTTTTTGGCTCTTACAATGCACACCATTTATTATTTGAGTTCTTTATTTTATTAAAATTGCAAATGAAAATATCTGTCCAGATTTTGACCACAAAAAACAGTGGTTAACTACTGGCACCGTGTAGTTGTCAACTACCGATGATCGGTGGTCAACAAGTAGCTTTACCACTGGTCAATCACTGATTGGAAATTTTTATATTATTTCTTTTCCAGCAAAATGGCTGCCACGGTTAAGAAAGCCAAAGTATTTTTCAAATACTCAGAAAATGACCTATTACAAGCCATTGAGGATATTAGGAACAACGTATGTTCAATACGTGGAGCAGAAGGGACGTAAAAAAAAGTTCCGTTTTTCCCCGGAAAAACGGAAAATGGGTCCTCCGACCATTTTGACTGCAGAGGAGAAAAACATATTAGTGCGTTGGATTACTGCTTCAGCCCATAAAGGATTTCCTCTAAACAAAAACCTGCTTTGTGAAACACTAAAAGCTATAATCGATAGTGATGGTCGTCCCAATCCTTTCAAAGATGGCAAACCAGTATCAGGCAGTAGCATGAAGATATACGCAGATACTTTGCAAGTGAATATGCCGAAGATATCTTACAAGATCTCACAAAAATATTTAACTCTGATGAGTCAGGTTTTGCTACAAATCCTAAAACAGGTTTGGTCTTAGGACCAAAAAGGATGAAAAATCTCTATGATATCAAATCTGGTTTAGAAAAAGAATGCATTACAGTCCTCTTTACAATTTCAGCAGAGGGACAAATTTATCCTACTATGGTTGTTTACTCCTATAAGCGAATTCCTGCAGAAATAGTACGAAACAAAAATCCGGACTGGGACATAGGTAAGGTATTTTATTTATTTAAATTTTTACTTTATTTCTTGGACGATCATAAATCTCATTTGACCTATAATCTCAGCAAATTTTGCACAGAGAATGGAATTTTTTTCTTTAGTCACTTTTTCCAAATGCAACGCATATTCTGCAGCCGGCAGACGTTTCATTATTTGCAACCTTAAAAGCTAGTTGGAGGAAAATTGTTCTTAATTGGAGACGATCAAATAATAATAAGCCAGTTATTAGAAAATGCCATAGAGCGAGTTAGTAAGGATTCTGTTAAAAACGGATATCGTAAGTGTGGATTATATCCCTATAATGTAAATGCTATAGACTTTGGCAAATACATGCAAGACCCTTCCAGAATTTTGGGGGAAAACAAGGAAAATAATATAAGTAGAAATAAACCCACTGCATTTAAGATTCCACATTTTCTTTATTTTGAATCACTAATCCGTTGGAAAGAAGAAAAGAATTTAAACGTGCTGAAATGGACAGGTGACGAATCAGCAAAGGAGTTGTTTGAAATATGGAGGAAGTTAAAGATGAGATGTAAAGAAACAAAAGAAAGTGAAGTTCTAGATGCAGAAAAAGAAGAGAATAACATTAAAACCTAACTAAAACCTCAGAAAAATGACACCACTATTATCCACTGTTGAACGAGACAACGCCTCCAGGACCATCGATGTCTAGCCCTAACTAAAATTTACAGACCCCAAAAATTAGCACTTTTTTCTTAGACCACATTTTTTGGCCAGAAGAGTCGCCTGAAAAGAAAAACCAAGTTGTGAAAAAGAAAAGGCTGCCTTATGCTACTACGTCAAAAAAGTGGCTTGAGTATAATAAAAACAAAGAAACCTTGAAAATGAAAAAATTAAAAGAAAAATAAGAAAGAGCTACAATAAGAAAAAGAAAAAATTAAGAAAAGCAGTAAAAAGCTGTAAATAAAAATATTAAAAATCAGAAAAAAGTTCAGACAAAAACCAAAAAGCCTAAAATAGATTATTCCGAAAGCGAGGGAGATGAAGAATGGTCTGAAAGCGGAACAAGTCTTGACGATATATCAGAACATTTTACGAGTGATAACGAAGAAGAACCCTTTGCTGAAAAAGAAATGCAAGTAAAGGACGGAGAATTTTATTTAGTTAGTTTTCTTGGGAAAAAAATATCACACAACTACGTTTGCACTATTCTAAACGTAGTTAGTCGAAATGAAATAGAAGTTCAAGCTCTTTGTCCTGTTGACGAAGATAAGTCAAGCTATAAGCATATCGACGGTGATATTAGCATAGTCACTAAAGTTCAACTCTTATGTAGGCTGGAGCAGCCAAAACTTGTAGGTACTGAGAATCGTATTAGGTATAAGTTTTCCGCTGCAATACCTAGCAAGAAGTAAGTATCTAATATAAAATGTTAACGTATCAAATTGAAGTTTTATTTATATCGTTTGGTATAGATCAATTACTGGAAAACATGGTCAAATAATAGTTGTCAAGTGGGCAACAACCGGTACAGTACGAATTTTATACTATTTTTTTTTTCATTAAAAAAAATTTTTTAGGTTTAGTTTCAACGCTTTTACAGGGTCTTACATTATAAGTGAACATTTCAGCATTTTTTGTTTTTGTGTAGAATAAAAAGTAAAAGGACTTATACGAGTTTAATTATGAAAATTTTCTTAATTGGTCAATTACTGGTTAACTCACTCTATGAAAGCTTTGTATTTGAATTTGTCGCCTTTAAATATGCAGCTTACAAGGCCGGATATAATAATTTTTTTTATTAGTTACAATAACATTTCTTACTTATTTGTTTAATATTTATTGTTCTATCAATATCCCATTTGTCATTGACATAATTTTATAGTTTATTCGTCTTCCGGGTTTGGACCGTGTCATTTGTGAGTGACCCAAAAGTGGGTTCATCTCGACGTTTCGCTACAATTGTATGTAGCTTCTTCAGGAGAACAAAAAAAGAAAAAGAAAACAAAAGACAGGAAGATGGGTAGTTAGCAACGGTAACTCAGTTACTCAACGCAACCAGAGGCGAATACTAACTACCAAGATGGGCGTTTGGTCACAGTAACTCAACTACTTAACGCAGCGAGAGGTGAAAACCAAATGCCAGGACAGGGATTCACGTCCAACAGCTCAGAACACTAACGCGTCGAGAGGCGGGGAGTGAATCCCTCCCCGCCTCTCGACGCGTTTCATTCCCCGCCTCTCGACGCGTTAGTGTTCTGAGCTGTTGGACGTGAATCCCTGTCCTGGCATTTGGTTTTCACCTCTCGCTGCGTTAAGTAGTTGAGTTACTGTGACCAAACGCCCATCTTGGTAGTTAGTATTCGCCTCTGGTTGCGTTGAGTAACTGAGTTACCGTTGCTAACTACCCATCTTCCTGTCTTTTGTTTTCTTTTTCTTTTTTTGTTCTCCTGAAGAAGCTACATACAATTGTAGCGAAACGTCGAGATGAACCCACTTTTGGGTCACTCACAAATGACACGGTCCAAACCCGGAAGACGAATAAACTATAATTCTGACTCTGGCCGTGGAAGCCTACGATTTCATTTGACATAATTTTAATTTAAACGCATGTAAACCAATTCGCTTTAAGTTTATTAAGATTTAGATTTCTTAAGATTTTGTGTCCCTTACCTTACTATGCATAGAAAGCTCAAAAATGTTCTCTATAAAGTTGGCACAAGCGGACAATAAAACAACAACAACATAAATGAAATATATTTCTCTAACATTCAATGACAGTACTGCAGCTACAATAAACAAAGATAACATGTAATATATATTTTCGAAAAGCTGCTAATATAATAATTCGCCCCTCTTCATATTCCTATCGTATCTATAATTATGACTCTTGTAAATTGGCGTATTTAATAATGTAGATACGTTTTAGGAAAATAGAAGACTTTTTCAATCTACATCTGACTAATACTGAACGTTTCTACCCTTAAATCTAAATCACAGTCATGATAATTGCAATCTTCGGCATTTTTAACAATTTATATTACAATGGTGACATGTCGGATGCTGGAAGAGTTGTATCTGGTGTTTCTGGAAATAAACAAATGGCAAATTGATTCAAAATAAATTACAATAGAATATTGAGAAAAAGAAGATAGAAAAAAGAGATAGAAATAGAAGTAGATAAGAGGAACATTTTCTTTTTCGTTGGAATTATACTCGCCATGGGTTTTAATCTGCATATGCATGATTATCATTGAACGTAAAAAGGGGGACTATAAAGAAAAGATAGAAGCAAAGTAGATAACAGAAACCTTTTATTGCTAAAACTGTGATCAGTTTAACATTTTAGATTTTAGCAATGATGTTTATTCTGTCCTTTCGGTTTCTTCCATGCAACGGTTCATTATAAATGAAAGATGAAGAAACGAAGTAGAATCTAAAGTAGATAAAATTAGTCTCCGAAAAGTTTATCGACTATGACCTAATGCCTCGTAGTTGTGTAAAATATAATTGATTATTTCAGATTCTTTGCTACAGAGTATGCAGCTTGAGTCTCCATGACAGTCCCATTGCATGCAGGGGTTCTTTGACAGGCACATATCCAGTAAGCAAGCCTCTTATGACTCTGAGCTGATAGCTGCATAGTCATTAGAGCTGCTAAGTTGTCTGCATAGGCCAGGAAATAATGCATGTCATTGCTGAGTCCAGTTATCAGCCCATTTATAAACAAATTACACAAGAGAGGAGAAAAGACTCCGCCTGCGGATAGCCTCTAACTGTACCATCCGGTAATACATCTTCAGCTTTTTCGCTTAGTCCTTTTAGACGAATCGTCCTTGTGATTGCTTCGTAGATGATGTTGTCGAGTGCTCCCTCTATATCAAGAAATAAACCGAGCATGGCAACGACACTGCACCATCTGTGTATGCACCGAGTCCCGTAGAGAGTCCTGCTCTATAGCATGCATACTGCCGTTGATGTACAGTATGAATGACATCAGGCTCATAGGCCTTAAAAACCCTCCTTATAAGCCTCCATACTTTTGGTGTGTACCCCAGTCCTAGGCGGTAATTTATAGGGCTTAAATGAGTTTATTGTCCATTTTATTTTGTTCTGATTTTTTGTAGTAATGCTTTTGTTATGTAACCTCTGTTAGTTTGTTTTAGTCTATTACTTATACCATCCTCAGTTTTTAGTCTGTTTGATGAATTCTAAATACTTAAATTTGTTTTTTACTTTGACTTATTTTCATTTGTATTTGTCGTCTCGTATATTGATGTATTTTGCAATTACCTCTTCGGTTTGGTTTAGGTTAATGTTCATTTCATGCCTTGTGTATTCCAGCTCTAATTTTCTAATCATAAAACTGATACCGTCTTTAACTTAAACGATGACTACTTACTCATCAACGAAACTTAAGATAATAAATATTTGTATTTCCATTCCGTTGCACTTTCTTTTCAATGGTTTCAGAGTATTCTCTATTTTATTTTTAGAAATTTCAGTTTATCTTTACTTAGTTTCGTACTTTGATTGAAGTCTTCGTTCTCGTGTTCTCCAAGAGTTTCTAGGGCAGCTTCCTTCATGCAAGAAATAGTCATAGAAAAGAAAAGTGCTATGTAATTTAAAGTTAAAAACAAATTCACACACGTTAAAATTTTGTGCGTTAACAAAGAAAATAAAAGAGATAAAAAGACAGGTAAGAGATTATTAGAAAAGTCACTAAAGTAGCTACAACAATAAATAATACTTACTAAATATATCTGCCTCTTTATATGAAAATACTAATTAAATACTGGCATTTTTTATATTTAAGATATTAAATTACAGTAGACTCCCTCTTAACTGGTCCCGCATTAACCGGCCGTCATATTAACCGACCACACCCTCTTCCTATTGTTTTGCATACGAGACGATCATCAAGAGCCGCTTGATCATCAAGAGCCGCTTGATCATCAAGAGCCGCTTGATGATCGTCTCTCGCCCCCGGTTGTCGGTTGTCACTTGTCAGTTCGGTTTTTGCTTTCGAGGAGGATTGAATTCGTCTTGTGCGAAAATGAGTGAGAAGCGTAAACGTGTGGTTGTGACGATGGGAAAACGTCTAAGTGTGCTTAAACGGATCGACAAAGGTGAATCGGTAGAGAAAATTTGTTCAGAGTTGAATGTGGGGAAACGTACAGTGAATGACTGGAGAAGGGATTGGCGTTCAATAGAGGATTTCTGCGCCCAAATAGAATCAGATAAAAATTTAAAAACTAGATGCTTAGTGCTTAGTGCATTGAGAAAAAAAAACGAAATTCGAGATAGATGAAGCTCTTTGGTTCTGGTTCCTTCAAGAACGGCGAAGGGGCACACCTATTAGCGGTGCGATTCTAAGGGAAAAGGCTTTATGTATACACAACAAAATTATAGACGGAGGCGAATTTATTGCAAGTGAAGATTGGCTGACTCGCTGGAAGGCACGTCACGGAGTTAAATATGCACACGTAAGTGGAGAAAAAATGTCCGCGGACGCTTCAGGTGCAACTGATTTTAGCTCCAAGTTTGTAGTAATTATAAAAATGAAAAAATTAAAACCCGAACAAGTATATAACATGGATGAGACTGGTCTCAATTTTAAAATGCTTCCAGAAAAAACATTTTTGGGAAGTCATAAAAAATCAGCTTCTGGATTTAAAAAGAATAAAGTGCGCATTACAGTTGCTGTTTGTTCAAATGCAGCAGGAACCCACAAAATTCCTCTTTTCGTTGTTGGTAAGTCCGCTAAACCGCGTGAATTTAAAAATTTACATCCATCGTCCCTCCCCGTATTATACAAATCACAAAAATCAGCTTGGATCTATTCAAAGAATGGTTTGAGTATGAATTTGTTCGGAGAGCAGCACGCCATCTTAAGAACGTAAATCTTCCCACTAAAGCAGTCCTACTTCTGGATAATGCTCCAACTGATCCTGGAAACCTAACATGTGAGACAGATGACATAAAAATTATCTTTCTTTCTCCTAATGTGACAAGCTTGGTGCAAGCTATGGATCAAGGGGTGATTGAAAGCTTGGAAAGACGATACAGACGTAAATTACTGTCCGAAATTTTACAATGCGTAAAAAGTGAAGATCTCAATCTTATTAATTGAGTTCATTGAATCAATTAAATAGTAATTACTTGTTGATATCATCAAAAAAATTAACATAAAGGATGAAGTCTTGGCGAAAACATTGGACCAACATTGAGGAACTTGTTGAGTGTCAACAATCACACTAAGAAGAAAATTCTATCACCATTCTTCAAGATCTCAAAACGTTATCCGCAAATGTCCAATTGCAGGCTGAAGATATTGAAGAATGGATGAACTGTGACGAGGAACTTGAACACGAATTTTTGACAGACAAAGAAATAATTACACTAGCAACACATGAAGAGCCCTATGAAAATGAGGAGACTGATGATGATGATGTTGACGGAGAGGAAAAGATCGGCCACACCAAAGCGAGGGCTGCAATGGAGTATTGAAATATATGAAGTATATTGAACAACAACCTGGGTCATCTTCAATAGATGTCTTGGTTTTTAAAAAATGGAGAGATATAACTTTTAAAAATTCACTTAATGTCAAGAAACAGACGAAAGTTACCGATTTTTTTAAAACAAGTTGTAAAATATTTAAATATGTATATATGTACATAGAAATAAATGGTATTTTGTAACCGTATACTTCGTGATCTTTATTAATATACACCTTCCTGTACATGTGTTTGATATATCTATGTATGTATTTGATTTTTTTCATGAAAATGCCTGCACATCGGATTAACCGGTCATTTGGTCAACCAGCCAGGTTCTGGTCCCGAGGTGGCTGGTTAAGAGGGAGTCTACTGTATTGATACATTTACTTTTCATTTACTTTTAAAGTTGATAGTTTAGATATTCACCTCTTCTGTACTATTAGAATAAAGTATTAAATACTCTTGGTTGAAATGATATTCTAGTTTCTATTTTATGCTTAATATTATGTCTATGTGGATTTTTTTCTTAGTTCCTTGCATATCATTTATTTAAAATGATTATTATTAACAATTTGTAAAATATATTTTATTAACCAGTCTCAAAATTTCCTAAAATTAGATTTTTTTGATGTAAAACATCAAATTCGGCAAGTTAGACTTGTTGATCTGGTGGCGTAGTTTCTACGCCGCCGCCTTATTTGGTTCTCTCTTACCGCACTAGGGTACGCTCATAACGGAGATGCAAAAATGGCATATGATATTATTTATTACTATAGTTATATTAAATTGTAACTAACATCTAATAAAAAAATAAAAACTCGCAGCCAGTTATAAAATTTAAAGAAGTGCGAAAATCGTTTTTCATTTTCCATTTAAATCGTCAAAATAAAATTGACTGTGCTTATATATAAAATATGTAGTAATATGTGCCTAAATAACAAAACTTAAACTCCTAAATTCGGTAAATATTAAGACCAATTCATTTATTTAAACTATTTAAGATAGCGATCCTAGTTTGCGAAAGACAAAAACATCAAGAAAGAAAGAAAGAAACAACAAGAAATTTGAGATTTGAAAGTTATTATGAACTAAACAAAGATGCATACTCGGAGAATTTTATTAGAATTAATACCGAAGGAATGTAAAACAATATGCATTTTATATTGTGAATATTTTTCAAAGAACTGTTCATGAAACATTTTATTACATCAACTCATATTAGCACATAAACAATGTCTGTTTTTTTTCTTCTGTAATACTATTTATTGGATTTTTTATTTCCTAATTTGTCCTATTTAATTTTAATTATAATCACTGTTATAGTAGTTGCTCCATCTTCTTCTTAATGTGATTATTCGTGACGAATGTTGGCGATCATCATGACAATCTTTATCTTGTCTGCAGCAACGCGGAAAAGCTGGGTACATATTGTGTTGACCAAGTTCTAAGTTTCTTTAACCAGTACGTTCAACTTCTTCTTTCCATGATTTGTCCCTGAAAGATGGTTTGCAATAGAGCATATATTTGTATTCATTTCGCATAATGTGTTCGAAGTACTACAACTTTCGAGATTTGATGTGTTCATTATTTCTTCGCTTTTCTTTGTTCTTCTGAGGAACTCTCCATTTGTAATTTGGTCATCCACTGGATCTTGAGTAGTCTCCGATACAACCACATTTCAAATGCACACATCTTCGTTCAAGGCCACGATTTGACACCTTAAAACACAACAGAAAAGAAGAGATTGTGGCTTTTGCAGAAGGTCCTCATCCAGTTGAAGGTGAATTAAACTGTTCCGATGCGTGCTCTTATCTCATGATTATTGATCCATTCTTCATCTATCTTCGTCAGTCGTTATCATGGTATTTCCATTTTTATCTAAAAGAGTTGTGTTGTGGTTTATTTTTTGCAACCTTGTCATTTCTTTAATCTTTTTATGTGGGTTGAATAGGTCCTATTTGTTCTGAAGATCTTCTATATCTTTACATTTTTCCTCATAGTAAGTTTGTTTTGCCTCTCTTATCATTTTTCTGATTTCACTGTCAATGCTTTTGTTATTGTGACTATCTTTGTTCTTGGATTGTCTTCTTTGGCCCATCCTGCCGAGTATTTCGCCGATCATCCAGTTGTCTCTCTTTCTTACCGGTTCTTTTAATATCTCTTGGCATGGAACGAAGAGGCAGTTTTTTAATGTTTCCCATTGTTGGTTTATCTCGTAGGTGTTAGTATATAATTTATCAAAGTTTTCGTTTATTTTGAGTTTGTTTTTTATATCAGCTTCTTTCAGTTTTCTAACATCTAATTTTGGAGTTCTTTGGGTTTTTCTAATACGTTTGAGCTTAAGCGTGACATTAGCGATTAGTGGGTTATGGTCTAATGTGACATTTGCTCCTGGATATGTTTTAAATGATTTGATGGCGTTACGATATTTCTCGTTATCGTTATATAATCGATTTGGTTTCTTACCACTTTTACCACTCTATCGTTACGTTCACATGGTCCTTGATCTCCTGTTATTGTTCCAGCTCTTCCCTTGCTGACTTTTGCATTGAAATCTGCACCCATAACTACTGTGATTTCCCTGTTCTTTGTCATTTCTAGTGCACCTTCAATTTGTTGGTAGAATGTTTCTACTTCATCTTCTGTTGCATCCGTCGTTGGCGCATATACTTGGATCAAATTTAGTTTTGTGTGTGATGTCCTTATTTGTAGTAGCATCACTCTTTCTGAGATTGGGACAAAACCTTGTATTGACTTGTTGAGCACCGTCTTAGTGAGAATCCACGCTTCTACTCCATCTAGTAGTACTCGAAAGAAATAGCAATCTGCCATTCTAACTCAAAGATCGTGGCTGAAAAGGATGTTCCCCATTTTAATTAACATTGCTGGGCCCCATTCTATTTGGTTTTTAATTTCAACGGATAATTTCCACCCCCATTGATATTTCTGCCGAGATACAGAAGTTTCTCTATTTTACCCAGCGCTTCATCACCCTGTATGGTCGTCAATGCAGGTAGCTAGTACTAATGCATCGTTTAATGATGTTGACGATTGCACTACTCACTACCAAGTCTTCCGTTTTCCCTATTAAGGTTTCCGTAAATATCTTCTCTGAATATAAGTTTAATGGTAGAGTTGAGAGTATACAGCTTTGCCTCACTCTTCTGTTTAAATTTATTTCATTCGATAGTTCTTGTTCTCTTATGCTTGCCACTTGATGCCAATATAGGTCTGTTATTATTCATGTCTTTATCAACCAATTTAGCTGTTTTGGTATGTCGCAATTTTGTCAAAAGCCTTTTCAAAATCATTTGTGCAGATGTATGCATTTTGGTTTATATCTCTGCATCTCGTTATTAGTACTTGGATAATGAATGGAACTTTTCTCGTACCGAAGTCACTCCTAAATCCAGTACTACTATTTATCTCTTTAATTATTACTAGCAGAAATACCTTTCAAATGTGACTCATCAGACTTATTGTTCGTTAATTCTGGCCGTTACTGGCATCCTGTAAAGAGATGTACTAGCTATATATGACTGTAGTTAGAAATATGATTACGTATGGCGCACTTATATGGTGGTCTAAATGCCAACAAAAAACCATCAAAGAGAAGCTGAATAAGCTTCAACGACAACCTTAACCGCCTCCATGGAGGTTATACTTGACCTTTCTCCATTTAATTAAAGGATGGAAATGAAGGCGAAGATAGAGGCATACAAAAGGCGGATAAGACGCCATGAAACAAGACAAAAGAATATCAGGATCAAATCTGGTGAGATAATTAAAAATCACCCAGAGTTAGAAATGGTACCAGTTGCAATGCAACCTAAATATAATTTCTGAAAGTTATTTACTGTCCTATTTCCAGAAAGAAATGAATCTCATAATGGCAGATCAAAGCTCGTATACAGGCGGCTTTAAAACTGATGAAAGAATTGTAGCAGGAGTATATGGAGGGAATCTAGGACTAAGCATAAGTAAGAACCTAGGTAATCACTCTAGAATTAAGAGGAATAAAAAGAAACTGCAGGGACCGAACAATAAAAATTATATCTGATAGCTAAGTTGCATTAAACGCACTGAAATCGAATCTGATTGATTTCATGTTAGTTTGGAACTGTCTTCAGAATCGAATTTTAATCGGAAAAAATAACAAAGTGAGTTTACTCTAAGTGTTTGAACACACTGGTATTGAAGAGAATAAAAAAAGAGGACTTATTTGCCAAAAGACGGGTAAAATAAACATTCATAGGCCCAGAACCTTCTTTGCCATAGCAAGAAGCATAGCCAAAAGAACAATATCGGACGGGGTGGAACGGATGAAACGTAACGATGGATAGTACGAACAAACTTATCTCAAATATTCGAAGGCACATGTTTTATTTTCTTTTATTATCAATTTGAATATTCAACTTATTGTCAGTTTATGTTACTGGATTATTTAGGATTACAGAAAATACACTTACATATTTTCACTATACGGATACTATACATATATTCACTATACGAATATGCCATAACCACCTCCTGCTTTAATAACCGTATAAACCAAACCTTCACCCAACTCCATACATAAATACACTCTTATGCACACCCAATACACACATCAAACCCACACACTCATACCTATCATTAATACACATTACACTTTATCTATACGCTCACACTCAAAACATATAGAAATTCATAAACATATGGAAATCCAACTCTCATAAACACATAAAATCCACAACATTCAACTAACATATTACAATCATACATCCAAACACAACATCAAAACAGTACACAGTGAGCACCACACACACTCCTTAAGAGTCGAATTCTGAATCTGAAAGGAACCGTTTTCCAAGGAACTTGTGCTTCAAGTCGGTTAAGGTTATAGTTCTTGTGACACTTCTGCCTACAGCGGCGGCACCCGGTCTTAGTCTACACACTAATTGCATACATATTACACCAAATAATAAATATATAAACCTCCATCCTTGAAGAAGCACAAAGCTTAAATAAGGTTAAAACTCTGGCACCACATATTTTAAACTACATCTTACAACAATAAAAACTATCATCTGTCAGTTTCTTCTTTCTTTTCTTGTAAAGAAAAAAGATCTATTAGGTATACATAGGAATGATCTGTCAAATTATCGTAGGTCTCTTAACAAGACACTGTCACAGAATAATAAACAATGTTATTTATTATTGTTATTTATTTTGTGACACTGTCGTCTCAAGGGGAGCATGATCCAAATCGGACTGACAGAAAGTACGAATTGTATATTCTGTCAGACTGATGACGAGAAGACGGAACACGTTCTGCGCAACTATCCAGGTTTGGCTAGAATAGAGCTCAATACATTTGAATAAAAGTAGTCAAGCGACCACTCATGTTGAACCTAACCCAACCCAACATAACCTAAATCTTGCTGTTGCACGGTGTTTCCTTGGTATTGTGATAAACGTCGACCTAAGTAAATCAGTTAGTAGTATTCCCGTGCCATAATGTTGGTTAAAGAGATCAAACAATATTTAATTGCAATTTATCCAATCAACTTTAGTATTTTAACACTCATTAGGACAGAGTTTTTTTCCAATTTTTGTTATTTGCATTTTCATTACATGTTCTCGTTCTGCTCTTGATAGACCTGTTATGGCAATCGTCGTAGAGTGTTCTATTCTTTAATCTTCTTGTAATTATTCAAACATGTAGTTTTTTCTTACTTTTATTTGGTCGTTGATATCTAGCAGGTACAATATGTTTCTTTTTGTCTTCTAGACTTTGGGATAGTTGTTTTCGTTTATTGACAGTCATCTCTTTTAATTTCTTGTGAAGCTAATATGGTTATTTTTAACTATCAAGATTAGCAAATGCAATTCTTTCAACAATGATTATATATAATGTGTGCAATGCTATTAATTCGGTTAAATCAAATACCGTAGAAAACGTGTAGTATATTGTCATTTAAATAAGGCGTACCTATGTACAAATGATAAATAGAAACACACCCCTCACCTTGCTAAAGAATTTTTGTTTTGAGTTTTTTTTTTACATCCGAACAAAAACTCGGATATATCGCCGTAGTTATCAGTACTCATCCTTACAGATTGTGGTGATTCAAATTAATTCCATTACATTAAGAATCACCCATCCTTAAATTTTTTTACAATTATCTTTGAAAATTTGAATTAAAAAAAATCCAATAGTTTAACCATTCCATCACCAGCGTATTTTACATCGCACCTTTATCCTTCACCTTACAATATGACAAGACAGTACCCACCAATAAAGCAAACATAACTTCCCTAACGATGTTTTAACTTACCAGAAATTTGCTGAATTCTATAAAATTCCGACAGATCGGCTCCTGAACACAGAGGGGTATCAATAGCTACGGTGTTATCGAATTTTGAGTAATTAACTTCGTAACCTTGTCTGTCTTTATTATAAGATACGACAGATTCGAACCTGTGCCCCCATAGCACTTCATTAGCCACGTAACTCGATCTAGCCTGCGTAGTTTGACCGGTACTTTCTATAGTCCCTTCCAGTATCACTACGATTTCGAATCTTTCGTGTAACATATCACTAGCAGTTAGGTAATAAAAGGGAGAGTTTTCATCGATACGATGGACGATCGTCATCGGCCAGATGAAGAAGAGGTTTCCATCGCAGCCATCTGCGTTCACCTCCAATTCCGTCTGGAAGTTACTCAGAACCTCTCCTTCTTTCGTAGTTTTCGATCGAATGAGTTGTGCTCGAATACTTGCTCCGATAATGTGACTCTTTCGCATGTCTCCTACTCGGAACATAAGGCAGAGGTGGCCTTCTCGCTGACAGATGACAGCGTTCTTTGAGAATTGCAGTGTTTGCGTTCTCAATTTAGGACGCGTCATCTTGGCAAAAACTATGCCTACCATAAACGCTTGGATAATCATTCCGGCTATGCTTTGAAGACACATGAGGAATATTGCTTCTGGGCATTCTTCTGTTGTCGTTCGTACACCATAACCTAAAAATATATTGATTTTATAAATAATTAAACAATGAAAAGAAAATGTTAAAGAGTAGAATTATTAGAGAGTTTAAAAAATTTACATTCTTTAGAGTTGGTGGTTACATTCTGATGGAAATTCATTTTTAATATAATTATGTGTAAGAATAAAATATCAACAAAGAGTGTTTGTGATTTCAACCGAAGTTATATTTTTATTACCTCGATATAAGATGTTACGTTAAATATTACCTTTTCAAGAAGAATGTATTCAAATTAGAGTATGTTTAAGATTATTTTAGAATTATTATAACACTATGTAATTTATTTATACCAGCGTTTGGCTATTTACGTAAAAAAAAACAGTAAATTTCCAGTGATTATTTGGTCGTTTCAGAAACTCTACATTTTAAAGTTTGTATATTTTTTAAACGTTTCTGACAAATTGATGTATTACTGTTTTTTTTAAGTGAAAACTTCTATACTAAAGCTTGAAAAAAGTATACCCTGTTGGATTGGAAGCAATTTCAACTTGTGATCAACATTAAATCGGTTAATGTGATGTACTCAGTGACGATTTTGATTCTTCTTCTTGGGTCTCCCTTTGGAGTTTCTATTTAATTTGTCTTTTGCTACCTGGTACCATTGTCTTCCAGCCTTTTCTTTGACATCGTACAGATCATCTTTATTGGAGGTCGACCCACGCTTCTCTTATGTAATCCACGTATCCACTATATTATGCCTTTACAAAAATGAATTGCCTATTTATTTATTGATCTCTTTAATTTTTCACAAATTAGTAAGTAATAATTATTAAGGACCTAGCAAGTCTTTATTGAAGTAGCGTCGTTGTCGGTCGCTCTAGAGTCTTGAAAGTTGATTTCAAGGTTCTTACTGGTGCAAGGAAGAACCTTGCTCTACTTGGAGCAATATGTCTTCTTCTTCTCACATTCTTAGGTCTTTTTCTCTTAAAGGATCGGATCCTAGAATCTTTAAATTTTGTACATAGTTTCTTCTTGATGAAAGAAGATATATTTCTTTAATATACAGGATGTTCTATTTAAAAAATACAATTTTGGTTCATTACGTTGTTCTGACTGACCCTGTATAAACGAAAGTAATTTTAAATTATAGACGTATTTGTTATAAAACGTTTTTTTGTATATTCCATAGTTAAGCCATAATCAAAGAAAGCCATAGGTTTGGCGCACCCTGTATATGTTATATTCAATAATTCTATCGGATTCATGGATATTCCTGTTTTATTTTTCATACTTTTTGCTTGTTATTTAGAGATTTCTTGTACCTTAGTTTATACCAGTAACTTGCAATAACCTTTATTGCATTTATATTCCAGTTTGAAAGGCAGTATAAAGAAATTCCTTACGCAAATTGCGCATTTTGAACGTTTATCCTTTAGTACCATTAGCATTTTTGACACTTGACATTTTGACAGCATGCTGCCAAAAACTTAGTCATACATAGGAACTATATTAATACATAATTGTTACATTATATTGATTACATTATTGTTCTTACCTATAGTATGTTGCGTTTCTATAGAAAATAAGAAACATGAAGTAAACCCCTGAATATTAAAAACACATGGTGTCCAATTGGCATCCGCCTGTTTGGCCGGTAGGTGATCTTCTTCAAGATCGCCGTGTGTAAAAACAATCAACCACCATACTAGAGCAAATAGGAGCCACGAGCCCAAGAATCCTATGGCGAATATAGTAAGCGTCCATCGCCATTGTGAATCTACTAAGGTCGTGAAGATATCTTGAAGATATCGAAGTCTGCGTTTCGAGATTCTTGATTGTAAGATGTTACAGTCTCCATTCTTGAAAACTGCTCGTCTGCGCATTTTTCTTATGGCATGTGGTCGAAATGAACGTCTGAAAATAAATAAATTTATAAATAATACAGACAAAAATGTTTTTAGTTGGTTAAAATAAAAAAATTAATTTTGGAATATTCAATTACTTCAATTTTAAATTTTGATATATATATATATATATATATATATATATATATATATATATATATATATATATATATATATATATATATATATATATATATATATATATATATCTACGGCATTAAGTGAACTCCGCCCATGTTAAAATTCAGGTTCAATTGAGCTCCGTGGTCAAGTGGATACCGATATACGGAGCTCACTTGACAATTCCGTAATATTGGTTCAGTCGATTCATCAGAATGTAGAGTTTAATAATTTATAAAAATTTTTTGGAGCCCGTAAATACCCCTGTATCATAAATGTATATCGCTTAGTTCACGTGTATATATTATAGGGGTCGTTCAGATCTTCTTCATTGTATATTTGAACCATACGTTTATCGGTTTAACTAAGCTCTGAGAGTTTGGCAACTGTGCGATGATACCGTATATTTTCAACATATACCCTGAACGGTTTATATGGGCTCCTTATTTTTATCTACTGTTTGTAGACAGTGGAATGTCATACGCATAACACTGTGTAACAGAGGATATCATATTACCTGGTATAACTACGTACTAAAATGTAACTGGTTCTTTAAAAAACAGGTATGAAGATACAAAAGGATTTGGGCTTATTATTGAATGGAATGTTCGCTTGCATAGAAAATTTTATTTTTTCTGTATTTTTAAAGATGTTGTTTTTTCATTTAATATAATTTTATTAGTTCAATGCCGGACTTGATGTTTTTTTTAATTACAGAAATTTCGTAATATATTTTGTTTACGTGAGTGTCTTTGTACATTTTATGTAAGCATCTGATTAATAAAAACTACTTTTATTTTATTCAATCTTCTGCGATATATTGTATAAAGCTTTTTTAATATTTTAGTTCTGGTCTTATTTGTGTACTACATGTGATATCTCGATAGAAGGTTATCTCAAAATAAATATGGTTAAGTGCTACAATAGATATTTTTGTGTTAAAATGGGTAGTAGTGTGCACAAAAAGAAAGAATGGTTAATTTGTCTAACAAGGTATATTTGGCAGCAGAAGCATATAGTACAAGCGTCTATGTTTTAAGGGCGGAAGGACGTGCGCCTCATTTTTAGCTGACAAGCTTGCGAAGAATATTATTTCTGGTCCTCAATTTACCATTTAGTTTTAAACAATAATCTATGACTGACCCGGTGTGATACAAACTATTTTCAAGGAATTTATAGGAAGTCTACAGTTCAATGATTTTATGACAAGATTGGATGTTCAGTTTTGTGAAAACGTCTATGTTGAGGAAATTGAAGGAGTACCCACGAGTTTTTCAGGGGTTTTGGCTGAAAATTTATTCATAGTTTATTTTTATTGTGCAATAATAGGTGTCTCGTCTATATAATAGAAGTCCTAGTATCTACCGGTATGGATCGTTTGTTTGTGTAAATGTTATACAGTGTAGGTGCCTTTATGCTACCCCAAGCGAGACCGTTCTTCATCTGCTACTCTTACCAGTGAGTGATACAAAAAATATTCTCTTATGTTGGCATACGCAGACAATGTAAGTGAGCTTGTTATCTAAGGGGATATCATATAGTTTTTGGAAAAATATTCTGTAATTTAAGGTGTCGTAAGCGGCATTTAGATTGAAAAATACCACCCCTGATACCGGATATTTTTCGTACCCGTCTTTTTTTTGCCAAGTTTAAGCAAGGTAACAACTTTGGCTTGTCTCTAAATTTTGGCTATCTCCATAATTTGAATACAGTTGTTCATCATGCGGATAAGCCATTGTAGAGTGTTTTTGGTCCAGGTTTCGTAATAAGCTTTGTGCTCAGATCCTCAATGTCGGTAGTTGTATTATTTTTCATTAAATATGTAGATGGTGGATCCAAGCTCAACATCGTTAAAAGGTTCTCTCGGCTGACTGGTTTTGTCCTTTCTTACTTTAAGTTATTCTTTGCTTCTTTTGCGACAGAAATAGCATGTCTATATCTATGATCTGGTTTTCAGCGATCAGCTATATACCAAATACCCTAGGTTAGACCCTATATGTGTTTCCTGCACTAGAGATAAGTTACATTCGTGTTTAGCTCATATGTCTGATAAGTTTAAGTAAAGTAAAGTTTCTTGATCTCTAGATATACCCTTAACAGTTATAGACATATGTTATTAGAATAGTTGGTTCTAAAAAGGACCAATTTGACAAAATCATATTAAAGGGGTGACTGAAGAATTAGCCGATTAATTAATTAATCATTACCCGGGGTATGCCCGATTGCGGTGATCTTATTAGTACTTCAATCTTCCTTAACGCGCGTTCTTTGAATCCCATAAGTAATGCCTAATCTTTTACTTTTTATTAAAAATTTAAATTTTACATGCCGTGTATTACTTTTTGACGATATTTCGAATCAGATTTGTATAGTAATAATTTTAGGTATTAACGAGCCTCTTTGTGAAAAATAAATAAGTTTGTGATATCGGTCGCAACTCATATCTAGATAATAACAAAATAAACAGTTAAAATAAGTGTAAACAATTTCAACTACATATATCGGTGCCACTGTTCAGGTGATGGGTTTATCAGAGATTATCAAAGATTACATTTTAATTCAATGTTCTATTTACGTATTTTCAATATTAAAAAAGTAGGAAAAGACATGTTTATGCTTTTATTTTTTTAAATCTATTCTATTTTCTTTTTCGAGTTCCGTCTTTTTTGAACGACCTGTGTTCTTTTTTTAATTGGGCACTTGTCCAAAGCTATGACAAATACTCTTTCCTCTACTATTCTACATTAATATGACTGATTCATTATTTTCTCTAAACACTCTGTCCTCTGCTATTCTACATTAATATGACTGATTTATTTTATCTTTCTTGCAGCAATTTTAATGTTTATCCTGTGTATCTTCTTCTTCTATTTATATAGACATGACTGTCATTTTTCAATGTGCCTCCAGTAAGTTGCCGTTCCATCGTTTTCGTGATCTTCCTACTGATCGTCTTCCTACAGATTGACCGTCTCTTGCCATCTTTACTACTCTATTTGTTGTCATTCGGCTTATATGATCGTTCCATTCTACTCTTCTATTTCTTAACCAGTTCTTGATCTTCTCCATCTTGCATCTACGTCGTATATCTGTACTTCTAGCTCTGTCCCATAGTGACTTACCATCAATTTTTCTAAGTGTTTTCATCTCTGCTGTTTCTAATATCCTTTTTGTCCTCTCTGTGTCAGGTCTTGTTTCTGCCGCGTATGTCATTGGTCTGATGACTGTTTTGTAAATTCTGCCTTTCGTTTCTTTCCCGATAGTTTTATTGCTTCATATTGTTTCATTTAGTCAGCCTGCGGCTCTGTTTGCTCTATTCACTGGATCTTCCACTTCAGTTTTGAGCTTTCCGTAGCTAGATAATGTGATGGCTAGATATTTAAACTCCATCACTTGTTCTATTATCTGACCTTTCAGCTCCAATTAACATCTTAGTAAATTTGCTGTTGTAACCATGAATTTTGTCTCTTTTGGGGAAATTAACATGTTAAATTTTCTGGCAGTTATATGAAATTGGTGCAGCACACATTGTAAACCATCTTCATTTTGAAAGAGTAGTATTGCGTCGTTTGCACAGCAATTTTAATTTGTTTTTCTTCCATTTGGTATCTTTTTTTAGTTCTTACTTTTTTATTATTTCATCCATAATCAGGTTGAACAATAGAGGACTCAGGAAATATCCCTGCCTTATCCCATTGTCAGCTTTATTAGGGTCGGTTGGTTCTTCTTCTACTTTTACTTTTATTGTGTTATTTTGGTACATATTTTCGGTCGTTTTGATTTTTCCTAGAGGTATCTCTCTTGCGTACAATAAGTGGATAACGTTTTTTAATTTGTGTTTCTTCTGCATATCATTATTTCTTCTGTGTATTAAAAGTTACATTTTGCTTATTATTAAGATTCCCTTAACGTGTTTATTAATTGTCTTGTTTCTGCAGTACGAATATATGTGTATCATGATAGATTGTAATGCATATTTCATTTGCGTTTGCCAATTACTTTTTCACTTCCTCAGCGATAGGTCTTTTTTTCCTCATCAATAACCTTATCTTATCCTCGCTCGATACAGGTATTCTAAGATATTTATATTTCACTATATGCTCTATCATTTGATTTTTATCTCAAATTTGCACCTATGACGAAATTTATAATACATATCTAATATCTGGTGCTTTCATATGAAACTGGAATAAAACACTTGGTAGATAATATTTATTTGTTTTGAGTACACTTTTTTTAGAACCTAGTACATAAAGGAATAAATATTTGTCTGTTTAGTGTTTTCCAAGTCTGTAAAACATAAACAGGCTTAAATATTAGATTATACATTTATTAAGAATATTCAATATCGAAATTGAAGATTTTGTATCACAAAATATGAATAGGTTTTTACATTTTGTTTGACGTTTTAATCTTCTAATCGGAGTTCATTTTTCGAAAAACTATAAAATTGTGAGAACAAATTGCTATATAAAAGTACGAGGCAATATTCTCATGCTGTGAGCTTTGCTGCTCTGTTACTTGTATAACGCTTAAGCTATTTTTAATTTTTTGTCAATATTTTTGAGGTGTTTCCTTAAATGACCATGTTTAAGGTTAGTACGTTTGATTAAATGAAATTGACATTAATTTAATAGTTTCCATTTTATTAGTACTGATGGTATATAACTAGCATCTGTTGGTACTATATATCAATTTTAACATGTGGAAGTGAGAGCACTCTCTTGTTAGTATTTTTAGTGTAAATTATGTGGCAGCCGTAGCTCAGTGGCTGTGTTACTGGTTTAACAAGCTGGAGGGCCCGGGTTTGAATCCTGGCACCGACAAAATTTTCAATTTCTAATTTAACTGCGCTGCCACTGTGCTTCGGAGGGTACGTAAAGCCGTCGGTCCCGGCTACGAAAGTAGTCGTTAAGTCATGTTAGGGGCGCTTGCGCGACCTGAAAACCCTAACACTAGACCTTAGCCAGAAGGTTACACGAACTTACTTACTTACTAGTGTAAATTATGACGAAACCAGAAATAACCCATAATATTCCCCCCGTGTGATCTTAGTATTTCCATTGATTGAATAATATAGGGTCTCCAATATTTCAGTCAATGGTATGTCAGAGTGGTTTTTATTAATTTTTATATATATTTGCAACATGAAGAAGAAAGTTCAGTATAGGCAGTTAAACAGCTAACCTGTCAATTTAAAAGTAAGAGTAAGTACCAACTTGCTGAAAAGCATACCCATACACAAAAGGGATGATAAAATGTACTGCACAAACTATAGCGGTATAAGCTATATATTAATTAGGATATACAGATTTTTTTCTAATAAACCTATAACGATTGAGTGAATAGGTCAACTATCAAATAGGAGACTATTAGTGTGGAATTAGAAAAAACTTAATAGAGACCTGGACAAAGAAATGAGAGATCAAGTACTAAAAGCAAATAGACTGGCAGGATGCCTTAATAACACTATATGGCTAAACAGACACATTAACACTGAGATGATATCAATTTATAAAGCCAGTGTAAGACAAATAATGACATATGCTTCAAAAACAAGACCTGGCACAGCCACAACGCAAAGAATAATGGAAACGGCAGAGATGAGAGTACTGAGAACAATTATAGGAAATACGCTGAGAAATCTAAAGAGAAGTGAAGACATTAGAAGAAAATGTAACGTAAAGTGTATAAATGAATTTACACAAAATAGAAAAAAAGAATCGAATAATTACATAAGCAGAATGGAGGAGACCCGTGACGTCAAAATTGGAAGAGATAAGCCACGAATCGGCAGAAGAAGTATCGGACGATCGCGCAAAAAATGAAGTGATAACCTTCCATAGAGGTATTATTCCACCAATGAACAAGTAAAATTGCTTATAAAGAGAAATAATAACAAGAAAAAAAAGTAACATCTCTCAGATAAATAAGCGGAACAACAGAAACTGAGTATAAACGTGAAATTCCAGAATTAACATTAAATAAATTACCGCAAATCGTACGAACTGAAATAAGTATTATTTTCTGCTCATATATATAATAAGAACTATATTTAAACCAAGTGACAGAAAAAAAATTATATATACATTTACTTCTAAATGATTAAGGTCTATAAAATTATTATTAAAGTTAAAGCTTATACAAGCGACAAAGTTTTTAAAACAATTAGACCGAACATATTATCATAACTGTAAAACATAATATATACGGAAACAATAAAGAAATAGATATGTTTAGTGGTTATGAAACCGCTTGTCGTCTGCCATGAATTTTATTACAGAATCAAGTTACCAATACCATAAGACACCAAAATATTTTGTCTGAGTAATGACTTACTACGATAAAAAGAAATAGAATACTTTTATAATACAGAACGTTATAACGTTGTGTAAACGCATGTTAATAACAATTGGTAATAAAGACATAAAGATACCCACTAGAAAGTTTAAAATTTCAAAACTACAGTAAAATAAAGTTCAAGTATATTATTTTCATTATTTGTTCAATACTGATGCCATCAATTTTTATTTTACATCTAGTTGGTTCTTTGCTGACTACTATTGTTTTAGTTTTCTGAGATGAAATTGTCATAATAAATTCATAATGCCAGGTATTTTATTTCCATTACCTATGTGGTTATTCCATTCTTTTTTCTATTTTGTATCCATTCATTTATACACTATACGTTACATTTTCTTTTCGATTTCTCAGAGTATTTCCTGTAATTCTTCTCAGTACTCTCATCTCTGCCGCGTCCATTTTTCTTTGCGTTGTGGCTGTGTCGGGTCTTGTTTCTGCTAATGCCATCAATTTCTATTTTACATCTGTGGTCCTTTGCTGACTACTATGGTTTTAGTTTTCTGAGATGAGATTGTCATATTAAATTCTTTTGCTCTTATGTTAAATTTGTGGACCAATCTTTGCAGACTATCTTCATCTTGGGCTATTAATATTGCGTCATCTGCGTAACGGAGTATTTTAATTTCTTTGTTTCCCATTCTGTATCCTCTTCGTTTGTTAACGCTTTTGATGATTTGATCCATGATCAAATTGAAGAGCATGGGGCTCAATCTCAACGAATCCCCTTGTCTGATTCTGCTGCCTATTTCTATAGGTTCTGTAAGTTGTCCCTCTATTCTGACTTCAATTTTGTTGTTTTGGTCGATGTTTTCGATAGTTTTTATAATATTTAGGAGAGCTTCTCTATTATACAGAAGATGGATTACATCTTTCAGTCTTACTCTGTCAAACGCTTTCTTTAGGTCAATCAGACACAGAAATGCTAGTCTATTATACTTCAGTGATTTCTCAGTAATTTGCTTTATAACGAATTTTGCATCTGTACACGATCTACCACTTAAAAAACCCGGTTGTTCATGTGCTAAACTTATATTGTGATTAATTAGCACTTGTAAAATTTTAGTTGTAAGTTTTAGCGTAGTATTTAACAAGTTTATACTTCTGTAGTTTTTTGTCTGTTTTTATCTCCTTTTTTATATAGTAGAGTTAGTTCGCTCCTTCTCCATTCTTCCGGCATTTTATTGTGTTTTATAATTTTATTAATTAATATTGTTATTTGTTCTGTCATTGCTGCTCCACAATATTTCAGTATTCGTTTGGTATCTCGTCTTGACCTGCTGCTTTTCTGTTCCTCAGGTTTTCAAGTATTTTCCGAACTTCCTGTACATTTATATTAAGTTCTTTATATGTTGTAATTTCTGATGTTTCCGGTTCTAGCGTCGTTTGTTCTTCTCCTGTATATAGCTTTTTTAGGTAGTCAATCCACGTATCATTTTTTATGTATTTTAGTTCTATTAGTTACTTTACCTCCGTTCTTTGACGTCTGATGAAGCGCTATATTTCCTTTTGCAGACAAGAAAAATTATGTTCCATTTCTTTCGAAAAACGTTCCCAGTGACCATTTTTTATTTTTCTTATAAGTGCATGTGTTACGTTTCTAATTGTCTTGTAATTATGTTATGCCTCTTGTGTTTTGGTTGACATGTATTTCAGGTAAGCTTTTTTGTTTTCTTTACATTTTTCCTTCACTTTACTTATATTTCTTTTACCGAGAACTTTCTTGGCCGAGGCTAAGATATTAGACTTAAGTATTGTTCAGCTTTCTTCGACTCCATCACTTTCTGTGATATATGTATTTCTGTTTTTCTCGGTTCTTCTTTTCTGGAATAGGTATCTTGTCGAGTCATCCTGTAAGCTTTCGACTTTTATCTTTGTGGTGTATTTCGGTGTTTTGTTATCACATATATGTGTTTTCATTCGGCACAATACCAATTTGTGATCGCTTCCTATTTCTGCTGATGTTAGTGCTATCTATTCAACAGAATATAGTCTATAATAGATCTTTGTCCTCTACTGTTTTCAAAAATGTATTTGTATTGTTCTTTGTGAGGGAAAAATGTATTATTATTACGTATCTGGTTTTTGCTGCAGAGGTCCGTTAGAAGGTTTCCGTTTTCATTTCTGATATTTTCGTTATATCGCTGTTTTATCGCTGGAACTAAATCATTGCCAACACGGGCGTTAAAATCACCCATAATGATTATATATTTATCATTTGGGGTCTCGTTTATTACAGTCTGAAGGTGTTCCTAGAAGTTTTCCCTTGTGGTGGTATCTTTGTTGTTCTCTGGAAGTGAATTGCTACCACATGCAGAGGTTTAACATCCAGTATAATTTTTACACTTACTATTTTTATACTTGGTGTAAAAAATTTTTGTGTACTAACAGAGCGACTCCTTCTTTGGCTCTGGTTTCTTTGGTAACACCACTGTAAATCATGAGATGGTCATCTATAATAATTTGACCCTTTTCCTTTTTTCTTTGTATCTTTTAACGCACACATGTCTATATTTTTTTTTCTACAAGCTCTTTTGTAATTTTCTGCTCTCTTGTAGAGACTTTACGTTCAAAGCACCGATGCGAAGTGTATTTCTCGTTTACCACAAATTCGTTGTCCTCTTTCTCCCGTTAGTCGTCGTAATGAAATCATTCCTGTCCCGAGGCATAATTCTGTTTCTATGAGCTGTATGGTTTTAAAGTCTATCAGTAGGGTGCTAAACTGGCTGTAGACCCCCTCCTCCTTTATTTGGGCTTGGAACCGGCAACAGTTCTGTCGAGCTACTCAATTTACCCAAAAAAACTGCAGGCGGATTTGAGATATGTTACTTAAGGATGTACTTAATCTCTATTAATTCTTTGATCTGTTTTTTATTCTCTTTCAGATCTGTTTTATATTAGGTAAATTCTTATTTCATTCCTTAGGTAAATTCTTATTTCAAACCCTCCCGCGCACTTTCAGGTCTACATATTATATAAGTATTTTAGTTTTTTTTTTTTTCATTTTACTTTTACCTCTTTTTGTACTTACTTTACTTTCCGTGTCCGGAACACCAACAGCTTTAAATTTTGTATTTCCAATGGTTGGCTACATAAATGGCCCTGTCATTCGCTAAAAATAAATCTTTTTCTGTGTAGGTCTCTCTCATCTCTGTGTATGCTAGTAGATTTTTTGTGGTAACAAACTTTATAATCATACCGAAGGGGCTTCTAATTTCAGAAACTGTTACACGATTACTCTATTTGATATATGTACATGTATGTACTAAATGTTTTAGTGCCAATGCATTTTAATAAAAAATACTAATTAATAAAAACGGAGATTTTCGCTTTTCCAAGTTTATAATACACACTTTCTTATGTTTGAAAATATATAAAAGTAATATAAATTACCGCCTTGCTTATTAAAACCAAAAAGTAAAATAAAGGTATATGGCGGTTAACAATTTATATTTAACTACATAAATTAGCCAAATAGTCCTTAAATTCCTCCATGATTAAATTGATGGATATTTAAATAAATTTCAAGTTCCAGAATGTATCTGCTGTAAAATTTGAAAATCTACTACTAATACAATTATTGGCAACATCGCAGGAGTTTAGAAGTATAAGCAATATCGTAAATACGGATCCCAAAAATGGTTTATCCTTTTGTGGAGTCCACTTAATCCTACGTGTTGGTCGGAGTCTACATAAAGCGCTACTTAGATAATAAAATACACGGTGTATATTCTACTGGAGTTAGTATAATACCGTTTTAGAACGGAGCTTACATTAACCGCTAGATGTATATATATATATATATATTATATATATATATATATATTTATAAATCTATGTTGAGAACACATAGATAAGAATAAAAAGGCAAAAGGTCGAGATCCTTAATTGTAGGATGTTGCAGTCTCCATTCTTGAAAACTACTCGTCTGCACATTCAGAAAGGTAATCTTAATTATTGTAATTATGGGCATATACCGGTCAAATGAGCTTTATGAAGAGAATATAGAAGACCTATACTATTACTAAACAGATAAATAGGAACGAAACACGTCCTTCCTTTGCACTTTGCAGCAATCGAAATTCGAATTACTTGTATTAAAACTCTTTTAAGGGTTGTTTATTAAAAACCGAAAATAATCAATAGTCGTATATAAAATAGAGTATATTACTAGTAATAATGGCTATCGTTATTAACTACTGGTATAATCTACCATTCAAATTAATTATTTTACTTTATTCCAAAAACTTCTGCAACAAAAAAGATGGTTTAAATATTTGCTATTGTTGTATATAGCAGAGAACTACGAACACAGAGAAGCGACACTCCTTTGAAGTTTCGTGGCCAAGCCGCCAATGACAGTTAACAACCAGAAAACTAATAGTCAGTGGGTATATCACACAATATAAATTCTTAAATAAAATTGGGCATTTATGTTGCCTTTCAATAAATATGAAATATTGCACTGAAAAAATAGTTACATGCTGGGCCGACCTTTGTTGACATTCTTAATGGTGTAATTATTTTTAATTTACAAAATTTTGCAAATACATAGCACAACGCAAAGTAATGATGAAAATCGTATTGAAGAAACCATAGATGAAACAACTTTTTTGTTTATCCTGATGTTGGCATTGATAGACCAATAATACACCGATTCTTTTTGGCTTGTGTTGATATATATAATGTCGGTTTACAACGTTTTTCGACGTCTTCTGATTTCCAATCTCCATCTCATTCTATCGTTCCATAGATCGTCCTCCAGTTCTCTTTCTCTTATTTCTTTATCAACTCCTTCTCTCCAACTTCTTCTAGGCCTTCCTGGTCTTCGCCTACCTCTTGGTTGTCATTCAAGAATTTGTCTTGGTATTCTATTCTACGGCATTCTCCTTACGTGTCCGTACCATCTGAGTTGTGTCGTTTTGATGTCATCAACAATATTATGTGTAACCCCCATGATTTCTCGGACGCTTGTGTTGATACAAGATATAATTTGTTCGTCGTGGAATTTCCTAATAAATTATCTTTCGTAATATAATCGAAAAATAACAAAGCCATTGTAACTGCCACGGAAATTTCACAAACTCTGAAAGTTCCAATTCTCTTTGGGTGACAAATGTTTGTGATCGACAACAAGAAACTTTATGTTGAAATCGATTGTTAATGTCTTGGAAACCTATCAAAATTACATTTTTTCTTTAAAGTCAAATATCGGAGAAAACGAATAAAAAACCAAGAAGTATTGTACGAGTATATTTCTATAAATATAAAAATGTAATAACCTAAAAAAATAATCAAACAAGTATTACGAATCATTACAAGAGAGCATTAGGAAGATAAAAAGAATTTATATTATTGTTATTATACCATGATTCGGATATACATAGTAAATCCAGACTTCTAGTTTTAAGTAATAATTCGATACAATTTATTTTGTTTACAATAGATTCAGAGTTAATACATATGATTTTTAGTTGATTGGTATTGCCTTTAAAATTATTTGTAGTATCTAGTTTGCCTAAGCCGGATTTGTAACAATTATTTCTGGTTTTGTTGTTAACTGCGGTTAGTACAATTCTTGTACTTGAAGTCAAAACGACGAACCATTGAACCTTTAGGCCAGATGCTGGGATTGAGAACTTCATTTTTATAATCCAATGGATATGAAACTTTAAAGCTTGCTTGGTACTCCGTAACCTTTAACTTCTTGCAGTAGAAATGTATATTTGAAGCATTTCCATTGTCTGTTGTGTAATTATATTATGGTGTAAATAAAGAATTATTGATTGGAGTAAGATTTATGTTTGTTTACTCTTAATATTGGCTATGAGCTTGTGTGATTGGTTGTAAATATAGTAATTCTCATCCACTTCTAGTCTGTTAAAATGTAACTAACTTTCGCAAAAAAATAATTACTGAAATTACTAGATAGTTGTGTCTGAGATTAGCGAACCGACTATACATACACTACATACATTCAGTATTATTGTATATCCAAGATGGACGCCGCTGCAAAATAGCGGATTACATATTTTTTCACAACTACTTCAATATGGGTATCAAATGAAAGGGCTTGACTAGTAGAACAGAGTTCATTATAGAAAATCCAAAACGGCCGCCAAAAAAATGGTAAATTACATATTTTCGTTGGGCGTACTGTTGTATATTGATCGAAGTTCTAAGAAACATTGGTTTGGATGGCAGAGACGTTCGCATAATTGCAAATTTGTATTGGAATCAAACATAAGTTTTAGTAGACGGTTTGGAATCACATCACCGTTTACTCCGAAAGAATGTTCAGAAATGCACTTTCTGAAAAACAAGAAGGAATAATTGTAAACAGTGACTTCATAAATAATTTGCGATATGTGGACGATACAGTACTCCTAGCTTCTACTCCAGAAGATCTGCAAACATTAATTAACAGTGTTGTTGGGAGCACAAACATAACCAGACATTTTAAATATAAATTAAACTTTTAACTCTAAAGTATAACTATAAATTTATATATTTTAACTATAACTATAAACTTTTAACTATAAATAAATTACTTAAATGGTTAAATGCACTTGTTGACTCGACGCATATAGCATGTTGTGTAAAACAGTCGTCAGTGATTTGACATCTAAAAATTATACAAACAAGATGAATTTTGCTAAAAATGTCAATTTTTGGACCCCAAAAATATGCAAAAATGTTTATTTTTACTTTCTCTCCAAAAACTATTACTCGTAGGGGGTGGGGGGACGGAAAAAATCGATTTACCAATAATTTGTACGACATAGAAAAAAATATTTCAAATAAAAATGAACGATTCTCTCAGAAACAACGCTTGCAGCATTTTTGAATATCAGCTACGCGCGCGAAATCAATTAAAAAAAAAAAATTGTATCACCTCGACGGTAAAAATTCGGTATTTTTTGATCAGAGTATCCAACGGACCAAAATCAAAATGCGTTTTGAAGGTGAAGAAAATAAATAAACGATGCGCGATTTTTGCTATTTGTTACGATTCTCATGAGCTCAATAAAATTTATCACTTCTATTTACCAGTCGCTATATAACTTCCATGATTAGAGCCTAGTCGCTTCAAGCGTTGCCTCTGAGAGAATAGTTTATTTTATATAAAAAATGGTAATAAATATTTTTGTTTAAAATGATCTCAGCTAAGGTCCATTCGCTCAACTCGGGCATATTTTGACAGATTCATAGCTGGAAACCTACAACAAAAAAGTTCCTAGCTCACAGTATTAACAGCTTAAATAAACTTTTATTACACACTTCTTTCATTGAAAAAAGAAGTATTATTATAAATAGTGGAAGTGTATCCTAAACCCATAAAATTTTGAGTAGTATATATTTAAAAGATATATTTCAGTTGTTATAATTTAACATAACTATTTATTATATGGTGGAAATAAATAAACATTGATTGTCGGTAATTCGTAAATTTCTATTTTATTTACTATTTAGTTTGTTTACTATTAATATTGGCTATGAGTACGTGTGTTTGGTTGTATAGCAATTTCCAGCCACTTCTAGTCTGTCAAAAAGTAACTAACTTCGCAAAAAAATAATTACTAAATTCACTAGACAGTTCGGACTCGGAATAGCGAACCGACTATATACTTTTTATATGAAACATTTTTTTCTACGGCGTATAGATTCTTGGTAAATCAGTTTTTTCAGTTTTCCCCCGTACGAGTGGGGTTTTAAGGGGGAAGCCGGGGATAGGAGCGGTACACTTTGTGCATATTTTTGAGGTGCCATAATTGACATTATCAGCGAAATTCAGCTTGTTCGTATGATTTTTAAAGGTTCAGTGGTATTTTCGACCCTGACGACTGGAGTATACAGACGGATCCAATATACATGAAACAGCTGGAAAGGGAGAAAGGAGCCGAGTTTCACGCCTTTAAAATCGCTTAAAACTGCACTCGGGTCTTTCAGGCGAAAATGCACGTCATATAGATATAAGCGGAAATTATAATGAGGTGCATGAAATAGGCACAGGCATTTTTTAACGGAGAAACGATCTTAATCTCGACAGTCATTGAGTGGCGCATTTAATTAGCTAGTGTTATCTGCTGTTTAGTTATATTTTTCCCCCTACAACATTACACTTTTACTGGAAGCCGCCTTGTTAAACACTTGTCGATATTTTTCAGACATTTGTTTCAAACTTGGAATAATTTATACAGTTATCTCACATATTTTCTTTTTCCTCTTTTTAATTTCGTTTTTCTTTTTTCACATATTTATATCGATTATGGTTTTTTCGGTCTTTACCATTTTTGTATTAAACCATATAAGTTCTTCTTTTCCCCTACCAGTTGGATTAAATCGTCTGTTCTCCGGTGCTGCTTCGTGAATTTTCTGTTTTAAAATTTGGTACATTTCTTCTGCTGTACCATTGATATCTTCGTCTAATTTTTGTGCTAAACGTAGTTTGTAATAAACGTACTTTCAATAGTTAATACGTTTTGTATAGAATTTTTGACTAAAATATAAAGATAGAGTATTCGCAAATGAATTCTTTAAAATTTAGTATGAGTTGTTTGAAAATCATCTTTCTTCTTTTACATACATACGGGTTGAGAATAGGACACAGTAGCACTATCGATTGTGAGCTTTTCGATATTAGTTAAAAGTCTATGAAGCACATGCACATTATTATCTTCTTAGCTTCTAACATTTGTAACTTCAAGAAAGCCAATGAAGTACATGCAAATATTTACGAAAAGAAATGTCTAACATTAATTTGTTCATTATAAACATGTCAATCAACTTAATGTCACGAAAAGAACTAATATTTAAACATCGTTGATAAGGCATATTAAATTAAATTAATACTCCAGTACAAACCGGTTTTACACGGAGAAATATAAAATGTTTAATATCAGTGACGTATTTTGACATGTGACATAGCACCTTTATTGTTTCAAATGAACGAGAACAATAAATTATGCAAAGGTTTTAAATATCATGTCATTTGAGCATGTAGGTGAATGCTTCTATTGTTTATAGTGTTGGTTAATGATTTGAACTAGTTTCGAAACAACACTAGATTTTATCTTTACCGAAAATAGAACAGTCAGAGAGATTGGACAAGTTTAATAACTATAAAAATAACACTTTTATTGCTATATCCAATATATGATGGAATAAGATAGAATGTTTAAATAATATTGGGACTGCTACTTAAGTCTCGAGATACGGCAGCAGGCATATAAAAACGTCAAATATAGCATTAACATCGTAGTAAAATTTGATATATGTATTATGAAATTTTAATATTATACCAGCGTATTATAATTTGAATCATATTTTTCTTGAAGACTGACTTAAAAGAAAACTAAAATGATTTAAAAGATGAGATTTACTTGGGATCATTTCTATAAAATGATTTTATATGCTTTTCGGTGTGAATTAAAACAACAAAAGATAACAAAAGTAATTTGGTTCCATAGTTTTTCCAGAACAAACTTTCATATAGTTCCAAAATGAATATCGTGAGTCACTCAAAATGGACTTTTTGTGTTAGCATTGTATATCAATTAATTCGTTGACACAAACAATTGATACAAAAAGGCGCACGTCGATTGAAAGTCGTAAATTGTGTTAGTTACACCATCTACAACTCAAGAACGGCTGAAGCGTTTTATTAATTTTGATCTTCGGTTATTTTTTAGGAATTGGTAACACTGAAACAACTGTCAACATAGGAAGCAAGGCAAAGTGATTCCTGATCATTTGGATGTGCTGTTTACAAATGCTATTAGTTACATTTACACAATTCATCAGATGTGGCGAATGCTACTTGCGGTTTTTGGTGAATGTTCGTGGGTCGATATCATCTCAATTATTTCGAACTGACAAAGGTGTAGTATGTCCATCATTTAGTGCAGCTTATCAAAAGCTCAATTTACTTGAAAATAATAATCATTGTGAGATGACAATTGTGAAGCAATTGTTTCTGCATCTCCAAGTCAGATACGCTCATTATTTGTGATAATTATTTCGGCATGTTTGCCATCGTAGCCACGTGAATTGTAGAACAAGTACAAGGATGACATGTCTAGAGGTGAATGAGGAGTAATGAAGAAGAAGAAAAACCAGGCTTTGCTTTTGATCAAAAACAACATTTATTACGCCATGTGCAGCAATTTGTTAGTCAAGTTAGAAATGTCATCGCCAAATTGTTAATTGAGCAACAGAGTTGGAATGTGAAAGTAAATTTGATCCAGATATATTGAACCGACTAGTTCGAATGAATGTACCAACGTTACGATTCGGGATAAGCTAATGAAACTGATTGACTAGAAACAAGTAAGTTGCATTGTTAAACGATCTTTCTCCCGAAGAGTTCTCCAAGCAATTGCTGGCTATCAATAATGACTGCATTCCTGTCGATGAATTGAATGGTTTGATTTTGTTCTTGATTGATAACCACAAAAATTACAACTGGTTAAGTAAATGAACAATTTAGAAGAAAATAATAACGATATAGATGACTTAAGAATTTGGAAGAGGGCAGGCTTCCAAAAAAACTGTTGAATACAACAATGTAGGGAAAGAACTCTATCGGAAGACAAAGAAAGCAATGGGAGGATGATGTGGATGAGAACACAAGAAACCTCCTTGGCAGTCGATCGTGAATGGGTACAGACTGTAATGAATGGAGAGGTTTGCTAAGGCAAGTCAGGACTCGAATTAGTACCATAAGATGGATGGAATAAACGATGTGCGAATTCCACTTTTATCTCTAGAGTAACTTTTTAAGGGAGTTCAGTTATAATATGGACTGAAATATGTTCGAGGCACATACAGAATTATTGTCCAATTCCTTTAAGAAATTGTACTTTGTACCTAAGGGTTACAAGGGTTAAGATTATGTTGTTTTTAAAAGAATTTTATACCGATAAACCTTTATATTGCCACATTGTCAATGTATATTTAATCGAACTTTTAGGAGAACTTAGAGTTGATCTTTTAGGGTAATGGAAAATAATTCCAAAGAATAAAGTTTCCAGCTTGTTTGACATAAGTGTAGAAAATTGTAAATGCTATTATACAGGATCTTAAAGGTGATAAGAAAAATTTGTTAGATAGATAAGTGTCTATTAAGTTTCTTTGTCAGATTTTGGTTCCCATGATAACTGTTAAGTGTAAACATTTATTTTGTATTAATATTTACATAAAAGTTTTTTAAAATCGTTTCCTCATCAAAGTATATTGTAAACACTCCTCCAAACAGTGCAATCATTAAAAAAATTTCCTTTTTCCTTTCTTTCCTTTTTCTTTTTTATTTTTTTTGTTTTTTGTTTCTATGAATGTGAAACTTTATATTTTTTATTCCGTATTGAATTTACCTATAAAGACATTAAATAAAATATTATTGTTTACCTTCGAAATTGTTTGACTGTTTTTGAAATCCATATTATTCCATCAGAGACAGGCATTGTGCTCTCCGCATAAATCTGTTCAATCCATGCAAAAATAACTCACTTGTTTTGTGTAATAATTCGTACACGGAAATCGTTTTATGAAAAATATATGCTGAAGTAATTACGACGACAAATATTTGCTACTGCTGGATGTGGTTGTAAAATTTTATTGACTGTTAAACAATGAATCAATTTTTATGTTAGAAAACTAATAAACTGACTGTACGTTGTGTGCATTTAATGACTATTCAGGTACTTTATTGAAAATAGGCAGCTGTTTACAAAATCTGTTACTGTTTAATATACTCGTATATTCGGACCATATACACTCTCCAACAATTAAAGTGGGCATTACTGGATTTTCAAACTGTAGGCACCAGGAGTCGACATACAATTTGTCCATAGCTGTACGTGATTTTATTCCTAACAACATTTTAACAGCACATCACAGACTATGCCTAAAATTTTGAAAATTCACTATTCCTATTGACTACACACAACAATCTACTAGGTGGGGCAAAAGTAATCACCCTATTGGGAAAGGCTATAACTTTTGCGAATGGCATCAAATATCAATTCAGTTTTGACATTTGTAAAGTAAGCAAACTCAGAATATAAATCAACAAGCCATGAATCGGTTTACTTCGTAAGAAAGCGGAATAATTGTTTCCATTATTTTGTGCAACAACTCGTCGATTGTGGTGGCGCAGCGCGAATTTCATCGCAGATTTCCTGGCCGTCCGACACCAACTGGACAAACACTGCAACGTTTGGCCACTCAACTTGAAGAGACTGGGACAACATGAGATGCTCCAGACTGGCCAGACTAAAGACTGGCCAGACTACGAGCAGCCGCTCTGCCGAGATATCGCTACTTTTACCCAATATGTCGAAGAAGAGTTCAGAACATCGACGAGATCACGTTCGACGTAATTTTTCATTAGCCGGCGGTCTCTACGCAGAATTTTGGTAAAAAATCTGAGTATGTTCGCTTATAAGATGTAGACAGTGCATCAGCTGTTAGTTGTTGACCTACAAACGTATCTAACTTACGCTCGAGCCATCTTGATTCCCAACGAAGAGAAGGACGATTTTTCATCTAAAATGATCACCATCGATGAGGCTCATTTCTAACTTAGCACAGAATTACATTTTATATAAGTGAATTATTATTTCTGGTGTACCAATACTTGTATCACCCACGAAAAATCCATTATCCCCTCTCGAAGTTACTGCGTGGTGTGCTGTTTACGCTGGAGAAGTCATCGGGCAATTTTTCTTTGAGAATGTCGCAGGACAAACGACGACTGTGGACTAAGCGCGCTACAGTGCCACGATTACCGAATTTTTTCTTCCTTAATTGGGTGAATTGGAACTGGAGAATATGTGATTCCAACAGAACGGTGCAACGTTGCACTGGCCGATCAGATCACCCGATTTAACTCTTCCATACTTCTTTTTATGGGGTTTTTTGAAATCGTGGGTTTACGTCAATAAGTCTTAGATTCTTGAAGCACTTCTTGAAGGAAAATATTATAAAATGCCATAAAACTGGCCCGTATTGTCATCAACTCTGGCGGCGGCCACTTGGTCAATATCATGTTCTCGACTGTATGGAATAATTTTAATGGATTAAATAAACAGGTTTCACAACCTACTTATATTATGACGTGTATTCTGTCTTCAACATGAGTTATAATTGGTTTTAGTCCCCTTCGATGCATTTAGGCTACTACAAAACTGTTCTAGTTGTCACCAATAATAAATTTCATGCTCTATTTACAATACTGCAAAATACAGCTGTTGAGCTACTCGTGTTAAACGCTTGTCTCTCTTTAATTCAATTGCTGAAATTTCATCGCTGGACCCTGCTAAGTCAGATATTTTCTCAATATTTAATAATCTTTTTCTTCTTCCTTGTTTATTCTAGACGAATCTCCGATTTAAACTTTATCCACCTGCACCACGTTCAGGTTGTCTCCCCAGTTTTTTTCGGTCGGCTTATACTTCTCGGTCCAGTTGGCGATTTATCTCGAGCGGTTCTCAGCATTCTTTTTCTTCCATTCTAGTAATTAATAATGGCCATGCCTTTTTTCCTATTTAGCACCCAACTATTAAAATTGTCTACCCCACATGTATTTCTTATGTCTTCAGTTATTTCTCTATCTAGAAGAGACTTTCCAGCTATGCCGATTTTCGATTGTTAAAAATTCCTTATTTATAAATACATGTTTTAAAAATATATTGATAAATACGACCGAATAGAACAGAATACCATATACCATATCAAATAGAATACCATACATAAAAGGGTTATCAGAAAGACTTAAAATGATAGGAAATAAATTCAATATTTCAACAATATTCAAAACAACAAACACATTAAGATCCATTTTATCTAAAATTAAACCTAACAATGAACAAGTAAGAACAAAGAATTATATTTATAAAATATCTTGTGAATGCGATCAGTTTTATTTAGGTGAAACATCAAGGCTATTAAATGTTAGAATAGGTGAACATCAATCTTATATTAAAAATAGAGAATTTGATAGATCTCAAATATGTAAACAAGCATGGGAAAAATAAACATAGGATTAAATGGAATAATTTAAGTATAGTCCTAAAGGAAACAAATGGTAAAAAGAGAAAATCAAAGAAGCTAATTATGCTAAATGAGACCAATTGTGTCACAAATTCCTCGGCAGAATGCGGTAGGATTTGGTTACCCATATTAAAAGAAGAAGTTAATAAAAAAAATACCACTATTAGTAAGTCAGTAACATATCGAGGATATATCATTTATGTTGTTTTTTTAAATAACAAACATGTAAAATAGGAATTTGGTGTTAATTGAGATTAAACTAAATGTAAGAACAAATACTTACAATATCGGGATACTATTATGAGGTTTTTTTCCTGGTTTTTTCCTCATTACTTACTATGGAATCAATAACAGGAGAATTTTTACTGTTATCATGGCATGTGGTTGTCTTTTTAAAGACGAATTACAGGAACGAAGTCGTCCCAGGAACACAACTTAGCGATATTGGCAATATAATTCTGAAGTCGTCTACTTTAAAATGTATAATATATGCCTAAATTGTCAATATAAATGAGTAATTTATTAATGTTTGTATTTTGAGAACGATTTCCTCTTCTTCTTTTTCCTCTTTATAAGCAATTCTGCTTGTTCATTGGCGGATTAATAACTATATGGAAGGTTGTCACTCCATCTTTTGCGTGGTCGTCAGATAATTCTTCTGCCGATTGGTGACTTATCTCTTTCTATTTTGACGACAAGGGTCTCCTCCATTCTGCTTATATGGTTATTTAATTCTTGTTTCTATTTTGTGTCTATTCATTTATACACTGTACGTTATATTTTCTTCTAATGTCTTTACTTCTCTTTCGATCTCTCAGCGCATTTCCTGTAATTCTTCTCAGTACTCTGATCTCTGCCGTTTCCAATAGCCTTCGCGTTGTGGCTGTGTCGGGTCTTGTTTCTGTGGCTCATATCATTATTGGTCTTACACTGACTTTATAAATTCTTGACTTCATCTCAGTGTTAATGTGTCTGTTTCGCCATATACTGTTATTAAGACATCCTGCCAGTCTATTTGCTTTTTGTACTTGATCTCTCACTTCTTTGTCTAGGTCTCCATAGCTAGACAGTGTAATTTCCAGGTATTTTATTTTCATTACTTGTTCAATACTGATGCCATCAATTTCTATTTTACATGAGAACGATTTCCGAAGTGGAAATTAAAACGTCAATAAACTTATTTTAGCCTTCAATTGTGGCTTATTCCCATTCAAATAGTAATTACTTTAAAATGCCACAAGAAAATAGCTTCGAAGCAATACTATTCAAATTTTTCCATTTTTTGTTTTTGAGAGAAAGGTTTTTACTCGGTTATAATTCGAAACAGTAGCAAATAAAGTTTACTCCCTTTTAACAATAAACCATTCAAGTGTATTTACTTAAATATTGATACTTACGTATACGTAATACTATTTTTAAGAGGGTATATATGTCTTTTTGCCCACAGTGCAAACATTTTGGATGTCAAAATATAAAACTTAATGAAAATGAGTCAAATGAGATAATAAATAATTAATGTCTTTTTTTGCATACACTGTAGATTTAAAAAATCTGTTCTTCCATAACTATCTCTTTGTGCAAACAATCACAGTTAACTAAAGACCACTTTTATAATTTAGCACAAATTGATAATTTACCACTATATCAATTGAATTAAAAGGGTCAGGCGAGAATTCTAAGGCTTGCCTACAAGCTAGACTCACAACCTGTCATGTACTTATTACCACTTTATTATTACAGAATAAACTAACTCCACGTTGAATTATTTAGATGGTTTCAGTCAATATTGTAGCGATATAATCTACGTTTTCTAATTATTTCAATGTATTTTCAAATTTTTATTTCCACTTTTATTTAATGTTTTATATATAATTAAGCACGAGAGGGCAGTGATTTATTTCATATCCAACTTTTTAATAATATATTATTAAATTATATACACATGTGCCGGTTAGAAAAGCTGCATTCTTGGCATATGGAACGCCATCAACTTTACCCTCAAACATTTTCTAAGACAAATATTTTTTCAAACTGAAATAAATAATTGCTTGTGTTCCGTCTTAACTGAGGAAAACGATTTAATAATAATTATTTATTGTACAAGACGATAAAATTGTACTTTATCTTCGAGAGCGTTTTTTAGCGTCGTGACGTCAGTCTCGAGTAAGTTCAGGTAAAAAATAGAATTTCAAAGAAAATTGTAATTTTTAGCACAAAAATCGGAATTGTGTTGCTCCGTTGCTAGGGATATGAATTACTATGTCAACAAATGTCAAGCAAATGTTACGTTTTGGTTTTTGCGGAGAATATTGTTGCGTTTTGTGTACAGAGTAAATAAATACGAAATGAACAGAAAAGAATTGACACAAAAAAAGGAAAACCTGCCATCAGATGTAGAAAATGCAGCGTTGGAAGCAGAAAGTTTATTGTTGCCACAAAAATCTAGGATGATGTATGAGAAAGAATACCAGTCTTTTAAAAAGTGGAAAAGCATTAAGAATATCAATGGCGTGAGTGAAAAAATATTTCTTTCGTATTTTTCTGAAAAGTCGAAGAAAGCGTCATCATTTTCGTATTATTCGATGCTGAAGCGTACGTTGTTGGTGAATGAAATTTATGACATTTCTAAATTCAGCAAGTTAACCACCTTACTAAAAAACCTGAGTGGAGGATACAAAGCTACCAAAAATAGATATTTCTAATAATGTTAATTGTAAAATTTCAGTTGTCTCGAATCCTTAATGTGTTTGAATTTGTAAATTTTATCGAATAAAAAAAAGTTAAAACATTTTATCTACTCTTGCTGTTAAAGTGTCACTTTATCTACCCTTGCGGTTAATGTGATACTTTATCTACTCAAAACAGTTGTTATAGCAACACTTTAACCTTAGCTATGGAAAAAATATAATGAAAACCAATACTTTAACCACTAATATCTCTATACAAGGGTTATTTAGTTGTCAACATTAACGGAAAAACCCACACTTGTGATAGATGATTCTGCTTTAAAAGAATTAGTGAACCTTCGTACAAGTTTTCAATTTTCTTATGTATATTATTTCCTTACAAAATGCTGCACATTACACCTAATATTTCTAAGATAATTGCACCTTTTATCGATAAAGTTCAACAAAGTATTTAGATTCATGTTATCAAATACTTTTTCGAAATCTACAAAGCAAATATGTATTGTTTAATTCTCGGAGTTTTTAATCTGTTGTCGCCTAAACATTTCATCAATAGTCTTCCAGACTCTTATCTGTCCTTCCATTATACTTTTGTCTATTCAAGACTTCTAATAAATGCAATTAAAAGTTTATAAGATTACAATAACGATAAACAAAAAAACAAACTCAGTTGTACATACGGAGTTATCAACGGAAACCAGAGAAATCCAACAGGAATAGATAAACAAATCAAACTTTATAAAACAATTAACCAATGAACAAATCTTGGCACGCGGAATCGGAATCTGTATAACCACAAAAAGACAAAAAAAGCCTAATATACGCACAAGAAATAAAATTTCTGAAACGTGTTAAACGTTGTGCCAGACTCAAGCTGAGCAAAATATATATAACCTGAATAAGAGAAGAAATCAGTAAAGGAATATGTAGTTAGAATGAAGACATTTAAAGAAAGGATGAACGAATCTTTTAAATATAAATGTCCAGGAAGGAAAGCATAGTAAGCCTTATGCCGTAGTACCATATATACGAAACGAAGAAAAATAATATAATCGCATTTAAATTATCCATGATGGTATTGGGCATAAACATAACTGGAACTGACATTAAATATTAAACTCTAACATGAAATAAGTTGACTAAAACTGACAAAATTTAAATGTTGTGGATATCCATTTTCCTCAACACAAGACTAGAACTAAACTTCTAAGTAGTTAATTATAAAAGAATCTGATTAATTATTCTTCATTGAAGCAGGTACAAGTCGATGTTGAAGTAATAGTAGATTTTGAGTTGAAGTATTTTTATTTCATTCGAGCTCAGTTAATTTTACAAACACTTTGATTTTACAATTTGTTTTGAAAATAACTAAGTTTAACTAACACTTTGCTGTTTTATCATGTACGTTTAATACGTAGTGGAATTAAAATGTACACTAAGGATGAGAGTGAATGAGAGAATATTTTTTACGACAAAGAACTGGCAATTTATAGGTATTTTCAGCAAGGGGAGATTTAACGATCTTTTTCATGGCATTTTAGTTTGTAAATTGTAACAAAAAAATGATTTTTTATGATCGACTATTAAGAAATCTTTTAGTAAAAATAAAACAATAAAAATACAGGTGTGTGATTTATGGGTTATAGTTTCATAAACTGGAAAGCAATAATATATTTTACGACCATCTATTAAAACCTTTCAGTGAGAAGAGAACATGCAGGTGTGAATTTAAATTATTGTACATATGCATTTAATTTCAATTCGAATTCCATCATTGTTCTACAAGTGTTTCGAGTTAATCAATTCTCATTAGGAACATCTGTATAAGTTCAAACTAAAATTAAATGCAGTCTATATAATAACAATAAAAATACTGAGTACGCTAGCAGCGACATCTATACGAAGCAACAAGTCGTCGGGAGAGCTCTCTTCGATAGCGAATTAGGTGTACCGCAAATTAAAAACCTCAGACTCGAAGCTATTGAATGATGCTAGGAATAACCTTTTGCTCCGACATGCATTTACAGTTCACTCCAGAAAACACTATCTTTTTGACTTTTTACGTAAAAAAAAAGACGTTAAAAGTTAAGTATAAGGCTTTGAATTTGCGTTTCACCTAATTCGCTATCGAAAAGAGTTTTTTCGAATTCTTGTTGCTTCGTATAGATGTCGTTGCTAGCGTACTTAGGCTGTAATTATTATTATAATGGCCAAATACTAGACTGTATTTCATTTTAGTTTGAACGTCCATAACTGTTCCTGATACACGAAACAAGTATAGAACAATGGTGAAATTTCGAATTGAAATAAAATTCAATCTTTTATTTTAATTTTAACGTCTTTTCTACGTAAAGAGTCAAAAAGATGGTGTTTTCAGGGGTAAAATTTAGATACATATCGGAGTAAAAGGCTATACCTAGCAAATATATAGCTATATATTTATAAAACTTAGAACGAGTATAGTAGGTGAAGTTTGGGGTTAGTATGCATCGATTGATGCCAAAAATTGCTGATTTGCAAGTTCATGGGAGGAGTAGGATAGATATACCAAAGAAGACCTGAGGGAGATGCTTAGACAGAACATGTCGGTAAAGGGGATTGATATTGGTATTATACAATTTATGAAGATATGTAATTAGAGAACCCGACCCTGCATAGGGATAAAGGCGAAGAGAATGATGATGTATTTTACTTTTATCTATATTATTTTGTTTAATAAATAAAACGCTCTTACCGTTTTCTTTTTCTTTTTAATAAAGTAATGTGAACTTCTGTTTGCTTCATAATAAATTATAACAATACCTTTTACACATTACGGACTGAATCATAAATAAAAATGTATGTTTAGGTGTGTTTTTAATTAGGTACCGCAAAAATTGTAGTATTTGTCAAAAATATTTATCTGATTTGTGTGAACAATCTTTTAAGTTCTAATTACACTAATAATTATTGTTCTTTCGAAATATTCCATTGTTTTTGTGTAACGAATTCAATAATTAGCGGGATAATTTAATAAAATCTGGTAATATATTAGTATGAAAGCTTTGTTAAATGCTTTTAATAGAAAATATATACTTCAATTATTGTGTTTTAAACTATTCCAATTTTGTTGATGGAGATATAAAGAAATTGCGTTTCAGTTTTACAGTTTAAATTAATTTATTTTTGACGTGGTAAATTTCTTCTGTATTATTAGATTCATCTCCTTTATATATTTAGAGTGAGTGAGAGAGATTTAGAAAAAAACCAACCTAAAGGTAACATTCAATACACTCAACACACTAATATGATTTAGAAATTGTATCTGCCATCTAGTCACAGTATTATTAACTATTATTAACTATATATAAAACGTATTTCAAATATTCGAATTGTAAACAATGACAACATTAGAAATCCTAAGATTTCCTAATTGACGAAACTAAATTCAAATTTTTACCACTGCGCTTTCTACAACTTGCAAAGCAGACATATTGATAAATTAGTCGACAAGAGAATCTATAATTTGCATTCCACATGCCGTTCATCACCGTTCATATTTGATCTACATTTTCAATGATTTGGCCCTGTTCTTAGTTTGTGGATTTTTTTCTTCCAATGGACATGGTCTGTCTGAGTAATGTTAAAATTTTTTGTATGAAGTAGAAAAGTTTTTTATGAAGTTTAAAAGTTTTTTTTTCTATTACTCTAGATATTTTCATCGTGTTGTACCATATCAGATCCTTCTTAACCTCATTTTTAATTTTCTTGTTCATATTTGGTGGCTTAACATATGTGCACCGAGTAACAACACTGATGATGGGCTTTTTAGTCCGAAAACGTTCTGTGATGTAACCCGAAAGGGATTTTAAATTTTCTAACATTTATAAAGAATTTTAAATAAACTTTCAAAAATAAACTTCGTGGCTTATTTCCAAAAAGAAAATAGTAATTGCATTAAGATGCCTCAAGAAAATTGCTTTACAACAATATTAAGTCAAGTTATTAGTTGAAAAGAATCTTTATATAACAGTTTGACAATAAGATAGTTGTTATTTGGTTTATTTTTCACAAGTAGAACTGAATTTGTCAGTCAATGGAAACGTATGTATTGTTATATTAAAAGTGCAAATGGATTTTTCTCGAAAATATTGCGTCATATGGACTTGACATAAGAGCATCAATTTTTTTTTATAAAAAATCAAAATTTGTCGATTGTTATGTCAAAATGATGAAATTTTGAACGACAAACAGTTATGCCCAATGCCCTTCTAAAACGAGTCGCTTATGATTTCAATTAAAAAACGTTTTCACGTATTCGGATTAAGTAAGATATTTTAAACCGATGTTAGGGCGCCAATTAAAGAGGTCTAACTTCCCTATACACTGATCAGATGGTACGTACGGTACGATAACTTATTCGATAGGATAGGCGGTTATCCTAGGGCCTAGGTACCCTAGTTAACGGCCCGTTCACACATGTCTCCGTTTTCTCTGTTCCATTTTATCGTGTACGTGTTTTTTTGCGTTGATGGCATACGTAGTTGTATGAGCGACTTCACACATGGCACAGTATTCCGTATACAGTAAAAAATATCGTTCCGTTAAAAAAATGACAATCCGTTTTGTCATCGACTACTCGAGGACGGAACAGTTAAAAATATACGGATACGTAGAATTTTACCGGATAGATACTGTGTCCTAGGCGGGCGGTGTGTGCGGGGTGTAGGAAAGGGAGTGATGCGACAGGTTTTGACTCGTATTTTCTATTGTAAATTCATAGAGAACGCGAGCGTGTATTGTGTGTAGTAATTATTATAATCACAGATCAACCATGTCAACCCAGGAGTGGGAAAAGTTAATAGACAAGGAAATGTTAATTAGTTTAGTGGAAGATAGGCCAAACCTTTGGGACAAGAGGCTGGACAAAGACAATACTGCAAGTATTGCAGGTTGGCGCGTAATATGCGTTATTTTATTGGAGGATTTTGAGACTATGGAACAAAGACAAAGACAAGAGTTCGGTAAGTGTCTGTTTTATTATTTAATTACATTCTAAATAGCTTCATCTTGCCATGGAACTGATCCAGCTTCGGAGATGAAATAGTTCACGAATTCTGTTCGAACTAAAATGGGAGTATTACCACCTCGTGTTCTTACTTCATGGGTTAGGTTTTCGTAACTAAATTCTTCAGATACGTTATTATCACTGTTTGAGCCATCCTTATCTCTCATAAAGTTGTGTAGAATAGTACATGTCTTAACAGTCCATACAGCTGTTATTTTATCGATGTCTAGAGGCCGATGGAATATTCTCCACTTATTAGCTAAGATACCGAAGGCACATTCAACGTATCTCCTAGCTCTAGTCAAACAATAGTTGAATATTCGCTTATTTTGGTCCAGATACATCCCGCCAAACGGCCTTAGTAAATTTTTGTGTAATCCGAAACCTTCGTCTCCAATGACTACATAAGGAACTCTCGTTTCTGAGTCTCTTGTTAATTGGCATAGTGTTGGTATTTGTAGACTGCCGTCTAGCATTATTTTCCAAAATTTTGTCTCCTTGAATATTGATGAGTCGCATTCTTTTCCATAAGATCCGACACTGACGTATACAAATCGATAGTCGGAGTCTACGATCGCTAATAATATGATAGAAAAAATCCTTGTAATTGATATACAGTGAACCGCTATTTAGTGGTTTTTTAGGTCGGATATGTTTTCCGTCGACAGCTCCGAGACAGTGGGGATAATTTGCTTTTTTGTTAAATCCACCATCTGTTCGTATTCGTCGACTGTTGTAGGAAGTTGCATACATTTTTCACTTAAATTGTTCCATATACATCTTGAAACTTCTTTAATAATATTACTCGCGATAGGTGTAATGAAGATCTTTAAATGAACACCCGGATGCGGCATACCTGAAAATAAAATTGTTTTATACTTGATTTAGGAAAAATTGTTATGAAAAAATGGAGACAGATGCCTGGGTGAGCACACAAAAGGATAAAAAGAATTGCAAGACGTCTGGTTCCGCTGTCTCAAACACGGAACCCTACAAATACCCTAATCAGATGCTGTTTTTGAAAAAAGTAGTTGCTGCTGGTGAAACGCACGAAAGCGTCTCTGCTAAGTTTCTTTGTTGTCGGGATATAAGGTTAGAACTACGCCTGAGAATGCTTCGATGTTACGTGTTCTCTAATCTTCTTTATTTCTTGGAAGCGTGGACACTAAAACAAGTCCATCTGAATAAGTTGGCCGTCTTTGAATTTTGGTGTTACAGAAGAATATTGTTCTGAAGCTATTTTCTTGTGGCATTTTAAATTAATTACTATTTAAATGGGAATAAGCCACAATTAAAGGTTAAAATACGTTTATTGACGTTTCAATTTCCACTTCGGAAATCGTTCTCAAAATATAAACACTAATGTTTGTATTTTGAGAACGATTTCCGAAGTGGAAATTGAAACGTCAATAAACGTATTTTAACCTTTAATTGTGGCTTATTCCCATTTAAATAGTAATTAATTACAGAAGAATCCTAAGAATATCATGGATTCAAAGAATGTCAAACGTGGAAGTAACTAGAAGGATAAGAAATGAGGGGGAAATAATATTAACTATCAAAAGACGAAAACTTGAGTACTTAGGACATGTGATGAGAGGGCAAAAATACGCATTATTACAACTTATTATGCAAGGTAAAATCCGAGGAAAGCTAAATGTGGGAAGACGAAGAATATCCTGGCTTAAGAACTTAAGGGAATGGTTTGAATGCAGTAGTGCAGAACTTTTTAGAGCGGCAGTCAACAGAGTCCGCATAGCCATGATGATTTTCAACCTTCGATAGAAGATGGAACTTAAAGAAGAAGAATTGACTATCAGAAAAAACCGAAGAAAATTGAACAGGATGATCGCAATTTAGCGTTCTTCAAAGGTATTTGCCATCCTTGGCTTTGCTTAATAATGACCAAATTTTGGAATTCCAATCAGGAGAGTTGTCCAGTCAACTGATGAGTGGTCAGCATATACACAAACGTCTGGTGCTAGTCACTATGAAACCCAGCGCTATTTTAGCAGACCACAGCCTACTGATAGTGCACTATCGCCAGTACAATCTGTATACAGTGATGCTATCAGACCACAACCTACTAATTGTGCACTATCGCCAGTACAATCTGTATACAATAATGCTACGTTGGTGGATCTGTCTGAGATTTAAAACTAAAAGTACGGACCTTAAAAATATCGCTAGTTTTTCTTCTGGGTAGATACTTTTCCTCCATCGAGTATCTTGCTTTTTTAAATCCTTTTCCAATAGTTTAAGAAGTTCATCAAAAGTAGACATTAACATACGAAAGTAATTGTAAAATTTCGATTCATCACCTCATAACTGACTCATAAGTAAACTGTAAGCACCCTCTCTAGATTTTTGGGCCATAAGTGAATGCTGCCAATAACGTCGAATCTTCCTTATCCGACGATAGCACCCAGCGTCCATCCTTGTAGGATAGCGGCGTATACACTGCGAGTTTTCTGTTCACATCGCATCCAGTAATGACGGATCCGTTGAACGTTATAAGAGAATAAATTTATGACGTATCCGTTAAAAAGAAACCAGTAAAACGGACTCCCATGTATTAATTACGGGTCGTAATTTGTAGCAATTGTAAATAATGGATGTCAATATGTTTGTTATTGGTATTGTTTGATACTGGTATCTTTTTTTTTATTTACATTTACGTGCTCGGCAACTATGGCCACTCGCACGGAGGCGATAACAAACAACATGACAAGAATAAGTTATGTCATATAAAAATAATTTAGAGTTTATGATATACTTAATAATATTTTTTTAAAACACTGAAGAACTCTGAAACATTCGGTAAGAATGTGTTTCACTGTTAGTTGGCTCTGGTATGTTTGACAGATAGGCCTGACATCTGATGTCATTAGTAAACTGTGTGTTAGTTTGGTGTGGCCTATACGGATTCTTCGTATAATTGTAAGGTCTTGTCTAGATAGTCATGTGGGGCCAGTGTCTAATCGCTTATACAATGAAGGCTGGATTGCACGTAAGGATGTATTTAAGGAGCTCCAATGGGTTTGTCATAATCTCCTGGCGAATATGTACACTTCTGTTTTTAAATCTTTTTTCAAATTTGGATGTGAGTTGTTGATGTGATATCTGATAAGGCCGTTTTAGCATACTGATCTGCGAGTTCGTTGCCAGATATACCAATGTGAGACGAAATCCATATAAAGGTAATCCTAGTGTTTAATGTAGAAAGCTAATGGTAATAGTGATGGATATTTTCTACAAGGGGATGATCAGTAAATAATTCCTGAATGCATAACATGGAAGCTAGAGAGTCTGTAAAAATGGCAACATTTTTATTTGGGAGGTTAATATGCCTTATAGCCTGTAGGATACTATACAATTCTCCACTATGTACGCTGAAGATTGCTTTTAAAGGTGACTGAACAGCCAACCCCCAAATCTCTATTAGAAGCATGGGTGTATAATACTTGATCGAAGTGATTATTGTGTATTATTTCTAACAATGCTTTTATCATGAGTTATTTAGGTGGATACTGGTATTTAAATCGCAGAAAACGAGATAAAAGTTTATAGGCCAGTAAATGAATGTGAAATACGGCGATATTCTGTCATTTTCCGTGTTACCACCGACCGAATTGCGTGTAAAGTTGGATTCAGATTCTACTTAACCTCCATTCTACTTTTAAACTTGTATCGTTAATTAATTTTTATTTTTTAGTGGTGAAAACTCTCCTCTTATAAATAAATCGTATAATTGTAAATTAAAGCGGGTATTTGATTTAAATAATATTTTAATGAAATTAATGAATGTCAATTATCATTAAACAATATAATTAAATATTTTATTACAGTTTAACCCCAAAATCTGACGGCCTACCTAGATTAGTTACAACTAAAACAATGTCATTGAATATCTTCTCTCTACTGATTTGCATGAAAACTTAGATTTAGGTTATACTTATCCGCCACTGCAAAATATTGAACTTGTGTTGTTGGTTGCTTTTTATTGTTTGGGTATTAAAGCGACCTCTATCAGAAAAAAATCATATAATTGTAAATTAAAACAATTTGGAATTATTTTATTAAACAGTGACATTAAATTTGAATTTATTCACTGTTTTATTTTTTACCACATAATTTCTACCCTTATGCAAAGCCAACGATCCAAGGAAATTTGAATAGTTGTAGTATTTTTTTTTTTCATTAAAACTATAAATACAATAATTTTTTTAATCAAAATGTAATGGTTTTTTTTATTTTAACTTAAAAAACAACCCTTGTTAGTTTGTAAGGATGGATGAAAGTATGTCTGTCCGTTAGCAGCATATTATGTATATAGTTCGTCCCAAACCCCTGCTTTCAGTGCGTCATAGTTGATCGAATTCTCTCTAACACATTAAGCGAGAAATGACAGAAAAAAACGTGAGTTTGTGATTATTATACATAGAACTTAGACAATTATTAATCGTAAAGCTAATTCTACTTACGGATGTATAATTGGTTGGAGTTTAGAATACGCTAAATAGATATCCAATCAATGTTGCGCATAAATCTAATTTGACGCAGATTGTCTCGATCGTGACAGTACTTTCACAATGTCAACTGATAAAATAATAATTGTCATTCCAGGTTAGTATTATCAGACATTTTACAGTGAAAATTTAATTTTGTATTTATTGTCATAAAAATATTTTAAATATGCCGAGATATATCGAGAAAGAACAAAGACTAATATTAAAATTATTAAATTATTTTCAATTAGAAAAAGAGGGATTACGATCCTGCAACTGTCATATTTAACTAAAATGCCATGCAATAATTCTCGACATACTTAAAATCCTATATGACGTCAAAATTAGTGACGCACTGAAAGAAGGGTTTGGGACAGACTGTATCTTAAAATGCTACAGTATACGCGTTCTGATATCTCCTAAAATATGTGATTGGTTTTTTACTCATAACTCGGTTAGCTTTTAAGCTTTGAAGTACTTAAAAAATTATTTTGTATGTTTTTTAAGGGCAATAAGGGCGTTTAAATTATTATTTTTTAAACCCTTAGTTTTAAAAGGGTTGTTGTTGAAACGGCTTGAACAGCCAGAATAGTCACTTATTAAGAGTGTGTGCAAATTTTGAACCGCGATATTGTTTTTATCTTAACAGAATAACAAAAAAAAAAACCAAAATGTTCAAAAAATGTATTTTTTATTGTTTAAAATTTTGCACAAAATAATACTTTTTAAGTTATTTTGAAAAAAACCATTTTTTTAAAATTTTAAAAATGTTTCTTTTACTTTAACAGGTTGACTGCCACAGCGGTCGTTATGGCCGCTCATAGTACTAGTAACTCAAGCCACAACTTAACAAATAAGTAAATATACTTACTTACATATACGCTATGTATTACGTGTATATCATACTACAAAAAAATTCTACGTTGCAAGTCAAAAATCAACTGTTTTAGATAGAAATAAGTAAGTGGTTATTAAAATAGTTAAAAAATAACATGATTTTAAAAGTCACTACATTTTTAGATGCTTTAAATTAAAACACGGCAGACAAAAAGGAGGATGCCCCTGTAAGTCTGTGCAATATGTAGTAACCATCGAGTTAGAATCTATGGAGAAGCTATGAGCATATTAACGTGTGTATTAAAAACGGCGTAGGTAGGCGTGGCTAACGGTGATACCAATATGGCGGTAAGATCATGGCCGGACTCAATAATATTAAAACTACTATAAAAGTATGACTAATTATTCAGAAGATTTAATCATAATCTACAAAGTGCAATACATTTTTAATAAACTATGATTTATTTATCCCGCGGTAAACACTAAAAACACGATATATTATACATAAAGATAAATTAATACAGTCAAATACTATTAATTTATTCTCTTAAGTACGGGCCATTACTTTGTTTACATATTTGTATACTAACCTGTAGAACGTTATTCCAGAAGATTTTTTATTAACATTGCTTCTGCCACTGCAACTACGTTGAGAACAAGAAACCATTATTATGCACTATCACAATATATTATTACAGTTTCTATAAAAGTATTATAAAACTAAAAATATTCGAAAATCAACAAACGTAAACAAACATATACGATCTGTCAAAAGTGTCAAAACAATATGGCCGAAGTGAGGTCGTTTTTAGTCACGTGATGCCCTCTCCATAGATTCTAACTCGATGGTAGTAACTTACTTATAGTCTTCTTCTCGTAGCAACTTTTGCAGTATTTCCTTACAGAAGTAGCGTAAACAGGTTATTTTGTCTGCCTATGCCAGAGCCGTCATGATATCTTCTCAGTCAGCGCCAGAGCGGTCATTTTAGCCGATTTTAAATTTTGGCAGTAATTTTTTTCTTTTAATTTATAACAAAATTTAGTATGTGCAGAACTATTTTGGAATACACCTTTCTATTAAAAATTACTTTAGCCCAACAGAAAAAAATTGGAATTTTCAGCTTTTCTGCTTTTTAGCAGAAAGGGAACAAATTTATTTTCAGCGTAATTCGCTTAGTTTTGAAGCTAGAAACTATTTTAAAAAACAAAATTAAAGCTTTTTTTAAACACTTGAAAACAGTTTTGAGGAGCTTTTCCCGAAAAGTGATTTATTTTTGGTTATTTTACGTTTAAATATTCGATTTGGAATTTGAAAAATAATAACCTACTTTTCATGAGCTACCACTCTGCTTCTACTGGGTCTACAAACTTCATAAATACACTATTTTTTTTTATAGGCTACATTTTTGATTTAAATACTTTTTCGATAAATACTTACTTTTGGAGTTATTTGTGAAAAACCATCTGAATACATGGTTTTTATTTTGAAAATTGAACATTTTCACTCGCAATTAACTCAAAAATATTGACATACCGAAAAAGCTCTACAAAACAAGGTTACTTAAAATTAGTTAATTTATGCATTTCCGGACTTATTTTAAACGTATGTTTTTTCACTTTTAAGAAGAAGAGGCTTTCAAGCCCCAAGTAAAAGCAACTCTGGGCTCAATTCCAAAAGTAAAGTATAGGGTAAGAGGAACCTAAATCCTTTTTTTAAAGCAAATCCGTTGTGACGAGAAAAATTACACTCCAAAACGGTCATTTACTGGTATATTAGAACCAACTATTAAAAACATTGTAAAAGACAAATCAAAATTGACTGTTATCAACGTTTAATCAGTAAGGACCCAAAGCAAAAGAGGGAAATAATACATATATTCGAATCATGAAAATGACTACCTGATTCGCTGTTTTCTTGGTCTATAAAAACCGGTCTCTATCTTGCCATAATCAGTGAGAGTTACTAAAATATTTCCTGGAGCGGATGGGTCTCCAATGAGTATTGTTGTGTCACTTCCCTCCGTGCTCATGCTACCGAACATATTATCACAAACACTTCTCAGTTGCCACAGAAACTAATAATTTAACACAGAAGTCATAATTCGCAAAGAAATAAATTGAGCGGGAGACAAATTATTATTATTCTACGCGTTGATAATTAAAATTAGCAGGGTAATGTGAAATTTAGAATTGATCTGTTTTCCTTACAATTCAAATTTGTTATCGCGATATCTACGTGTCATTTTTGTTTAAAAATCTTATTCAAAGAATCCAGATTACACACAATACAATCCAACTGCATGATTTTGAATAAATTTGTTGAAAGATTATGTTTTATTTGAAGAAAGAAGAATTGAGTTTTCTGTTTAAATGTAGATTTTAAATAGAGATTATTAGTTAAGTTGAACAACTCTATGTGTTGTTTATTGATTAAGTTTTAACACTGATGCGTATTAAAAACTATGCCAAAATTCACGTCAATAATAATAAATTAACGGTCTATCAGACTGAACAAAAAGTGGTACAGTAGGCGGTACTGTAGACTAGCGCGAAGCTGTATGCCATGTTTTGTGTATTTTTAAAATTTAATTAATATATTTAAAATTAAATAGAGTAATTTTATTATTTATTTATTTTTTTTTATTTTTAAAAGTGGTACTTGTAACTGGCATTTTATCTGCTCAAAACCACATTATATAAGATAAAATTTTGACGGCTACTAGCAGTCTTTCAAAAAATGTAGGGGAGGATGGGGTAATGCCGTCATACGGGGCAATTCCGTCGCCGAGTATTTTTTATAAAATATTATTCCTGCACGCACCTGACTAACGCTGAGACATAGCTTCCGATTGAGCGTGGTTTGATCAGTACAGCTATTGCCGCTTTCAAGGTTAGTTCGTGAGAATATCAGTAAAACCGCTATAGAACACCATGTTGTTCTCGAGGGGCAATTCCGTCACTTTACTTCGGGGTATTGCCCCGTATTTTCTTATTGAAATAAAAGGTTAAAAACGCATTTTTTTTGTGATTTTCAGATGGTACGATCACGTAAAGGAACAACAAAAAAGGCTATGTGGAAGGAGGAAAACCTCAAAAATGCTATTGAAGCAGTTCGCCAAAATGGTGTCTCGCAAACAAAAGCAGCTACAATGTTTGGCATACCCCGAAAAACATTAAGGGATAGGCTAAAGGCAAACGATGGTAGTAAGCCGAGATTGAGTCGACATTTTTTTGTAGAGCATGAACAAAACTGAGCAGAGTATGTGGTTAGCCTATCAAAACTATTTTATGGTATACTACACATGAACTAAGGCGACTGGCTTTCGAATTGGCAGAAAAACATCAAATCAAACACAACTTTAGCAAAGAGACCAAATTGGCCGGGATAGATTGGTTAAATGGGTTTATCAGCAGGCATAAAATTAGTATAAGAAAACCGGAAGCTACTAGCGTGAACAGGGTCAAAGCATTTAATAAAGACGAAGTTAATTTGTTTTACAAAAATTTAGACACTGTAATGACTAAGTATAATTTTCCACCGAACCGTATCCATAATATGGACGAAACTGGAATTTCCACTTGCAAGAGGAAATACGAGTTGGGAGCATGGCAAGAATATCATACGATATTGCTTCGATATCTAGCAAAGCTTACTTGAGGATTGCTATCCTTGAAAAGGCAGTGGCCGGATTCAAAACCAGTGGCATTTTTCCGTTTCAACCAGATAAATTCAGTGAAGAAGATTTTGCTCCTGCTCATTCAGTCATAGAGCAAATAATTATTGAGGACAAGGAGGAAAAGTCGGAAAAACTCAATGATACCTCTACTAATGAGGCACATATTAATGAAAATCCTCCTGAAAGTCCTGCTCCTGCTACTACTATCGAGATTATTGATAGTAGTCAAGCGGGGACATCGTCAGGGATTTTTCAAAAAGCATTCTCGACATTTCACCAATGCCAACTAACAGGACCGATCCTAAACAAAAAGGTCAGGATAGAAAGCAACATTATATTATCCTGACTTCGACACTAATGAAAGATATTCTGCAAGATGCTAAAGAAAAAAAAGAGTTTCCATTTTTGCAAGTCAGTTTAAAATATCTATAAACAAATTGATATACCGTTGCGTTTACTTACTGCTGCAAGATCACTTTTTATTTTAGTTAGTTCCTTGTTAGTCTTTAGGAAGAAGCAGAAGAAGAAGAAGAAGATATATTATATTAACAAACTAACAATAATAAACAAATCCAAGGAGAATTTGGTCAAACTGTAAGAAAATATAATGCAGAATAAAAGGTAACCTCATCTCTTTCTTAACCGCCATGCTTTTTACACCACTTTTTCCCAATTAACTATCCCGTTTATAGTATGCTCTTTACGTGATTATAATTGAAAATACCCCAGGAAACTAATCATTTAAAAATCGAAAACTTACTGGGCTCTATTTTTCAACTAGAATATTTGGGAGAAGTCAATAGAAAAGACGTATCATCTCGTGGGTATTGAAAATTTTATTGCGTCAAGGTTTTTATTAACATTTAAGAAAAAAAAATCGGTTGCCTGTAAAGTCGGTTTTACGGGCGAAGATTTTACGTGACAACGTCTTTTTCTCGGTAGAATATTTATTTATATGAATATTATTAAATTGCACAATAGGAACAAGGAATTGAATGAAAATAAGAATTGCACAAATTTTAACTATAGAAATATATTTTGTTTACTAAAACATTGTACATGTAAACTTAAACTTAACTAATTTCTATTTGAGTGATTTTGTTGAGGATAGGACGATGATAGGAGAAATATGAAATGAAAGGAAGTGTTTCTGCTGTAATGTGTCTTGAACGCCAAGAACGCTCGAGAAAGACAGAGACACAAGCACGCACCGATTCAACGCGCCTAATTCTCTAGTGCTGCGCGCGCAGCGGACCGATCATGTTTGAGTGGGAGAGAGACGCAAGGCATTCGCTGGTCCGGCGGGCCTCTCTCTCGTTCGGTGACTCATCGTAACAGACGTGAGCGGGCGTTACACTTTTTCATGAATGACTCCGAGCCACAACCTAATTTAAGACGTTGTCACGTCAAAAAAGCAACTTTTCATTCATTTTAATACCGTGCAAAAACTACACATTGTATGTAGATAAAAACAGTCAACAGTCGACTGTCTTGAAAGTTACTCTTGCTCTTTAAAATTAGATTTTCTAAATTAAAAAATGTTTATAAATAAAAAAGTTATTGCACACTAAATCCAAAAGTAAGCATTTTTTCAATTGTGTATATTTATTAAAATAAACAATAAAAGTATTTAAAACACATTTTACAATGTGAGTCTTTATGTAATTACTACATGTACAAACGATTGGTCCGATCGGTCGAGTAATTAAACAATTCTATTTATTTATCCCATTTAAGAGAAAAAGGTAATTTCCAAATGGCTGGAGAAGTTTTTTTAGTCTCATTTTCTTTGTAAAATCTCAAGTTTTCATGTTTTTTTAGGTGTTTATTTACAAAAAGTATATTAATTTTTAGTTGTTTACTTAAAAATAATTGATGCTGAATGAAATACCATTTTTCGCCCTATAAACATTCAAATTATCTGCGCAGTTTTAATCTTTACAAAAACAAAATACGCTATCTTAAAGGTTATGGAAAAAGATCTTTAAAAAAAAAAAGAAGTTTGACGATATTTGAAGGTTCTAAAAGCTAAATGAAGGGTAGCTGATCAGAAATTCGTGAAGGCGTACAGCTGGTTTTGCTTTATTTTTTTTTTACTTAAAAAGTGAAAAAAATATTTTTTGCCTATAAAAAGTTTCTTATAATTATATTTTAGACCGTATAAAGTTATGTAGTTTTGAGACTATGCAAATTAAAATATATAAATAGTTGACTGAGATAATTATTGCAAAAAACCATTATGTTTGCAGTCATTTATAAATGTTAATAACTCTGTTTTTTGCATAACGACATGTAATATAGCTACTTCAAATGATGGCAATTAATGATATTATTAATTATTAAAGTGTGCTAAATATCACCCAGATAGAGCAAATAGTAAATAATTTATTCAATTTGTTTATTCCGGTGAGCGATTATTTAAACAACTGTACTTGCCGGTAACAGTGACTCTACAGGTATTTTGTAAATCGTAATCGATTCTTTGAAGCTTCAGTTTTGGGGTTTACAAAAAAACATCAATATTTTATTAAATTTTTTATTAAGAAACTGTTTAGAAAGAAGCTGACTTTTTAACTTATAAACATTTGTAATAACTTTGATGTTTTTTATGCCACACAATTATGTGTAGGTTGAATCATAAGCTGGTGAAGAAATACACAATAAAAAAAACAGAACCTTCTATGACCAGTAGGAACCAAGATAGCATTTTATTCTTAAAAGTCATAGCGCTTTATTCTTAAAATCATACTTCCATTGTTTATTAACATTAATAGCTGAAAATTGATAGGATTTTAAATGAACATCTAAATTTTGTGATCCAACTTATAGATGGCATATACAGTAAAGGAGTAAAGTTATAATTCGTTAAAATGGTGGTACTCGTAAAATACCGCCACGGAAAAGTGTAGGGGAGAACTGTCCTAGCTCCGTTTTTTTGAGATTGGAACTTTAAATTGAAGCGTGCTGGCAAAATTTGCAATATTTTAATTTCTATCGCACGTAGAACATTCATTTTTTTTTAACTGGGATAGCTCAACAAAATAATAAGAATTGTGCTATTTTCACTCCTTGAAAAATCCCGGAAAAATAAATAAATTATATTTTTTCATTAAAAAGTTGGAATTTTACTATTATTTCGTAAGCAATATTTAAATTTTATTGATAAAAGTATATATTTATATAAATATATAATCATAATTATAAATTGTTAATATATATATATATATATATATATATATATATATATATCTTTTATTTAATTTTATAGATTTTTCTTTCAACAAAATAATTCATTTTATTATAATTACATTTAATGAAGATAAGTAGTAACTAAGTATAGATAATATTTTGTAGTTCACCCCTCTACTTTTTCGTGGCGGTATTTTACGAGTAAAATTATTTTAACAGGTTATTACTTCTTTTCGGTATATACCATCTATTAGATGTACAATATAATTTAAATCTTAATTTATAATTTGCCATAGAAGATTTTGTTTTGTTTGGAAAAGTGTTTTTTTTTACCAGCTTTTTATTGAGTCCACTAACAAGCGTGTGACATAAGAAATGCCAAAGTTAATATAATTGTTTATAAGCTAAAAAGTCAGTCCTTTTTCAAATTGTTTATTAATATCAAATTTAATAAAATGTTGCAGTTTTTTTAATATGCATACCTTGAAAATTTTCTCTTATAGAATAGAATAAATTACTCTGAAGCTATTTTCTTGTGGCATTTTAAAGTAATTACTATTTAAATGGGAATAAGCCACAATGTTTGTATTTTGAGAACGATTTCCGAAGTAGAAATTGAAACGTCAATAAACGTTCTTTAACCTTTAATTGTGGCTTATTCCCATTTAAATAGTAATTAGAGTAAATTACTGCAAAATTAAGGGTTTTTGCAACTATCTTGGTGAATTCTTTATGTATTTAAATTTAGAAAGTCGCAAATTGAAGAACATTTTAAGATCTACAATTTTTATTTAAATTATTATTTTTCTTAAAGCTGCATAAGAAACGTTTTATAGCCAAAAAATTATTACTTTTTTACTTTTGTTTAAAACAAAAACAAAGCAAAATCAGCTGTACGTCTTTAGGGATTTTTCATCAGCTACCCCTCATATATCTTTTAGAACCTTCAAATATCTGTATAAGATTTTTACGTGAAATCAATGATCTTTTCCCAGATAAACTGGTGTATAGTAAGATAACAAAAAGTAGTAACAGTTAACAGGATAATAGTTTTGACAGATCTATTATAGAAAAAATCGAAGCCCGCAAAATAGACATTTACAGAAAAACAGAGCGTAAACCAAACTTCATGGGGCTAAACCGGAAACACATTAACAAACATATTACTATTATTAGGAATAAGCTTAGTATGAAACTAAAACTCACAGCCAATATAAAATTAATTACCTCATATAAAACAATGCTGCTGTTTGTATTTTGATTCACTTTTTGATTAATATATACGTCAGTACAAATATAACTAATGAGTAATTGACATTTTATCTGCGATTTAAATAATAAAAACAGTGTAATAATATTCATCTTATCAATCTCTAGGAATTCCCTCCGCGTTTATTTGTTCTCACGTGAATGATGATTTGGTGAATATACTTTTATCAGCAGCTAAACCATACCTTAGTGATTTAATCATCCAACTTCCTTTCCCGCGTGCCAAATTTAGGTTCGTCCACCAATAATAAAAATATTATAATATTTTATAGTACAATATTATAGTATAATACTATAAAGAGGATCACGCGAATTATTTATAAATTATATACTGAAGTGGAGTAAATACAAAGTCTACCACTAAAATATTAAATTTGACCAAAATCTTCAAAATTTTATAGTTACCAAAACGGAAGCGAAAGTAGATAAACCTACAGTTTGATTAGAAGCATTTAAAATAATGAACTTGGTACCAAAGACATTGACAGTATGATATACAAATTAGACAAATATGCAAAATATGAGTCATAAAAAAATCATAATTTTAGGAGGCCATGGCCATTGTATAATTAGTTTTTGTATTACATGTTTAATAGTCCAAATATAATAGTACTCAATCTGTGTTTAATAATATCTGTAGAAATACCGTTTTTATATATAGAAATAAGAAATAAACAAGAGTTGCTATCACATTAGCCTTGACATAAAAGAGATCTTAAAGATAAAATAATATATTAGTAAGTATATAAAAATATGTAAAAAAACTTATTTTACACAAAGTAATAAAAATATAACAACAGAAGTTCATCACCATCATAAATAAAACAACAAAAAATGGAAATTTAAAAAAATATATAAAAGTGTAGGACACAAGACAACAACGAACTTTAGCAGTTTTTTTGAACACATAGTTGCAAATATAAGGGATAAAGGGAGAAAGACAAGGAAACAAATTATATACTAAAAACAAATAAGTATGTAGAATTTACTTTTAATTAACTGAAGACTACAAATGAGGAGGGATAATGGGCAGGACTATAGATCTTGTGATATTCACTGATGCCGAAAGGTGGGTATCATCAATATCAACACACTTTTCAAAGTGTAGTACACCCAATATATAGCACGCAAATCCTATCGCAGAATGAGAAGGGCGAGGGCAAGCCTCCAGCTCGCCAAAAACTGGATCCAATTAACTAAGGGAAAAGGCTTTTACAGATATCTTCTCGATTTACCAAGATAGGAGGTTGTGGCGATGGGTCTCCCCCTCATCATACTTAAAAAAAATATTGCAAAAAGGAAATGGTTAATGAAGTTTAAACTTCCATAGTGGAAAAGGAAAAGACAGAAAAATAGAAGCTGGTGTATCGATACTGATAAAAGGCTAGTAAAAGTTGACTTGAACCTAAAATAACGTGAGACAGAGGTAGTGAGCCCATATGCACGTTCTAAACATGAATAATACGAGTAAAGGATAAATCGTACGACAAATTAATAGACTTGTTGAGAATATTGGAAATAGGTTAATAACAACTTTATTCGGTGACTTGAACACGAGAACCGAAAGAAAAGTAAAGTGTTTGCTCAATTTGGAGAAGAAAAGTAAATAAGAACGATGAAATAATAATCAGTTTTTGTATTTATGTGAATTTAATGATATTGAATGGATATAATCAGCACACGGATATTTATAAATTCACGTGGACCCATCCAACGAGAAATTTGTAATCAATAATGGATTACTGTATAGAACTGATTAAATAGGTTGGGAAGACGCTGATAATCAGGGTAGCTTTCGTACTGGTCGTTCTTGTGCAGACAAGATATTCTATCTAAAACAAACAATAGAAAAGCGTTAGAAACACAATATGGGGATACACAACGCGTATTATAGTGTCTCATTAGAAAAGGTGTGGCGAATCAGACGACCAGAAAAATCCACCGATTTACATTAAGGCTGTGATAGAGCGAAACGACGATATGATAAATTTAGTAAAAATTGAAAAAAAGATTTTATCTAACAGGATAAAGATAACCGAAAGACTTCGTCCAGGCTCCTTTATTACACCTATGCTCATTAAGATTTATGGAGGAAGTTTTGGGCATCTGGAAAAGAAAATATGAACCTATAAACTTTTCAGTTGGAGACCATAAATTGTACAACTTGCATTCTGTAGATGACCAAGTAATACTTGCAGAAGATCAAGATGATATCCAATACATGCTAGAGAAAATAAATAAATACTATACCTAATGGGATCTATAAATTATTCCATTACAAGCAGAATATGTAGAAAAAAGGAGGAAAACACTAAAAGAAAGGCAGTTAAAACGAAGAGGAATATAAGCCGATAATACTAATACCTATAAATATCTCGGTGTAAGCATTACAAACGATGGTTCAAATACAAAAAAAAAGTTAATTCGTAAACTGAATAGTAAAATCCACAAGGAAAATGAAATTCCTGTAGTTGGCTGTATACCATGAAACATAAAAGTTTCATTTAAAAATCCTTTATAAAGATATATAATTATAAAACTCTTTCGGGCTACATCACAGAACGTTTTCGGACCCAAAAATGTCCATTATCAGTGTATTACCAGGTGTACATGAGTCAAGCCACTAAATATTTGGGAAAAAACCCTTAAAATCTTAAAATGGTACAAAATTTATTATGTTTGTTAAAAAGATGATATGCTAAAGTTTTTAACAGATATACCGTTAAAAACGTCCTGTTTTACGTTACCATGCAACCATATAGTATGTCTTATGTCTTAGTAGTCAACTTTACTCATGTACATCTGGTAATACACTGATGATGGACTTTTTAGTCCAAAAATGTTTTGTGATGTAACCCGAAAATGTCTTTTGAATTATATACCTTTTATAAAGGATTTTTAAATAAAACTTTCATTACCAAAGATAAAATAATAAATATTAAAATTCGAGAGCATAATATTCGAGGGCATACACATCGACATCCTGGAAGTCATAGAACGCAAAAAGAGTGAAATGGTATGGCCATGTCGAAGGTATGACTGATGACCATTGGCCACAGTGAATATTATACTTGATCTCCACCAATCACAGGAAAAGGGGTAGTCCAAGAAGATTGTGAAGATGAGAAGTAAACGGTCGAAGATAGACGTCTACACGCTATTGACTGAAAGCATGGGAAGTGTTGGAAGCTAGAAGTACACACGATTACCATCGGAAGTGTTAGAAGCTAGAAGTAGACACGATTACATAAAATCAAGGAAACATTCAGAGTTGAAGGTAAAAGTAAAATGTAGAAAAGACTAAAGATGCTGTGTATTGAAATGTGTTAAATTTAGCCTGCGTTTAAAAATCCATAATAATAAAAAGGTTTTTAATGAAAGTAAAATGGAAAGAATTCTTTGACCTGTAATAGATTGTAATAGATATACTACAAGGGACTATCTACTATAAAAGCATTAAAGCTAGTAAGGGTAGATGCAAGAGTAAATGGAGCTTTTAAATAATATACGGAAATCCCTATGTACAGGGTTTCTCATTATATTTTGACCCCCCACTTATTTTCCTTAATTTTGGGAATACAAAAAAAGTTTCAAATAAAAGTTGAATTATTTTATCTGTACCGACCAACAGTGTAGCAACAGACAAAAGTTTGTATACAGGGAGTGTCCAATAAAATGCATCTTCAATATTTCAAATGGGACACCCTGTATTTTTTTTATAGTTTTAAGTAGCCCTGCATTTCTTGATTACAATTATATAATATAGCGTAGCATTAGTTTTGTTTTATAATGGCGTATGGTACTACTATACTATGCTAAGATTAGAAAAAAATATATTTAGAAAGTCAACAAAATTAATGACTTACAATACTACATTTAAGATACAATACTATATTTAAGATTACAATAGATTCTCAAAGTGTCCTCCATTGTTATCAATGCACAAGTAATATGTTCCTCTCAAATGTTCTAATGCGTCAGATATTGTGTTATTATGACCTTTTAAATTTTCAATTTCCGCGCGAACTTTTGCCGTGATAGTGTTAATATTTGTATTTGAATCAAAATACACTTTTTCTTTTAAAAACCCCCATAAAAAGCTATCACATGGTGTTAAGTCGGGACTATTTGGTGGCCATGTACTGGTACCCTTATTGCTGATCCACACAATTAATTGATAATTTAAATGTTCTTAAACGGCTACGACATTATGTGTCGGTGCTCCATCTTGTTGCCATATCATACTATTTAATTGATTTTGTGTATAATTTTGATTTAATAACTCATCCACTTCTGTAATGACTGTGTCCAAATATGATTTCACAGTTAATTTATAATCATAAAACAATGGTCCAACTATTTTGTTTTGAAATATTCCACACCACACATTTATTGATTTCTTCCTGACTTTTTTATTTGCTTAATTTTACTTTTTCTATTATTTTTCTGTTCCCACGAATACATATTTCTTCTATTAAAAATGCCTGAAGTTGAAAAATTTGATTCATCTATCCATAAAATGTTATAAAAATAATTAGGATCATTGTTCAAATTTTTAAGCATGTCTTGACAGAACTGTAAACGCTTTCTCTTATGAACATCGGCAAGTTCTTGTACCGGTAATATTTTGTACGGCTTATAGTTGTGCTTTTTTAAAACTCTATGTATCGTCGCACGGCTTTTCTCTAATGCATTAGTAGCATTGTTTAGACTAGTTTCGGAATTTTCTAAAATAAAAATGTTATTGGGTTTAATCTAATGGGTTTAATCTATTATTTAAGTATTTAATTTTTACCTTCAAAGTAAAGCAAAGTATTAAGATCTTCATCATCATTTCCTACGATAGTACGTTTCTTCCGTTTAAACATTTTTTCATTTATGACATGACGATAATTATATAAAAATGTATTTGCAGGAGTCTGTCGATTTGGATAAATCAGACTATATTCTCTTCTTGCCGCTTGCTTGTTTTTATTATTTTTTACATAAATTAAGAATATATCTACTTTTTCATCTGCAGTATAACCCATTTCGGTATGAGGACTGACAGTTTATAATAAATTAATAATTGCTTCATTTTGAAATGTCAGTTGCATAGCCACCTATGGTTACCGTTTTGTAGTACCATATGCCATTACTGAACAAAACTAATGCTACACAATGTTATATATTGGTAATCAGGAAATGCAGGGCTACTCAAAAGTATAAAAAAATACAGGGTGTCCCATTTGAAATAGTGAAGATGCATTTTATTGGGCACTACCTGTATACAAAATTTAGTCTGTTGCTACATTGTTCATCGGTAAAGATAAAATAATACAAATTTTATTTGAAACTTTTTTGTATTCCCGAAATTAAGGAAAATAAGTGGGGGTCAAAATATAATGAGAAACCCGGTACATATTTATAAACTGTCATGCATTCTAGATACGTAAAATACGCGTAAAATGATACACCGGTCATTTTGAAACACCGGTTTTAATTTGGTGATACACCAAATTAAAACAAATGGTTAGAAAAGCTACTATAATAACTAATATTACAAAAAATATATTCCGATAAAAAGGACTATACAGTTAGAGCGAAATCTTTTTCATACTTGTAACCTCAATTAAGTAGATCAAAAATAAATTACATTTAATTTATTATGGAAATAATTATAATGGAAGTTAACTTTAAAGGCAAACGTGGTTATGGGAGAAGACAATACTGTTAACTAAAGATGTTAAGAGAGCTAATAGTACATTCTTTACTTAAAATTAAACAAAACATATTAATTTCATAAAATTATTGCCAGTAAGGAATAACGAAAAATCCTCTTTAGTAAGACGAATCAATATTAATATGAACAAGGTATTATAAGGTATTAATAATTTATATTAATTTTCGTATAGTAAAGGGCCCATTTACCTGCTTATTTCACCTGGCGAATTAGGAGTATCTATTAGACCTCCAGTCGTAAGATCTCCATCCTTAAGTGACAAAGGTGAAGGAGGTAATCTAATCAATAACTTTGATTTTTCGCTTCCAGAAGTCATTTTTTGGGAATATAAAGGGCACTATCCGGCTGACGGTAAACAACCAATTATTTAACACATAATAAAATCAAAGGCCAACTGATATATTTTGGAGTTTAACAAATTATTAATACATTATGATTGTTTGGGTTAAAAATTAGCGGAGCATCGCGAAATATGGAATAAACGTTTTTTCTTTCAAAGATACAGATTTACAGTGACGATATATTGTTATCATGACAACTACGTGAAATATTTATTTATCTGAATATTTATTAGGATTTTATTCAGAGGTTATATACCGGCTGACTTAAAAATGAATTAAAAATTTGGTAGGTATCTTTCCTTAGCAACTATGGTAGAAGCATTTACTACATCTAAAAAATCATATCTAGTCGAACTGAAAGAAAAAAATTATTCTATTGATTTTTTTGGCCTGTTTGCATTCACTTCTGGGCAAAGGACTTTCCATGAGTTTCTCACTCCTCTCTGTTTTGTGCTATTTGACGCCAGTTTCCTGCCAGACTTTTGCTTTGATTTCGTCTAGCAACCGTTTTTGCGGTCTTTCTCCTTTATGACTGTGATCGCGTGGTCTGCAATGTATAATATTTCTCGTCCATCTTTCGTTGTTTTCATTTCATTTGAGCAATTCTTTCAATTACATATTCTACCTTTGTCCTATAAGTTGGTAATATCTTTGAACAATCTTGCCAGTCTGGGTGTTATGTCTTTAATATATTTTAAAGAAGTATATAAGCAATTGGTATTCGGTACAAAAACATAGTACGCCAAAATGATGAGTTGCAAATTACTGTCACAAGCGAAGAACCGAATACCAATTGCTTATATAATTCTTTAAAATATATTAAAGACATAACACCCAGACTGGCAAGATTTTTCAAAGATATTACCAACTTAAAAATAGCCTTTAAAACCTCATTAACTTCAAGATCTATATTTTCTAAAGTTAAAGATAAGAATGACATTAAGAATTGTTCCAACGTTGTCTACCAAATTCCATGTAACAACTGTAATTTAGTATATGTGGGACAAACCTCACGCAGTTTAAATAATCGCTTAATTATTCACCGGAGTGATAGCACATTATATCCTGAAAGATCTGTTTTAGTTTTAGTTTTAAATGAATTATGAATCGGTCAAAGTTTTAGCTATAGAGTCTAACTACACTAAAAGACTTTTCTTAAAAATGGCATTCATTTTTCTCTTAATCGCAATTCTACTATTCACTACTGTAGTGCAGTGACTAGTGAGTGTAGTAGTGTCTGGGGACTCGGGAGACTGAGACCTCGGAAGCCCTGAAGAAGACATCAGAGAGGATGCCGAAAGCTCGGCCCAATGGATATCGACACGGTTCAACCCGGAAAACTGGTGAGTTTAATATTAATTTTTATAATAGTATTAATCTTAGCTCTGGGTTTAATATATATATATATATATATATATATATATATATATATAGAAATATATATATATATATATATATATATATATATATATATATATATATATATATATAGAAATATATATATATATATATATATATATATATATAGAAATATATATATATATATATATATATATATATATATATATATATATATATATATATATATATATATATATATTGTACGAGAAAATATGTAACAAAATAAAATTGTTGAACTTGTAACATACGCCCTTATCTGATTCATTTGGTATTTCACATGTCATATAAGATCGAATATCTAGATCATTTAAGCACACAAAAGCACTAGAGTAAGGAAACAAGCCAAAGAAGTATCCAGAAGAAGCTAAAAATGACATGCAAATAGAACTAATAGAAAAAAATGTAAGGACACAAGCTTATAATGATGTTAATACAGTAACAAAGTTTGCAATATTTGTGGCATTTGTTTATATTATTATGTTAATAACAAATATTTTTTAAAGTAAGAAGTATTTTCCTTTTATTATTATTACAATCACGTTTTAACTAGGTATCTTCAAATAATTTCTTCGAATGGAAACAAATATATAGGAAATCAATACTTCAATTTAAATAAACCTATTAAAACAAGGTTATAGCCAAACCTTAAGTATCAAAATAATTCAATTTTTATAGTTTTGATTTTGATTCATTGGATAAATTGTATCAGATACAGTAAAAAATATCATTGTTGTAGTTTAAGTACAATTACAGCTACTGATATATGTTGATTATCGATAACACCAATCTAATCGTATTTGGGTTCTTCAAAATGTCCTGAATTGAGTTAAATATTTTGTTGGAACTACTTGTTTTGATCATTTTAAGTGTTCTTGAAGTTCAGTGAAGCTGAAATGCTTGAGATTCCTTTTTGAACTTTTGAGAATGTCGATAGAAACGGTGCGTATGTAACACAAGAATACGATATTTATTTCTACAAGGTTTGTTTCTGAACACCTTTCATACAAGTAGGATATGTTTTATCTGCTTTTTATTACTTGATCAATATTTACTAATAATTACCAATATAATATAATATTAGAAATTCGATAAGTAAAAATAAATTCAAAAATTAAAAGAAGTAGAAGCATAATAAGCCAGGGGTGACAAAGCATAAAGGACTTGATAATATAAGATTGCTGACAGTGTCGCTAAAGAAGAAACTGCTTTTAGTACTCTTTTCGATGGACGATAAAAGAAGTACTTATTTTACTTTATGGGATACTAAAAAGAAGTATCATTGAAGATATCCAAAAGGAACAAAAGGAGAAAAGTGACTTGTAGCAGACTATCGAGAAATATTTCAGGCCAAAGACAAGCAAAAAGTTTATTGAAACCTCTTAAACCTTCATCCAATTAAACTTAAAGTAAAGCTAAGTGTTCTTAGCCCCATATCATGTCTGCCAAAAAGGGCAAAATAAACAGAGCAACATGCAGATGCTGCAAAAATTAGGTAAATCGGCTAGATATATTATCACTACAGGATAATTGTTCTTAAATGAAACAAATATATTGAGGAGGTCTTTTTAGAACCTGATAAAGTAACAAACTAAGTTCCGAAGTGAATAGTAGGCTTTCTTACAAGTTTAGAGTGTTTATATACTTGTTTTTAGGTTGCAGTGTAGAATAATCTGTTAGGCTAAACAACCACTGCAAAACATATAATCTTATTGTGCCGTCTTCTTTCGAAGATTGGCATTCCAAATGGCAATAATTGTAGCTTTGGAAAGTGCTACACGAAAGATTTCATACAGATCAGTGGTCAACACAATCTCCTCAGGTCTTTCATCCATGAATTCTGGCGTCTTCCTACAGATCTTTTGCCTGTACTTTACCTTTCAATATAATTTGATGTAATTAATTTCATCAACCTTTTAATATATGACACAAATATTGTATTTTCCTCTTTTTGATCATGCATAGTTTTTTTTTGTTTACTCATGCCAAAGTACCTCATTGTTGGTACCTTTTTGAACAAATGCAATCTCAAAGTAATCTATTCTTTTTTCTGATTTGGAGCCCATTGTTCAACTTTTTTACAACAATAGAGCAAGACAGAAAATATAACATCTGATCATTCGAATTCTGAGCTCCCAACTAAGGCTTGATCTTGTAAAAAATGTTTTTATATCTATGAGTGTTTTCCTCGCTTGTTCGATTCTTGATTAGAATATTTTTTTTGGGTTACCCTGGCTGCTAATATTTTCTCTTAAATATTTTATTAAAGTTACCTGTTCTATTATTTGTCCCTTGGCTTACAAATGTACGATTGTTGGTACCTTTGAAAATACTGGAATTTTAGTTTTGGAAACATTTAGATTTAAATTGAACATTTTGCTAAAATAAACTAGCGAATTTATTATATTTTGTAGTACTTGTGGGTAGCTTGCTATTCAAATGGTATCATCAGCGTACCTGTTATCTATGCTGTTTCCGTTGACCTTGATTCCACCTTAAGCCTCTTCTAATGCTCTAAATGTACTCTCCCTGACATAACCCGGCCACACTCCTTGTCTGATTCAAAACAGAAACGTCACAAATTGTACTTAAACTCTGAAAATGTCCCCAAGTGTTTTTGGTATCCATCTCTTTTCGATATACTGAGTCTAAAGCGTTCATAAAAATAACATGTGTCTTTACTTAATAACAGGCGGTAGCTAGTTTGTCTTTCGTTTCATGCGTGGAAGACAGTGATGCTTGATAAAAAATATGTATTTTATTTCGCCAGGTATTATTGACTCACGGGTAAAGAACCATGGACTCTACTGTAAAAAACGCATTTTTAACTGAAATTGTTTTTTATTCCCATTAAGCAACAGTACAAATAATCATTTGTACTGTAGCTAAGATACCAGAACACAAAAGGACACAAAAGGAAAGGCAAATAAGCTGTAATACTCCATACGCAAAATCAGCTAAAGAAGGAAATGACAACAAAATCCAGAAATTTTAGAAGGAAGAAGAAAATCAAGAATATAAGTCATTTTTGCCACCAAATCTTATTTGACTCATACTAACAATTCCCCGTTTGTGATTTAGTAAACGTGTATAGAAAATATTCTGACAAGATTTATCTCACCAACGCAACTATCATCCTGTATGATTCGTTATACGTCTCTTCCTGCAAGGGGAGCCAGACGGAGCTCATAAATTTTGTTACTTGACAAGACAGCAAATATTTAAATGGTGTTAACACTAGTATTTTATTGTGTATTATTTATGTACACTCCTTGACACAAATATGGTATATTTTAATAATATCTTATATTTTTAAAAGGAACAATATTCAAAACATAAACAGTTTTTGAGTTACAAGCATTAACATTGAGAAAAAACATTTGATATATCGATCGTATTTTATTATGGTAAAAAAACAAACTCATTCATTTTGGAGATTATGATTTTCCCAAAAAATAGTAGTGAATATAATATTAATAATGACAACTTCATATAAATAACAAGCATTAAACAACAAGAGAAACGTTTTATGGCGAATAACTGCAAGAAGTAAATAAAGTCAGAGAGAAGATGACAAGATTTATCTCTTATTGGGTGATTTTAAAGCTCGAATAGGCAACCAAATAATACCCGGAATTAAGGAAAAACATAACGAGAATGTTAGAAACGAAAATTGAGAACTCATGATAAACTTTTGCACGAATAACGTACTTTCAACTACTCCCGTGGACAAAGATCTATGATAGATTATGGTATAATCAACAGAGATATACATCTATCAAAAATAATTGACGTAAGATGCCTCAACTCCTAGATGTAGGTAGCGACCATGGCCTAGTATTCTGTAAAATATGAATCATCGGGAAATATTTCATACCCAATATAGCGGCACCAATACAAACAAAAATCAGAGTCGGAGAACTAAATACGGAATCCACGGAATACTTATACAGAAAAAGAATATCAGAGCAGATTACTGATAATCAAATATTTTAAAACGATAACATCGAGGAAATCTGGCAAATACTCAAAAATAAAATAATTATTGTAGCAACAGAATCACTTGGAGAGAGGAAAGTAACGAACATTAACATATGAAGAGTACACTGCAAAAAGGGGGAATGTCAATAAAGTACAATTTTGAGAAACCTGGTTTTAAAGGTTTAGAGCACCACATTTTAAAAATTGTTACTTTTAGCAACTTCTGATATATATTGTTTTGATTGTTGGAATGTTTTTAAAAGGTTACATATAAGTTTTATTTATTTTTGACATTATTTATTTCTTGGCAAACCTTTTTGAAGTAGTGTAAAAAATTAAAACCGGTGTTATTGCAGTATTTATTCGTAAATAACTAGATAATCGTTTAGAACATATAACTTAAAGTATTCTTCTTTTCTTTTTTTGATTAGTCACTTCTGCGACTGGTAAATTTTCAAAATATGTCTTTGCTTTTGGTCCACAAAATGTCTTTAAATGTTGTAGATCTTTAAATTTAGCATCTGATATTGGTAAAAGTGATAAAAGAAACATTTTTTAAAAACAATAATAATAATAATAATGATAAACTCACCGTTGTATAATTTTTGTGGCAACTCAAATTGGCCTTTTGGGTATACTTCAGTTAGGTCTTTGATTGGTTCACGAATCACAGAAGATTCCCAATGCCCATTGTAACTTGATCTGTGTTCCACTATTCGAGGATGATCCTCAGAAATTTTAAACTCTCTAATAGGTCTTGATGCAAATGGACATTTCTTTTTGTAATAACAATCCAGTAATGTTGACCAATCCCTAATCATTGGTTGATCTACTTCAATCACCTGAAATGGAGTAGGCTTGGTTCTGCACGTACGAATTTCAGTAATCCAATCTTGAGGAACTTCAGCTTTTGTCTTTTGACATACCAATGCCATGTCTCGATCACACTCTAAATACGAATGCCCACGCATTGGAAAAGTGACGGTAATGCTTGATAGCCTCTTAGCAATGTGAACAACGTAGTGTAGGAAACGGAACATTGTAAAGTTTTTATTTTGTCCGCCACATGAATCGCAAAATATGGCTAAGTGGCGTACATTTTCGTTAAGACACAAAAATATAAAATTATGAAGAAATGAGACTACCTCATTTGAGCCTTTTCCTCCAACTGTCTCTGGATAGCAATAAAAAATTGGCTGATTAGTTGACATCACATGAATATTAAAAGAAATGAAAGTTAATTGTCTTTTATAGTATGCATCATTTGTTGTAATATTAGGAAGATTTAGATTCTTCTGGTAGTCTAAAGCAATGGCTTCCATTTCAACTGTTTTCATTGCTTTCTTACGGGCAGATCTCTTTCTATCATAAAAAGTTTCAGCTTTTGCTTTGTGTACACTATTAGCAATATGTAACTTTCCAATATGTGCTTCTATTTCTTGCCGTGAGACTTCAGTACCAACTGGAAGATGTTCTAGGGATAGTTTGAGTGACTTCATTTCTGCTAAGAATTTGTCACACTCACTGCATGTATTACTGCGTGGATACCCGAAGGAAATGTTGAATTTTGTATTAAATATCCCTCTATAAAACACATATGAAACAATGGGATTTTGAAGAGCTTTGTACATTTCATGCATTTTTTTAATATTCAATTTATCAGGTAGGTATAATTTACTGGTTTTGTTTCTGCTGTAATGGCTTTCTCTACCCTTGAAAGATTTAATATGATTAATCACACAATCAACTACCTCCTTCGGTTTTTTGTTGGGTTTTTTGTTTAATCCACGTTTGTCTTTTGGAGCAATCCCAAACATTTTCAAACTGAATTGAATAGTTTGTAGCCTCTTTTTCGTGATACCGTGAAGAGAGATAAATGCTAAATAACAAACAACAGTTTCTTTTACGATGTTATCGGCAGTGTATCTAACTTTATATGAGTAAGATGCATCATTTAATTTAGCCACCTCTTCTGGTTTCCTGCTTCTTCTTTGAGCAACTGGTCGCACAGAAATAAGACCACCCAGATAAGAATTTTGGTCATTATAATTTTGAGAATTAAAAAATGATTTATTATAAAACGCCTATTCTCTTCTGTTATTTTATTAAAACATTGCAATCGTTTGCACTTACAGTCATCACCTGTTTCATGACTCTGAACACGTAGTAGTTTCATAACATCCACCATGCGTCCAGTTTTTCTTTTTTTCTTGGATGGTTCCATTATATTATTATATGCACAAAATATTTTAATGATTTAATAATAAACACTCTTTAATAATTAGGTACTATTAAACGACACTAAAAGTAACATTAGGCCACAAACAAAATAAACACATAAATAGGTTAAAATATTATTCTAACCTTTCTTACTATTTCAACCGCTAACAGCAAATGGCATTCAATAACATGACATTCCCCTTTTTTGCTTGGTTCGTTCTGACTATCCCCGTTTTTGCTGGGTACCGCATATATTTAAATGCTTTTTTATCACTGACTGTCGCCGTTTCAGCCTTGAACGATAGTTGACATTAATCTGCTATATTCAGAGTAACTGTTACCAACCTTAACTCGAAAAATGAAAAAAACTGACATTCCCCCTTTTTGCAGTGTACTCTTCATATGAAAAAAGAAGACCTCATGGTTTAGAAAGAAAGTGAAGACAAAATACGAAAAAAAAAGAAAGCCTTTTTACAATATAGAACACAACAAACGCAATAGCCATACAACCACTATAAATGGATCAGAAATGAAACCAATACTTTAGTCAGAAAAATAAAAAGGGAATACTAGCTCAGCTTCTCAAAACAAATTGAACACGACGTCTACAGAACATAAAAAGGAATATGGAGAATGATTAGAGGACAAAGAAAAGACATGAATGAACTAATAAAAACGAAACATATTCAGAAGGAAACATGGGCAGACTACTTTCGATCCCTATTTGCTAATGGTGATGATAATGAACCACCACCAACATCAGAAGTGAGGACAAACGAAGAAATAAACATTGAGGAGGGAGAGGTAAAGAAAGCATTAAGGAAATTAAAAAATAGATCTTTACCAGAAGAGGACAGAATACTCAATGATCTCCCAAAGAACGGAGGACCAGATCTGACCAAACAACTATTAAAACTAATCCAAAGAATAATAGAACAAAAAATTTCTTCCTCTCTTCAAAAAGGAAGAAATCGGATCCGGAGAATTATAGAGGAATTAATTTATTAAATACAACACTAAAAATTAACAACCAAAGAGACAACAAATAAATTGAATTAAATTATAACACTAGCAGAAGAACAACAAGGTTTTAGGTAGGGAAGATCAGGCACCGGCGCTATATTTATAATCAGGCAAGAGCAAGAGAAATCATGCAACAAACCGGCATATTTATGTTTTGTAGACCTTACGAAGGCATTTTACATAGTCAAATTGTCGGACGTTATCTACTTATTGCACGCAAGGGAGATATCTCTAGGAATAATTAAAACGATCGAAAATATCTGCGAGAATAATACAATAAAAGTAAAAGTAGAACAAGAGCTAACTGACCAAATTAAAGCTGGTAATGGTATATGATAGAGGAATTCCTTGAGTCCTCTATTGTTTAACCTGATCATGGATAAAATATATAAAAAAGTAAGAACTAAAAAAGGATACCACATGTACGAAAAACAACTTAAAACGATCTGCTATGCAGACGACTCAAAACTAATTTCTCAAAGTGAAGATGATTTACAACGTATGCTGCACCAATTTAATATAACTGCCTGAAATGCGGTTTTGCCTGAATGAAACAGTATGGAGAAATAAAAATAATGGGAAAGAACTGAAAGGCAGAATTTACAAAACATCAGTCATCAGGTCAATAATGACATACGCAGCAGGAACACAACCTGACACAGACAAGGACAGTACAAAAATAATGCTAGAAACAACAGAGAGGAAAACCCTTAAAAAAATCGATGGTAAGACATGGTCACATCATGGACTGGATAAGAAAAAGAAGTAGACTGAAACGATAATATAAGCCGAATGACAACAAATAAAGTAGTAGAGACGGCAATCCTCAATATAAAAACGATTAGTGAGAAGACCACAAAAACGATGAATCGACAACTTACTGAAAAGACATTGAAAAACAAACAGTTATGTCTGCACAAAAAGAAGAAGAAGAAGGAGTATATTACCAAAGGAGAAGCAGCAGGAGGTAAAAGCTGTAAGATCTTTGAAAAATGAGGAGTCTATAATTATCCCATCAGCAGATAAAGATAATACAACTGCTATAATGGATAAAATTTTGCAGATAGTAACTCTGATATTTGAATAAACAGCTGATTACCATTAACATGTCAGTAATTTATGACTCTCAAAGTTATACTAGTATTTGCAATATTATTTTCTCCCCTGTTAAAATAATCCGAAATACGTCTTGAGGCGCGTGTTAGATTATTTGCAGATATTTTTATCCAACAACTAAAACATAAAATAAATTTGAACTGGGATTTTATAAAGACATTTAATACCTTTCATATTTGTCTAATAAAAAATGTTTATGAGACAAAAATGAGATTTTTATTAGCTGGGCATGATTAAATACGTCAGTATTATGTAGTCAAATTTTGCAGACGAGCAGAAAAATCATTATACATGTATTTTTTAATCTTTATTGCAATACCTTGAAATTTTTATGCATGGATCTTATTTGGAACTCTTAGATTTGCATTTTTGACTTTGCAGTTTTGTACTAGGTACATATAAGTGGAGTTAATTTCTCTTTTTAACTGAAATCGTTTATCTGTCTGTTCTGTTATTAAGTGGATTAGTCTTAAGCTCCAAGATCAGTGCTGCAGAGTAAAAGGGCCATACCTCACCGGGACGCCATGGCGGCGTAGCCAGCGACGTTTCCAATTAATTCTTTTAAAACGAATGGCAGGTACCTCACTTGGCGACCACTTCCCGACGGGCCCGAATTGGAGGCGTCGCCAGTGTCTACAGTTCCACTTGTGGCGACTGGCTACCCTGGCCACTTGGCGACGATACCAGCAATATAAACGAGAGTATACGTACCGTCACTCATTCAGTCGCCAACCAGTCGCTACTTTGAAAACTAGGATGCAAAATGAGTTTTGATACAGAAAGATTTATTGTAGAAATCGAAAATCGACCATATTTGTGGAACAGTGCGTCAAATGATTACTCAGATTGCAACTTAAAAATTAAATGTTGGGAGGAATTAGTTAATATTTTTCAAGATAAAGAAGAAATGAGTAACCAAGAGAAAAAACAACTATGTAAGTACAATTATTTATTACCAGTTTATAACATAAAATATATGTTAATTATTTATAATATATGTTAATTATAATGTAATAACCCAAGAAAAAAATTTCCTAACCTAAGAATCCGTGCTCTAATTATTATATTTCATATTATTACAGATTTATCATGCATTATTATATTAGGTATAATCTGTAATAATAAAAAATATAATATAATTAGAGGACGGATTCTTAAGTTATTAAATATTTTCCTAACAAGATATTAGAAAGATTCAAAAAAGTTAATAGGTAGTTATTCGTTTCTGAGTCCTATATACCTATTATACATTTCTTTCTTGCCATGGTAGTGGGTAATTAACAAAATATTCTGCCAGTTTGTCTCGAAATGTAAGTGCTGTTCTACCTCCTCTATTTCGTTTTTGATCTGTAGCAGCTTGGAACCCCGGTATCGTCAAAGTATCGTCGTATGAATAGCCATCTCTTGATCGTACAAAATTGTGCAAAATGCAACATGTCTTTACTATTTTTTTTGCTAATTCTATATGTACATTCAATGGTCTGTGAAATATTCTCCACTTATTGGATAATATACCAAATGTGCATTCAATGAAACGGCGCGCCCTGGATAAACGATAGTTAAAAATTTTTTGCTTGTAACTAAGATTGTGTCCTCCATATGGTCTCATAAGATTTTCGTGTAAACCAAAGGCTTCATCTTCTACTACCGTATATGGAATGTACTCACCATTTTCTAGTGGTTTGGCTTCGGGAATATTTAGAGAATTGCTAACAAGGTTCTGGTAAAAAGAAGTTTCTTTGAAAATTCCCGAATCACTGCTTTTTCCATACGCTCCGATATCTACATATGTGAAATTATAATTAGCATCACATATTGCAAGTAAAACAATGGAAAAGTAATGTTTATAGTTATAGTACAGCGATCCGGAATTTATCGGTTGAATTAGTCTGATATGTTTTCCGTCGATAGCACCGATGCAATGTGGAAAATTCGAGTTTTTTTCAAATCCATTTGCAATTGTTTCCCAATCGTTTTCTGTGTTTGGCATAATTATAAATTTTTCGTGATGTTGGCATATTATGTCGCACACTTCTCTAATTATAGTACAAATCGTTGTATAACCAAGTCTGTAGTTGTAATAGACTTCTTTGAACGTACATCCTGATGCAAGATACCTAGAACAAAAAAATAATTAAATTATCTCGTCAATTTATTTTTATCTATTATGTATATTATAAATATATTATCATCTATATTTATTATATATAAATTTTCATTTGTTTCAGGTGTTGCTTTACAGAAAAAGTGGAAAAGTATACGAGGGTGTTATACAAGGGAAGGTAGTCGACAAAAAAATTTAAAGTCTGGATCCGGTGGTGGACCACGAAAAAGTTAATATGTATTCTTCCAGCAGCTGCAATTTTTAAAACCTGTGGTAGCTATTAAGGAACCAGAGCACGTTGCTGGTGACGAATCTGTGGAGAATATTAAAACAGACAGGGAGGTGGTACGATGTCCCAAAAGGAAAAAAACAAAAGATACCACTACAGAACCTGAGAAGGATAAATTCCTTGAAACACTTAACAGAAGTATTGAAATGAGAGAAAAACATGAGGCCAATAGTGAGGACGAAGATAGACTATTTTTGCTAGTTTTGTTAGGTACCCTAAAAAAAGTACCTCAAGAAAAAAAAATGGTTACGAGGATTCAAATGATGACCTTGCTTGACAATGCCACCCGTAATATTGAGTCTCCGGGCAGTTACGGTCATTATCAAACGAAATATATGGTCATTAGCAGAAACCCTCCAGAAAACCCGATAATATGCATAGGTGACGATCGCATAAAACGCGTGAAAACTTTTAAATACCTTGGCACCACAATCAATGACCAATCGGATCCACAACAAGAGATAAAAACCCGAATACAAATGGCAAGACAAGCTTTGGTGAAATTCAGACCGCTCCTATGTAATCAAAACCTAAATTTCGAAATACGCTACAGAATGGTCAAGTGCTACATATGATCCATCTTGCTTTATGGCATGGAAACGTGGACTTTGAAAAAAACATCTATCAACAAACTTAAAGCATTTGAAATGTGGTCATTAAGAAGAATGATGCGCATACTTTGGGTGGATAGAGTTCGAAACGATGACGTCCTTAAGAGAGCCGGCGTGGAAAGAGAACTCTTTAAATTAATTAAAAAACGCAAGATTGGTTACCTTGGGCACATATTGAGAGGAGCAAAATATGAAATACCCCAGTTAATTCTACAAGGGAAGATCGAAGGTAGGAGAGGAGCCGGCCGCAAACAATTATCCTGGTTAAGAAATATTAAAGAATGGACAGGAATACACAATACAGGCGAGCTGTGTCACGCCGCCAAGAACAGAATTCTAGTAATGAGATAGTCGCCTACGCACTTTGGTGTATGGCATGTTAAGAAGAAGGGCAGTTATGGGCACCAGGGGACTTATGGATACCCATATCAGCAAAGTTCGTGGTCCCAATCACAACAAGTGCATAATTCTACTCATCACTTTGGATATTCTTCTCGTCCTGGAGGATCTGAAATGCCACATTCTTCCTACCAGTCACCCGCATCCGTATCCAATTTTTCCGAAGAATCATCAATTCTTGATATATATGACTTATAAATAATTTAAATTTTCTACTTAATTTTATTTAATGTGTAATAGTTTAAATGTAACCATACTAGAAATAAATGTTTACTTACCTCAATATTACAAAGAGTTTTTCTTCTGGACTCACGGATTTTCTTAACACAGTATCTGACATTCTCACGTAATTGAAAAATTTTTCGGGATATTTCATTAAATCTTCATAAATTTGACAAAAACACCACTTTGGCTTCGATTTGATATAAAAGGATGTACCCATATTTTTTCCTTCTTCTTCTGCTTAATATTTTTACGACGTACATAAAAATAATATAACAGCGCGATTTCTTCCACGTCCATTTCTGTCTATATAACGAGAGCGACTGTGGTGATCGCTGGCGGCGTTGTTGGCGACGTGTTTTGGCGACCTACGGTGGCCAGGAGTAGCCGTGGCGACGTCGCTGGCTACGTCGCCATGGAGTCCCAGTGAGGTATGGCCCTAAGACAAAGTTATGACCGGCTATACCTATGACCCATACATACTTAACAATTTCACTATTATGTGTACCAAAAATGGTACACACTTGACTTATATGTCCATATATAGTCACAAGTATTGTCACATGAATTCTAACACATATGTACATGAGAGGGTCATACTTTCCATTCAAATATATGTGTAGTTCAAATGCTTTAGGCTGTAACTAAAAGCTGGTCACCTAGTTTAGGCATACAATTATAGATGACGCCACAATGTACAAAATTTAGCATTACTTATTTGAACGTTAAGTCAGAGAACTAACGAACACAGAGAAGCGACACAACGGTCCAAAAGCGTGTACCATTTTTGTATACGCATGCCCGATTCTGGTTGTTTAACTGTCAAAAACACGTGCTTATTCTTTAATTCTGGTTCTTTAAGTGGAAAGTCTGTGTTCGTTAGTTCTCTGGTTAAGTTGTTGTGTATCAGTTACCGATAAGTCAGTGTCGGCTAGGGTCGTTACACAGATAGGCGTGTATATTGATACAAAATGAATTCTAGAGGTTTAATTGAAAACAAATAATATACGAATTGAGGAAAATTGGGTAAAAGTCTGATGTTGATGACTTAAAAAGTGATCCAATAGCGATTTATTTTCATCGATTAGGGATTCTGGTGTAAGTGCAGCTCCAAAAAGATATAGAGTACAAGTAAGTTCTTAAGTAAATAAAGACACCAGAGCTAATAATGTCATTTCACATGATAATGTTTCCGAAAATAATTTGGAAAATAGTGACAGATGAAAAAAGACAATAGGAAATTAATGTTATTTGGGGCGATTGTGTAAGTAAGAAAATAAAATAAAAATTGCAAATAAGTATTATGATAATAATAACTGTATCTCTTAGGAAATTCACAAGATTCTAAATTAAACGAGAACAATGGATTTTCCATGCCGTTTTTTAAAGATACAGATGGTGATAAACCTATTGACTTTTATGTAACTTTCATAGCAGACATTGTATACCTCTCATTGTGCATGAAACAAACCGTTATGCAGAACAAGAAGTAGTATCTGGCATAGTAAATACTGCAATAAAAGACAGTTCTTTGTTAGCTTACTGAAAAAATACCGATGAGTCCGAAATTATAACATTTATTGCGATGTTTATGTGGATGGGATTAGATAGAAAACCTACACCAAAGGGATATTTTCTCGAAATTTGCTGTATAAAACCGATGTGGGAAACTATGTTGGCATGACCAGAATGCGGAATAAATTACTTTTATCCAATTTACATTTTGCAGATAACAATCTAACAAATAATACTAAACGTTTGGGTACAATTCTGCCCTTAGCAGATAAGCTTACTTCAAAATTTCAAGCTGCATATATTTCAGGACGGCAAGTTTGTATTGACGAGTCGATGATTCCATTTAGAGGTCGACTTAGTTTTCGACAATATATTTCGGGAGAAGCGGCATAAATATGAAATTAAGAATAACTCAAATTTATAAAAATTTTCTATTCTAGTTATTTCTACATGTAGATCAAAAAGAAAAATAAATTATATTCACATATGTTTTTTTTTTGTGTGATAAAAGTGACATGGACTTATTATACACGTATATGGTGAATGCATCGTTAAACTCAAAATATTGGCGATTAACAGTTTCTTTTGTCCTTTTTATTGGTTGAAACCTCTGGAAAATTTCGGAAAAAGTTAATTATACACATTCCATTGTTGAATTTACAAAAATAATAAATTTGAGTGATTTCTTGAGAGCTCAGGACATTTGGGTGTTTTTGAAAGACTAAAAGAAGACTGGTTAAAAAGAGAGGGTGGAACTAGATTTTGGATGTTTGAGAGATGTTAGAAGCCGAGAAGAGAGTTATCTGTTGCTGACCTTAGAAGAAAGAACATCGCATCCTGAGAAGTGATTTAGTGCTGGTAGTTTCAAACGGTGTAAAAGTAAGTTTTTTTGTTAGAGTGTAAAAAAACAAAACTTCAGTTCTGGTTTATGAATGCTGATTTGGAGAAGTTGCAGTATTTAAGTTTTGCAGTATTTGTAAGTACAGAAAAGTTATTCTTGATCAGGAGAACCATAGACGAGTTTTCGGCAGCCAAAAAGAGATAGGAAGGATTGTTAGGACGTTTGATCTAGATTCCATGTAAGCAGAACAAAGGAAGGAATTTAGCTAGAGAGTTTTTGATAAACGAATATCAGGAACATTTTAGAATTGAAACCTAACCATTTTTTTTTAAAACAGTGTTGCAGAGGCATAAAGTTTTGAAACGAAACAAAACATAAAATTAATTTGAAAGGTGTTCTTTTGTTAATTTTTTGTAAAATAGTATCTGTTATTTGTTAAAGCAAATTTTATTTGGGCTGCGCAGTTTAATTTTTCAAAAAAGGGAACTTTGATATTTCTAAGTGATTTGTTTATACATGTGATATTTTTTCAAGCGATTTTAATATTTTATTTAATTGTATCGAACAAATTTGAAGTTTATTTTTCTCTTTCTACTCTTGTTTATTATTGAACACTAGCCAAAGACAATTGTATTTCTGAACTCACATGAGAACCCTGATATATAATAAAAATATAATTCATATTTTGGCGTCTGTAATTAAAATTATCTTCATATATGAATTATAAAACTAAATAAATGTTTTTTTTTGTTTGGTTAATTTGTTTTTTTTTTAATTCAGCATCAAGTGTTCATTCTTACAATTAAGTTTTGGGACTTTAATGTCCAGCTCTCGTACCATCGTTCTGGAGGTTCTCAGGTAGTATTGATGTATTTACTTTTTCAGACCTTGCAGTTTTTACGAGTCTCTCATCGTCCCTTCTACTGGTGTGACCTCTCCGCTACTTGTGTCTTTGTTCAGCCCGTCTTACGATATTCTGGACGCCGCATTGATTTCTTATAAAATCATTCTTTTTGGCCCCTAAGAGTGTAACCAGCAATGTATCTCAGCGTTTTCATTTCAGTTGTCCCTAGGAGTTGCCGCCTCTCTTGATAGGTCATTACTGGTATTAGGCAGGTTTACTTCCTATGCTCATGTGCTTGTTCCTTTCTTATTCAAATATCTCTTTCTTATTGAGAAAATATAGCTTTCCTATATTTTCCATTAACTGCCTTAAAATAAAAATTGCATACTCTTTTCCATATTTGCATGGCATGACTCAGTAATTTCATGGTCCTGTAGTTTTTGTATTGTTGACCATCTCCTATATTAGCGTAAATAGGTACTAATATTGCTGCTAATAGGTACTAATACTGCTTTTCCATTCATCTAGCATTTTTCCAACTTCCATAATTCGATTAGACAAACCTGTTAATCAACTTGCTTCCGTCTTTATTAAAGCTGCCCATACTTCCCCAGGGATATCATATGGTCCAACGGCTTTACCTTTCTGTATTTTGTACTGTCTTCGTTAGTTTATCTAATATGATTTCTGTCAAATTATTTGGTTAATAAATTACCTATATTGCAAACTTTGCCTTAGTATTTTCCCCAAATTTCTTTAATGTCCTTTTTATTAAACATTCTCCTTTCCTTATTATTTTTAAGTCAGATTCTTTGCTTCACCCTTGCTAGTATAAAGGTAATCGTATATAAAACAACAAAAGATGGACGAGAAATATTATAAATTGGAGCACAGTCGTAGTAGAGGATTGCCATAAAAACGGTGGCTAGACGACATCAAAGCAAACGTGGGAAGAAACTGGCACCTAATAGCACAAAATAGAGACGAGTGGAGAACTTATGGGGAGGCCTTTGTTCAAGAGTGGATGCAAACAGGCTGAAGAAGAAGAAGAGGTTAATAGGATTTATATTACTTGTTTTACTTGCGATTTTTCAAAGATAGTTGTTTGTTTTGACTCTTTTTTTTATAATTTTTATAAAGATTTATTTATTTTAATTTCTTTTTATCTTTGTTTTACAAGAATTTTAGTTGAATATATACTAATAATTATTTGAGTTTCCCAGGATTAGCAGAGAAAGGGTTCACGAAACTGAAAAATAAGCCAGCATTTTTATTTTCTGGCTAAATTTGTAATAGCCGTGGAAAATGTGGGATATTTATTATAATTTATAAATTTATAATATATGTAAGATATAGTATAGGATATATTATACGACGATAGATTGATATAAATCTAGCCTTTGATAGAAAAACAAGTTTTTTGGAATTAAATCGATTTATTTCTCAACATAGTACTCTTTTAGCTCGATACTCTTAGTAAGTCGATGTTCCAATTTTTGTATCCCATCCGAATAGTACTTTTGCTCGAGCTCTTCAAAATAGGCCGAAGTTTCAGCGACGCCTTCATCATTTGTTGCGAAACGGCGTCCTCCGAGCTATTTTTTTAGGTTTGGAAATAGGAAAAATCGCTGGCGGCAAGATCTGGGGAATACGGTGGGTTTTCAACCAATTCATAAAACAATCGGTGTAATTTTGCCATGGCGATGGCCGATCGGTCAGCCGGTGCATTGTCTTGGTGAAAGACCACTTTTTTGCGTTAAAAACCGGGGCGTTTTCGACGCTATTTGGAATCAAATCGATCCAAAAATGCTGAGAAGTACTCACCATTAATTGTTTTTTCTTTTTCCAAGTAGTCGATGCCCTTAGCATCCCAGAAAACAGTCGCCATCACCTTGCCGACCGAATGTGCACTCTTTGCCTTCTTCAGCGGCCCTTCGCCGCGTTTGCGCCACTGTTTCGACTGTTCTTTGGTTTCCGGTGTGTAATAATGTACACATGTAATCGGCGAATAAAATCCTTCGGATCGGGCCGTATCTTCACCAAAAGCGTCTCCGATGTGGTCACACGTTTTTGCATTTGATCGATTGCCAGCAAATGTGGCACCCATCGCGCGAATATCTTTTTGATGTCCAAATGATAGTGAATGATGTTGTGTACGCATGCGTAGAAAATGTTTAGGACCTCTATTAACTCGCGGAGCTTAATTCGACGATCTGCTATAAACATGTCATGGACTTTGTTGATCATTTCCGGCGTGGTGACTTTATTTGGCCTCCCGGGACGCTCATCATCAAAAATTATCGTACGACCACGAACAAATTCAGCTTTCCAAAAGTTTACTGTTGCTAACGAAGGTGCAACCTCACCATAAACTTCGTCCAGATCGGCTTTGATTTACACATTCGTTTTACCCTTTTTGTGGAGGAACTTAATCACCGAACGATACTCGACTTTTTCCATTTCTCCAACAACAAAAAATTTGCTTGCTTTTGACAGTTGTAAAAACCAAACTACTTGTTTTTAAAACTTAAAATTTTGACAGACGTCATGTCATGAATGGCAAATGTCAACACCGAAACTAATTAGGTATCAAGTAGCGCCATCTATCAATGGCTAGTTTAATATCAATCTATCCTCGTACAGAGAGCAAGCGAAGAAAATATGAATAAATAAATAAATAGGTATTTAATCATTATATTTTAATTGTATTGCACAAATTTGAATTCTTTTATTAATTACCTTTTTCTCCTCTTGTTATTAAACACTATAAAAGGTATAAAAGGCATTTCTGAACTCAAATAAAGACCGTGAGATAAAAAACATATACAGTGCTAGTCAAAAGTCCGTTCCCCCCTCGTATCTTTTGAACGGTTATTGTTATAATAGTGAAATTTGGAGGGAGGTAATAAACAGACGTAGGCTTCTCAACTAGTCATAACAGGTGACGTAATAGTGACAGATGACGTTACAGCGCCACTGTGACAGATAATTTCAAATGGGACCTTATGGCAAGTGATACTTCGTTTGAAAGGTATTGAAAATACCTATTCAGTCATAATAATTTTGTTTAAGTTTAAGCTCATTTTGATGAATAAATTAAATAAATACTAAAATTGTAGCTTCTCATTTAATTGATACATATTTAACAACCAGTTCTTATAGTAAGTGTTCAAAATATGCTCCATTTACTTCCTAACAGTAATGCATCCTATTTCTAAACTCTTGTTGCACTCGTTCAAATTTGTCGGGGGAAATTGCCCTACATTCTTCAACAATTCGTTGTTTCAAAATGTCAATATTGTCGGTTGCTGTAGCGTAAACTTTAGATTTCAAGTATGCCCACAGAAAAAAATCTAATGGTGTGAGGTCCGGTGACCGAGCTGGCCATTCTATCATACCTCGTCGCCCAATCCATCTACTTCCTCATGGAAATTATTTCCAAATTTACCAATTATTAACACAGCTGTTACTTTGTCGGCTACAGTACGTACCATTCTGCCTTTGTAAAAATTTAAACGTCTCGGTAAACAATATTTAAACTAAATATTAATTAAGAACAACTAACTAAAAACAACTTGACTAAACTTGAATTGACTAAATTAAGCAGCAAATGAAACTAAATATTCAGGTATAAACGATTTGCAAACTAAAAGTAACTAGAGAATTGACTAAACTAAGTAGAAACAGAAACTAAATATTGAGCTATAAACGCTTTTGCAAACTAAAGACATCTAGAGAATTGACAAATTTTTTGACAAATAATCAAAGGCGGACGTTAGAATTTTTATTAATTAAATGTCAAACCAGAATTTTAATGTTTATTTTCTTTATTTATTCGTCAAAATCATCTTAAATCCAAACAAAATTAGAATTATTGAATAGGTATATTAAAATAACTGTAGTTTCGCATTTAGTTAATAAATATTCTAACGTTCGCCTCTAGTTAATTGTCAAAAAAGTTGATGTTGATGTACAAACAATTAGAGAATTGAAAAATGTCAACTTTTTGACAAGTAACCAGTGGCGGAGGTTTAATATTTATTAATTAAATGCGAAACTACAATTTTAGTATTTATTTAATTTATTCATCAAAATAAGCTTAAACTTAAATAAAATTAGTATGGTTGAATAGGTATTTTCAATACCTTTCAAACGAGGTATCACTTGCCATAAGGTGCTATTTAAAATTATCTGTCACAGTGTGCTATAACGTCATCTGTCACTATTACGTCACTTGTTATGACAAGTTAAGAAGTCTATGTCTGTTTATTACCTCCCTCCAAATTTCACTATTATAAGTAAAACCGTTCTAAAGATACGAGGGGGGGAACGGACTTTTGACTAGCACTGTAGTTATTAATTTGGCGTCTGTAATAAACACATCACATATTCATAATAAGATTGATTAAATCTTTTTTGTGTTTGATTTGCTAATTATATGTTAATTAATCCGATAATTTGCTAATTGATTACAAAATCATAATATATATATATATATATATATATATATATATATATATATATATATATATATATATATATATATATATATATATATATATATATATATATTGATACGATTAGGGTTTATGGAAAATAATTTATAAGTTATATACTACATAATATTAGATATTTGGTTGTTTTAAATAAGTTATATACTAGAGAATTTTATAAAAATTATTTATGTGAGGGCATTTTTAATAAATTAGCATATAATAATTGTAAAAAGTTGTATTTTAGTAATTTTAATGTTGTAAATAAATTTAAGTGAGCCATGTGCATAGGCAACCAAAAATACTCTCGGAGATTGACAGATGGAAATTAATTATAATACGAGTATAAGTGGGGTTATAATATTATATTGTTTGAAATGTGTATTTTATTAAATTAGAGTGTTAGTTACTAATTTGAATGTTTATTCTGATCTGAAAAGCCTAAATGTCAACAAAATTATTAATAGAAAAGAATGGAATTCTCTGGATCTCCGGAGATGGCCATGTTTGCGAAATGGTTTGTTCCAGAAAATTCAGACAAGTAGTTAATGGAACAAATTGGAACATGATCTCTTACGAGATGGTTCTAGAATATCAAAAAGATATAAATACCCGTGATTTGGATTCAAGACGGCAGTTTAAGAAGTTTTTAGTCAGAAGTCAAGCAGTTTATTATGAAAGTTAGTTAGAGTCAGTGAATCAAGTACAAATAGTTCAATAGTTTAATATAGTGAGTTAAATGAAGATTAAAAATTATGCATATAATTTAATGCACATTTATAATTATACACAAATAATTATTGAAGATAAAAAAAGGTATATTGGAAGAAATTAAATTATATTATGGTTGGAGATTAGTATCAATCAACTTATAATAATTGGATATTGGTATATTGAAAAGAAGAATAAATATAAATGCTGTTTGCTGGTTTGGTTGGTGGTGTATAAATGCTGGTGAAGAAAATTATATCTTAAATTAGTAGAAGCTGATAATTGGAAAAAGAAATTTCACAAAAACAAGGATAACCGAAGTACGAAGACTTTCAGTGGTGATTAGAATATATATAGTGGAAAACAGTTCATTTAGGCATTCAGTGAAAGAAAGGTACAAAATTTTGTTAATATAATTTAGTTAATGTCATAACAATTTCAATTTTGAAGATAGTTTGTTTAAATTTAACATTGTCTATAGAATTTAATTAGTTTTATAAGAACATCAATTTAAAGATAGTTTATTTTAAATTTACATTGGCTAGGTTAGATATATATGTGTGTTTCATAATAGTTATAATAAAGATAATTTAAAAAAGTACTTACAAGCTAATTCTTTGAGAACCGCGATAAAAACCCTATATATTATATTATTAAAAAGACTCATTGCTCATCATTCAAACAAAAAACACATCATAACAATTTGGCGCCCAACGCGGGGCTCTCTATTTAAAAGAATTAGTTTGGGAAGATAAGTGCTCTCATATAATTAAATTAATTTTCATTAGAAAGCAAAAATTATAGAATTTATTTTTAATTATATTTGAACAAGTAAAGTCTCAAAATGTCTCAAGGAAAGAAAGGTACAAGAAGCAAAAAGAATGAAGAAGATGTGGAAGTAGAAACACAACCTATACAAGAGGAGAGTTTAGTTCAAGTTCCACAAGATACTGCAGAAATGAATCCAGAAAGAGAGGAAAATGTCAATATGGCAGCTTTGATGTCATTAATGATGCAGATGAACAAAAAATTGGAAGAGAATACGAAAAAAATGGAAGAGAATTCAAAAGAAGTCAAAGAGGACATGAAAAAAATGGAACAGAAATTGGAAGAGAATTATAGAAAATTAGAAAAGAAAATAGAAGATAATAATAATAAAATTGTAAAGCAAATAGAAAAACAAATGGATAAAAAACTTCAAACTGCAGAGAAAAAAGTAGCAAATGAAATAAAAAGTATACGGAATGACTACAAGAAAAGGATAGAAAATGAGAGGACAGAAGTAAAGAGGATTATTCAAGATAATAAAATAGATATAGAACAGAAAATAGAGTTGGAGAAATGTAACTTAGAAGTAAAAATTAATGAAGACAGGAGAAACACAGAAGAAAAATTAGACGATATACAACAAAATATCCAGATAAATAGTAATCAAATAAGAAATGTGGAACAGAGAATAGATGATATTTCACAAATGAGAGACATAGGGAGACCTTACTTAAATTTAACAAATGAGACTGGGATTAAATTCTCTGGTAATATAAAAAATTTGCATCCTAGAGTATACATAAATAGTTTAAAACATAAATTAAGATTTGTGAATAATATTAATGATATTAAAGATTATATTAGAATGACATTAAATGACAATGCAGCAACTTGGTTTGCTAGTATTGAAAATGATTTAGATAACTTTCAAACATTTGAAAATAAATTTTTAAATTATTATTGGGGTGAATTAGAGCAAGCAAAGTTTAGAGAAATTCTATATTTTGGAAAGTATAATCACAATTTAAAATCAAATATGGTAGATTATGCATTAAAACTGATAACAGTTGCAAAATATTTAGAACCACCACTTAGAAAGGATGAAACAGTCTTAAATGTATCTAGACATTTTGATGCTGATGTTGTGCAAACCGTAACTGTACAAAATATTCAAACAATAGATAGTTTTATTAATTTTATTCAAAGAATACAAAGAGGCAATATGACAAGTAATAATAACAACAGAAAAAACAACAATAACTTTCAATATAATAAAAATGATAATCAACAATATAGACAATCATATAACAATAATACTAGGTATGGTGATAATTTACAAAATTTTAATAATACTAACACTAATCCAAATAGACAGAACTTTAATAATAATACTAGTTATAATAGACAAAATTTTAATAATAATACTAATTATAATAGACAACATTTTAATAACAGTACTAATAATAATAGACAAGATTTTAACAATAGAAGAAATACAGAACGACCTAACTATAACAGACAGGTAAATTGTGTTCGAAGGAATAGAAGCTGCGAAGGCAGGGAACGAAGTAGTACAAGGCAGGAGAATGTGAGTAGAAGTCATAGTAGGGAAAGACATAGGACATCAGATCCAAGTGGTCAGATACAATCTGACAATTCTAATAATCAAAATTTTGTGCAGTAAACTTTCTGAATTACAAGTTAGGCCATTGCTATTATGAAAAACCTTCTGAATTTATTTCTTTAGATGAAGAGAAAATTATTGAATCTATTAATTTAATTTATATAAATGCTTTGGCCAAAAATAAAATGATTAAGATTATGATAGATACTGGTTCAGAAAGTACTTTAGTCTCGGAGAATTTTATTTTTAATACATTAAAACTATCAGATATAATAAAGATTCCAAAAATTAAAATTATTGGTGCAAATAATAAGAAGTTGGGTGAAATTGATAAACTAGCCAATTTTAAAATTAATATTCTTAATAAAGAAATTAATATGCAAGGATTTATTGTCAAGGATTTATGTGTTGATATATTAATGGGAAATGATGAATTGGAAAAGAAGAAAGTAAAGATAGATTTTGAAGAAAAAATGGTAACTTTGGAAGGGCAAATAATTAAATTTATGCAGAAAGATGAGGTAGAAGAAGGAATAAGAGTTGATAGGATATTATTAAAAGAAAATAATGATGTTTATGAAGAAGAAATGTATTTTGATGATAGGGCTATGTCCCAAAAGAATGTAAAGAATAATTATTGTAGTGAATATTTAAGGAATGGAAATTTTAAGCAGATGGATGCCTACGAGGCGGAGTGCGTAAAATTGGAAGCAAGGAATAATGAGTACATAATGAAGAATAATTTTATTTGTAAAGAAGAAGATATAATGAAAGTTTTAAATTGCCCTGAAGAATATAAATCAATAGTCATTTCCATATTGCAGCAACACAAGGGACTTGTCAATAAAGAAAATAGAATTGCACAAAATTATATCCATAGTATAAAAGTTAAAGAAGAAAAAGATTTTAAAACAAAATCATACCCAATACCATATAAATACAGAGAAGAAGTAAACAAAACAATTAATAATATGTTAGAAGATGGGATCATTGAGAAGGCAGACACATGTTTTATTAACCCCATAGTAGTAGTACGAAAAAGATCAGGTGAAATCAGGTTATGTTTGGATGCAAGGAATATTAACAAGATTACTGAAAAGCAATTTGAAGCACCAATGAGTATAGATGGAATATTAGGAAGAATTACAGGAATGTCATTTTTCACTAAAATCGATTTACAGCATAGTTTTTGGTTAATACCTCTAGAAAGAAAAAGTAGACAATATACAGGATTTCAGATAGATGGAGTAGTATATCAATTCAAAGTAGTACCATTTGGACTTCAATCATCTTGCAGTGCTCTATGTAGATGTCTTCATGATATTTTGGATCAATATGAACATTTTGTAATTCACTACATTGATGATATATTAATTTTTTCTAAAACGGCTGAAGATCATGAGAAACACCTAAAAATTATAATAAATAGATTAGACAAAGTTGGACTAAAAATAAATCAAGAAAAATGTACATTTTTTCAAAAAGAAGTAATATATCTAGGTTATAAACTTAACACTAAGGGAATCGAAATGGATCCAGAACGGACACAAGTTATTCAGGAATATAAAACACCACACAATTTAAGAACTTTAAGAGGATTTATTGGAATAATTAATTATTATAAAAGGATGATACCAGATCTAAGTATAAAAGAAATTCCATTACTTGAACTACTGAGAAAAGGTGTAAAATGGAGATGGGATCAGAGAAGAGAACTAGCATTCCAAGAAATTAAAAACATTTTTCTGTCAAATTTGAAAATATACTATCCTGACTATACACAGCCATTCATACTAAGAACAGATGCATCAATAGAGAGATTATCAGGGGTATTATTACAAATAAATGATGGGGTCGAATACCCAATACAATTCATTTCAAGAATCACAAAGCCACATGAAAAGGGTTACTCAGTTTCAGAATTAGAACTAGCAAGTATAATACACTGTGTCACAAAATTAAGATTTTATTTGTTGGGTAATGAATTTACAATAGAAACAGATCACCAAGCTTTAACGTCTATATTAAATAACAAATATGGAAACAGTAGAATACATCGGTGGAGTCTAATACTTAGTGAATACTGCTTTGAAATCAAATACATTTCTGGAAAATCCAATATAGTGGCAGATGCTTTATCAAGGTTAGAAAATACACCACAAAAAGGGCAGCGCACAATAAAAATTGGATTAAATCAATTAGTAGAAAGTACTGGATTATATTCTAAAGAAGAAATTATAAGAGATCAGATCAATTTGAGTGAAAAACAAAAAGTCCTTAGGAAAGATGGAGTATATTATAAAATAATAAATGGCATAGAAGTATATGTAATAACTAGAACTTTAGCAAAGAAAATATTGAAAAATTTACATAACGATTATATGCATATTGGTTCAAGAAAGCTATGGATGCTATTTAGGGACAATTATTTTGCAAAGAATGACATAAGTATAGCAAAAGAAATTACTACCCAATGCCCAATATGTCAACTAAACAAAGAAAAGAATTTCAAAAACCAGAACACATATAAATCTAATGTTGTATATGAAAAACTAAATACAGTTTCCATGGATTTTATTTCAAATTTAGTTCTCAGTCCAACAGGAAAAAAGCATATACTAGTGATAGTTGATTTATATACAAAATTTATTAAACTATATCCCTGCTCTAGAACAAATGTTAAAACATTAAAATCATATATTAATCAATTTTTCGAAGAAATAGGACCATTTAGAAATTGCATAATAGATAATGCTACATATTTTAACAACCAAAAATTTCGGACATTTTGTGAGAAAAAGGGAATCAATATTCATTTTACAAGTATCAGACATCCTCAGGCAAATCCTGCAGAAAGATATATTAAAGAAGTTATAAAATATTTAAGGATACTGTGCCAAAATCAACACGAAACTTGGCAGCAACATATACCACAAGTAGAGTATTTTTTAAATAATACACATAATTTGAATACAGAGGAAGTACCAGAATATTTAATGTTTGGCCAAATAGGAAACAGAAAGTGGATTAGTGAATATAATCAGGATATGTTAGAACAAGTAATGCAGAAAGTGAATAACCGAATTAGGAGGAAAGCTGAAAAATATATCAGAAGACAAAATCGAAATATAAAAAAACCAATCACATTTAAAAAAGGAGACCTAGTGTTAATTCGTTCACTTAGAAAAAGTAATGTTAAAGAAAACCGTTGTAAGAAATTACAACCAATGTTTGAAGGTCCATATACAATTGAAAATCAGAATGGACTAAATAGTTATGTGTTAATAGATGCAGAGAACAGACTAAGAGGCATATTTCATATCAACGACATTTTTCAATATCATGAAGAGATTGAATAATGATTTCTATACCTTTAACACAAATATAATAACACTAATAACTTACTGATATATCCATTTTATTCAATAGACTTGATTTGTTAAATGGTAGATGGTAGATTTCATTATTTTGAATCAATTTGACATCATACTTGTTGAATTTTGTATATATGGAAATTAATTTGTACCCTAAAAATCATAATTTGGTGTTAGACACAAAATTGATAATATAATTGCTATAAAAATGTCTTTCTAATATAATAAAGTAAAAAAAAAACTTACCAATTTATATTGATGAAAGTTATTTTGAATGGAAATAATTCCTAGATTTTGTCTATAAACAAACAGAACACCATATCGATTATATTTTAATTAAGGTTATATTTTATTCTCTGATATCGCATCCATTGCCCCATTTGACATGACAGTTTGACCATAGAATAGCCGAACTGTGCTCCGTTGTTCTCTGCTTTGATATAGACAGCGAACAGGGATGTATTTAACACATTTTAAATTAAAAAAAAAATTTGATTTATTAAATTTAATAAGGTATGAGAAAATTAATATTTAAAAGAAATAATAAGTAAATTATTTATTTTAAATATTATTTTGGGGTATTGATACGATTAGGGTTTATGGAAAATAATTTATAAGTTATATACTACATAATATTAGATATTTGGTTGTTTTAAATAAGTTATATACTAGAGAATTTTATAAAAATTATTTATGTGAGGGCATTTTTAATAAATTAGCATATAATAATTGTAAAAAGTTGTATTTTAGTAATTTTAATGTTGTAAATAAATTTAAGTGAGCCATGTGCATAGGCAACCAAAAATACTCTCGGAGATTGACAGATGGAAATTAATTATAATACGAGTATAAGTGGGGTTATAATATTATATTGTTTGAAATGTGTATTTTATTAAATTAGAGTGTTAGTTACTAATTTGAATGTTTATTCTGATCTGAAAAGCCTAAATGTCAACAAAATTATTAATAGAAAAGAATGGAATTCTCTGGATCTCCGGAGATGGCCATGTTTGCGAAATGGTTTGTTCCAGAAAATTCAGACAAGTAGTTAATGGAACAAATTGGAACATGATCTCTTACGAGATGGTTCTAGAATATCAAAAAGATATAAATACCCGTGATTTGGATTCAAGACGGCAGTTTAAGAAGTTTTTAGTCAGAAGTCAAGCAGTTTATTATGAAAGTTAGTTAGAGTCAGTGAATCAAGTACAAATAGTTCAATAGTTTAATATAGTGAGTTAAATGAAGATTAAAAATTATGCATATAATTTAATGCACATTTATAATTATACACAAATAATTATTGAAGATAAAAAAAGGTATATTGGAAGAAATTAAATTATATTATGGTTGGAGATTAGTATCAATCAACTTATAATAATTGGATATTGGTATATTGAAAAGAAGAATAAATATAAATGCTGTTTGCTGGTTTGGTTGGTGGTGTATAAATGCTGGTGAAGAAAACTATATCTTAAATTAGTAGAAGCTGATAATTGGAAAAAGAAATTTCACAAAAACAAGGATAACCGAAGTACGAAGACTTTCAGTGGTGATTAGAATATATATAGTGGAAAACAGTTCATTTAGGCATTCAGTGAAAGAAAGGTACAAAATTTTGTTAATATAATTTAGTTAATGTCATAACAATTTCAATTTTGAAGATAGTTTGTTTAAATTTAACATTGTCTATAGAATTTAATTAGTTTTATAAGAACATCAATTTAAAGATAGTTTATTTTAAATTTACATTGGCTAGGTTAGATATATATGTGTGTTTCATAATAGTTATAATAAAGATAATTTAAAAAAGTACTTACAAGCTAATTCTTTGAGAACCGCGATAAAAACCCTATATATTATATTATTAAAAAGACTCATTGCTCATCATTCAAACAAAAAACACATCATAACAATATATATATATAAATATATATATATATATATATATATATATATATATATATATATATATATATATATATATAATTAAAATCACAGACAAAAAGACTTACCTATGGTTTGATAAATGCACATTCTTTTACATAACCGTAGCAATCAAATAACAAACAGAGATTGTTTGTTCAACATCTTATTTAAAACTAAAGACAATCACAATTTGTTTATTTGAATAGCTTGATATAATCCGTTCTTATCAAATACCTAGATAATGATATGATGTGCAAGATTGGTCTAATTTCTTACAAATTGATTTTTAACGAAACTGATAAGATGATGTCTAAGATAATAACACTTGTCGATATGTAACTTTGATTTTGCGATGATATATAATCTATCATAAATATTGTATCATTACCTAAAATATAAAAAAATATTTCTTCAAATAATCTTGATAAAAGGACATCAAGGCAATCTATCTTAAGGCAATCGTATACCTTTCTCTTCAGAAAAAGAAAATCACAGTATAATGGGCAAGGGGGATAAATCAATATAAACGAGATCACATTAATTAATTGCAACAAGAAATATAAGAAAAGCAGGTAATTTTTTTATAAAGATAAAAGTAAACAATCACCAAAATGAGACAACAAAGAGCCATATCGATAGTAGCCAATACACAAACCTGATTTCTTAACATTATATACTTTTCACTCACGAAAAGCGAGTTCTTATACTTTTTAAATAAATGAAATATACATACCGAACACTTTCTTGCCTGACCGACCCAGGTGCATAATACAACGAGCTGTTGGCTGTAGAGACCCTTCCAAGGCTGGGCGCGTGCGACAGTTTAGTAAGGCTAGAGTAGGTGTGTATCCTATTGAGATTGGGAGCACTAGGCGTCGACAAGAAATTTTGGCCATTTCGATAGAGTTGTGGTAGTGGTTCGTTAGCTATTTTGAACTTCGGCTCATCGTAGAGACTTCGCAGCTCTTCCAGCTCGTCTATGAGACTGGGATGATAGAAGAGTTTTTCAGAAGGTTCAGATGGTGCTGTAGTATGCATGGTGACAATGGCTCATCTATTAGTTGGGGTGGAGAACACTAGCAGATGCTGTTCTAACGGTTTCATTTGAAAAAGTTGTCTGCAATAAAAAGGACCTATTACTTTGCATTATATCCATATAATAAAACGTCAAAAAAATATTACTTTAATTTGTATTAAATACCAATTTCTGAACGTATTATCGTGGTATCTAATATATGTATCTTGTAATACTAAAACCATCAACCTTGTTTAGAGATCACCATCATTTTTGTATTTTTTTCGTCGAGTAAGAACGATAAACAAAACAAATATATATCAAAAATCCCAGTCTTGTTATCTGCATATTTAAAACCCCTTCTGTTTTTAACTTACTAAGTAGAACGTGGGGCATACTAAGCGTATAAATAGCCAACGAGCCAATAAAATGTTTTGCAATGAATTCGAAAAGATACTACACTTAAAAAAATATAGAGATATAACGATAATCATGTAAGATTTTAATGCAAAAATTGGCGAAAGTAATTGTGGTTCACAGTAATCCTATAGAAATAGGCAGCGGAATAAGACAAGGGAATTCATTGAGCCCCATGCTCTCCAATTTGGTCATGGATGAAATCATGAAAAGCGTTAACAAAGGGAGAGGACACAGAATGGGAAACAAAGAAATCAAAATACTCTGTTACGCAAACGATGCAATATTGAGAGCCGAAGACGAAGATAGTCTGCAAAAAATGATCTAGGTATTTAACATAAGAGCAAAAGAATTTAATGTGACAATCTCATCTCAGAAAACTAAAACAATAATAGTCAGCGAAGAACCAACCAGATGTAAAATAGCAATTGATGGCATCAGTATTAAAGAAGTAATGGAAATAACATACCTGGGAATTACACTGTCTAGCTATGGAGACATGGAAAAAGAAGTGTGAGATCAAGTACAAAAAGCAAATAGACTGGCAGGATGCCTCAATAACACTATATGGCGAAACACCCACATAGCCACATCAGTTCTTTATTTATTCCTTCGCTCCAACTTTTGATATTTATTTGTCATCCATTCTTTGTATGTGTCCGAACCAGATAAGTTGTTTTGTTGTTAGGTCATCTGTGATTGTTCGTTTGATTCCCATTATTTCTCTAATGTGTTCGTTGGTAATTCTTTCTCTTCTAGATCTTCCTGCAGCTCATCTCCAAAAATCTATTTCCGTCGCTTTCAGCGTTGCCAGTTTTCTTTCTTTCAGTGGCCATACCTCACAGCTGTATAAAGTGATACTTTTTACTATAGTCTCATATAACCTCTTTTTATTTTCTTTACTGATGGATTGGTCCCATAAAATGCTGTTTAACATTGTGATGGCTTTTCTCCCTGACGTATTTCTCTCTCTTATGGCTTTGTCTAATGTTCCATCTTGTGAAATAGTGATACCTAGATATTTGTAGTCACAGCAGTGCTTTATCGTGGCTTTATCGTCTAATATGAGACCTTTTTGTTCTACTCCAATGTACAGGTATTCGGTTTTCTTTTTATTTACTTCTAGACCCCATATATCATACTCTTCAATTAATTTTCGTGCCATATAGTTTAAATCGTCATAATCTTGAGCCATTATTACTTGTTCGTCTGCACAGTTGAGCGTATATACCATAGTGTTAGTGAGCGGTATACCCATTGTCCTGCATTTTTTTCCATCTTTTTAAAGCACTTTCATGGTATATTTTAAATAAAGTGGGGGACAGACAACATCCTTGCTTTAATCCTTATGCTGTTATAAATCCTGTTGTTATTTATGTTCCTACTTTTATTTTTATTATTGATTGGTTGTATAGCACTTTGACGGCTTTTATTAATTCTATATTAATAGTTGATTGCCACAGCTTCTTCAGTGGAACGCTGTCGTAGGCTTTCCGTAGGTCATATTCACAACATATGAATCTCTTGATTCCGTGCTATCTTTTTTTCTATTATCTGGGTTAAGGAGAACATGTGATCAATAATGGATCGACTAGTACGAAATCCTGCTTGTTCTTCTGCTTCATAATCTAAGTATTCTCTGTATTCTCTCTCGATACGGTTCTTTAAAACCTTTCCATATATTCGACTCATAGATCTGGTTACAGCTATTCCTCGGTAATTTTCACAACTATTTTTATTACCCTTTATATGTATAGTACTGATTTATGATATCTTCCATTCCGTAGGGATTTCGCTTGTGTTTATGCATTCTTGAAATAGTTGTCGAAGACATTCGTACAATTTGTTCGTTCCGTAGTTAAACAATTCTCCAGGTATATCCCCTGGTCCGGGTGCTTTGTTCCTCTTTAGCTGTTTACATACATTTTTAATTTCCTCCTTAATGAATGGACACAAAATAGAAAAAAGAATGGAATAACCACATACGCCAATGGAGGAGACCCGTGTCGTCAAAATAGCAAGAGACCAATCGGCAGAAGAAGTATCGGACGACCGCGCAAAAGATGGAGAGACAACCTTCTATAGAGAGTACTGATATAAGTCGTCTCCTGAATTAGTATTTTTTTTTCAAAAACTTTATTTATAAAAAAATATTACCACCTATTTATTTAAAAAATATATCACTGAAACCAATATAGTTAATGTGCTTATCTGTGATATAAATCATAATTGTGAGTAGCATTTTATTAGACAAGGCAAAAAGCTCGGGTCCGTTCGGAAAAATAATCCAGTGAGATTTTTTACATAATCACTTTCATGAGATACCTCAAAATACGCTTCAATAGGTTACCCAAGAAAAAATTTGTTAAAATTTTTTTAAACAATTTTTTTACATATAAATAAAAAAAATTCGCCCGAACAATTTTTTTTTAAATTGTTTGGATCATTGTGAACAAAGTAAATGTTTTGTAGTTTTCCTGTAAACTTAATGGTTTTCGATAAGTATTTTGGACCTATTTTATTTTAAAACATTGTTTTTTAATCGTTAATAAAGCACTTATGACAGAACGGGTGCTCAGCAAATCAAAGTGTTTGTTATTTTCAAGTAAACGTGATCCGATTAAACCACTACTAAAATTATATAACCAAATCCTAAATTTTAACAACCATACCTTTGAGCAAGCCAAAGAATTTACATATCTTGGATAGCTAGTAAACGCAACAAACACGACAAGCGACGAAATAAAAAGACGCATAGCAATAGTAAATAGAACTGTTCACTTCCTCCAGAGACATTTAAAAAATAAAAATATAAAACGTGCACTAAAGCTTAATATATACAGGACCTTAATAAGACCAGTTTTGATATATGGGGCTGAAACGTGGATCTTATCTCAAAATGATAAAAGACTTCTTGGTATTTTTGAGAGAAAAATTCTTAGAAAGATTTTTGGGGCCGTAAATGAAAATGGGCTATGGCGTCGAAGATACAACTTTGAACTGTATCAGTTATACACCGATCCAGATATTGTGAAATTCGTTAAAGTGCAGAGACTTAGATGGGCTGGACACATTGCTAGGATGTCAGATCACGAATACACGAAGAGATTAACATTTTCAAAACCAGAGGGCACAAGAAGCAGAGGACGACCACGAATGAGATGGATTGATGATGTGGAAGAAGACCTACAGATTCTAGGGGTTAGAAGATGGAGGGAAGTTGCCAGGAATCGATAGGAGTGGCGACTTCTTTGTGAGCAGGCCAAGATCCACAACGGATTGTCGAGCCACTTATGATGATGATGAAATCCTAAATTACGCTGTTACACATTATTTAAACTGCGACATTAAGAGTAGCCACAGGAGCGTTCCGGACCAGCCCAATAGAAAGTTTGCAAGCAGAAACTGGAGAGCCAGCATTTAAACATAGAAGGATGCGCTTATTCACACATATTCACTGATCGCTTTAAAAACTTGTATACCGAAAATAGGAATGTGAAACCTCCACTATACGAAAGAGTTAGGCAAACTCTCATTGCTTTACAAATTCTTATACCAAATTCTTATTCCAACTTCATAAGAATTTCTCTCCCTTGGATAATAAGCATTCCTCAACACTACACATCCTTAAATATCTTTAGAAAGAACGATACTCACTACTCCTTAATAAAAAATACTTTCATCAACAAACTTACAAATTTTTTTAACTTTTATCACGTATACACAGACGCCTCTAAAACATCTACTGGAATTGGGGCTACTGTCGTTACTCCAATTATTACACTTGTGTATAAACTACCATCCTTAAGCTGTATACATACTGGCGAGCTATATGCCATCTACCAAGCTCTCATACATATTAACTCTACTAATATATCCAATGCCCTTATAATTACCGATTCCTTTAGTTCCATCAATACGATTAACCAATTTTACACAACACATCCAATCGCTCCCCTTATTAAAAAAGAACTAGCTGCTATACAAAACAGCAACCAAACTGAACAATTTCTATAGGTCCCTTCACACATTGGCCTTCAAGGAAATGAAAAAGCGGATCTCATTGGATAACAAGCAAGAAACAGTAAAACCGCGAGGGAAGTGAGAAATTTGGTACTAAATCATTTGTTGAAGTGAATGTCTAAAATTTGTGGCAAAACCAATGGGACAGTTCAACTTTAAAAATTCGCGTAGCGAAAACACATGTAAAACCGTGGAAATATCAAATTCCCAATAGAGCTCATTAAGTCGTTGTTACTCGACTTCGGCTAGGACATACCCGACACCCATGGGCTTATAATTGGTCACACTAATCCCACTTTATGTGACAACTGTAATTTTCCACTCAGTGTTAAGCATGTCCTTGTAGAGTGTTTAAGATACCAGTTGCAGGGGACACACCAATCAACCACATCTTCGGATCAACATATGAAATCTTAGGAGAAAAATGTAAAATTGAACATTTAGTAAAGTTCCTTAAAGACATTAATATTATTAAAAGTGAAACTGGAACAAAACCATTAAGTGGAGATATCCAGGAGTGGCTAGCATACCTGTTGAATACAAAGCACGTGGTGTTCCTGTGTATCAAGGTATAAAAAAATGCTTATTAAAAGCTTAAAACTTTTATTTTAAAGAAGATCTTTTCGGAATTGAATCATTCCATCATCAGTTTAATAAAAAGTTGTTAAAAACATTGTTTGGCCACAGAAAAACATTGGAAGGACATCAGTAACAAAAACAATCCCAATGGAATTTACAAAGGTAAATGCAATAGACTGTTAACTTCGTTAATTATTAAAAACTAAAAATGGGGGCATCTTACATGACCCCCAGAGCTGGTGAGATTTTATCGACTTACATTACCTCTGATCTGTGCTGGAGTCTAGGGCTAACATTAATATCCTTAACAAAATTTAATATTTATATACAGGGTGTTTTAAAAAGGTATGTCATAAATTAAATCAGGCATTCCAGGGACAAAAATAAATTGATTGAATCCAACTTACCTTAGTACAAAAGTGTACACAAAAAAAGTTACAGCCCTTTGAAGTTACAAAATAAAAATTGTTTATTTGTATTTTATCTCCTAAACTACTTGACATTTTGTAATAAAAATGGACACGTTACTTTCCTGTTCTGAAAGCATTTTTCATACAAAAGAAACAACAAAATCTAAGCGCACGGAAAAATTTTAAGGGGGGTGTGCAGCCCTAAATCCCCCCAAACTTTTGAGTACGTTCAAATCAAATGAATTTTGTGGCATTATTAGTTTAACACAATATTTTTAAAACTTTTTTAATCACTTTTTCGAAAAACTAGTTTTTTCCTAGTTGGCCATAAAATTACAATTAGTTTCTACGGATATAATAATTACGAACAGTTCCATCAATAATAGTCAATAATTTGAAGCTATCATTTATTGTGTGAATAAGATTAATAATAAAAATTTTGATATTACAATGGCCTACACATTTCCAGAAATGGCAGATATGCATTTAACTTTGGGTAAGTTGGATCAGATTAAATTATGATTTCAATAAACTATCGGGTATATCGTAGGTGAATGTCAAGGAAATAGTGCAGCAGCCGCAAGGCGTTATGCATTAAAATACCCCAATCGAAATACACCCGATAGACGATTATATATGACCATTGATCGTCGTTTATGGGAAACGAATACATTCCAACCGCAAGTTGCTGGCAATAGTGGTCGTCCAATAATGGATGCAACTGATGAAGACATTTTAGAAATCATTGAAGAAGTCCCTGGAACAAGTACAAGGGTAATAGCTGCTGAACTAAATGTTCCTCACGTAAGAGTTTGGAGGCGTTTGAAGAATTAGCTGCTTAAACACTATCACTCAACAAGAGTTCAATAGTTATTGGTTGAAGATTATCCTTAAAGGATTGGATTTTGCGATTGGTTGTTAATGGAAAACAATCAAAATGTTAATTTTATTAGAAATATTTTGTTCACTGATGAGACTACCTTCAATAAAAATGGAATAACAAACCATCATAACAAGCACATTTGGGCCGACGAAAATCCTCACGCCAAAAAAACGACTCATCACCAAAGGACTTTCAAAGTTAATGTTTGGGCAGGAATTGTGGATAACAATCTAATAGGCCCAGTATTTCTTCCCAACAATTTAAATAGTGATAATTATTTGCAGTTCTTGGCAAACAATTTACAAGTATATTTGGAAGAAGTGAATATTGTAATAAGGCAAAATATGTGGTTTCTACAAGATGGCGCTCCACCGCATTACAGTAATGAAGTCCGGGAATACCTTTGCAGGCAGTATCCTGGTCGGTGGATTGGAAGGGGTCGTGACGCACCTATTTCTTGGCCACCCAGAAGTCCCGGTCTTAACCCCATGGACTTTTGCTTTTGGGGGTTTATGAAAGAGAAAGTGTATTCTGTAACAATAGAGGACGAACAACAATTGAGGGTTAGACTAATTGAAGCTCCAAATCAATTTCGTCAGAAAAATATGATTTTTCAACGCATTCGGTTTTCCTTATTAAAACGATACCGAATGTGTATTGAACAAAATGGGGGTCATTTTGAACATTTATTGTAATATCATATTTATAGAGGTTATAGTCATTTTTTGTACTTGTTAATTCATTTAAGCCATTTATTTAGTTCCTCGTAATTTTTTGAAGGTTAATGAAAAGGGCCGTAACTCAATAAAAACTGTTTTTTTGAAAAAAGTTATGAGGCAAAATGTTTTTAAAAATAATGTGTTAAACTAATGATGCCACAAAATTCATTTGATTTAAACGTATCCAAAGGTTGGGGGCTGAAGAGCTGCACACCCCCTTAAAATTTTTCTGTGCGCTTAGATTTTGTTGTTTCTTCTTGATGAAAAATACTTTCAGAACAAGAAAGTAACGTGTCCATTTTTATTACAAAATGTCAAGTAGTTTAGCAGATAATGCAAAAAAACAATTTTTATTTTGTACCTTCAAAGGGCTGTAACTTTTTTTGTGTACACTTTTGTACTAGGTAAGTTGGATTCAATCAAATTATTTTTGTCCCAGGAATGCGTGATTTAATTTATGACATACCTTTTTGAAACACCCTGTATAAGTCAAGTATCTCATGTATAATGTATGTATATTGCTAATAACATCAGCGCTTGATGCGACTATATTTGTAAAATAACAAAAAACATTTTGTTTGTCTGTAATTTATATATTGTAGATGTTTATGTATATTGTGTATGTGTTTTTATTACTTTTTGTATCTTGTAATGTTAATAACCCTGAGTAGTTAAAGAAAAATAAATAAAATAAAGTTTTATACATTTTTATAAGCTTGATTTTTTCTGCTTGTTCAAGAACATAGAAAATACTAGTCGTCTATTTTTCTTCACCTTTATTGGTATCTACTGTTACAAGTTTGAGACAGTTATTCCACTATTTATCGGTTATATTATAAACGACAAACTTGGCAAACTAGTTGCAAATAAAATACCCAACCAGCTAAACATCTGGTGTTAAGGTTAGTAATTAAAATATTTTTGAGAAAGAAGTTACTACAAGCTCCTTATTCAAATAAATTGACACTTTAAATGCTATCTGGGTTATAGATAAACGAGTTACATGGCTGTACATGACACTTTTTCATTTCTTTGCCGTATTGATGTTACCGACTAGATATCACGTGCAGATTATAATCTACATATGTATTTAGTTATTCATTGCCCATATAGTCTATATATGTACAGCATATCAATAATAATCGAAAACAATTATAAATAAGAAATGATTTTATACAGAGTGACTGTAGGATTTTGGAAAAATAATGAAAAAATAACTGCAGGTTGATAGGGTATGGTGAAGGTAACAAGGATTTTACTACTCTTGTATCAGCAAATTGTCAAATTGTTCGCTAGAGTAGGCACTTATGAATCAAAGTACTTAAAAATTTGTATTCATCGAAGTGTGAAAGGATGAAAAGTTTTAGGAGAAAATAGTGCCATATGTGCCGTTGAAGGGCTGTTTACAAAGCTCCATATGTGAATGATAACATTATTTGAATAATATCTATATATTCTTCTTCTTCTTCTTCCTCTTTATAAGCAATTCCGTTTGTTCATTGGCGGATTAATACCTCTATGGAAGGTGCGTCTTTTGGGTCTTTTGCGCGGTCGCTCGATACTTCTTTAGCCGATTGGTGACTTATCTCTTGCTATTTTGACAACACAAATCTTCTCCATTCTGCTTATGTGGTTATTCCATCCTTTTTTTCTATTATGTGTCTATTTATTTATACACTGTACGTTACATTTTCTTCTAATGTCTTTACTTCTCTTTCGATCCCTCAGCCTTTTTCCTGTAATTCTTCTCAGTACTCTCATCTCTGCAGTTTCCAGTAGCCTTTGCGTTGTGGCTGTGTTGAGTCTTGTCTCTGAGGCATCTGCCATTATTGGTCTTACACTGTCTTTATAAATTCTTGACTTTATCTCAGTGTTATTAAGGCATCCTGCCAGTCTCTTTATTTTTGTACTTGACCTGTCTCCATAGCTGGACAGTGTAATTCCCAGGTACTTTATTTCCATTACTTGTTCAATACTGATGCCATCAATTTCTATTTTACATCAGCTTGGTTCTTTGCTGACTACTCTTTTTTTAGTTTTCTGAGATGAGATTGTCATATTAAATTCTTTTGCTCTTATGTTAAATCTTTGGACCAGTCTTTGCGCTTGGGCTATGAATATTGCGTCGTCTGCGTAACAGCGTACTTTTATTTCTTTGTTCCCCATTCTGTGTCCTCTTCCTTTGTTGACGCTTTTGATGATTTCATCCATGTTTAAATTAAAGAGCACTATTCTGACTTCCAGTTTGTTGTTTTGATAGATGTTTTCTCTATTATACAGAAGATGGATTACATCTTTGAGTCTTACTCTGTCAAACGCTTTCTTTAGGTCAATCACACACAGAAATGCTGGTCTATTATACTCTAGTAATTTCTCAGTAATTTGCTTTATAACGAATATTGCACCTGTACACGATCTTCCACTACGAAAACCCTGTTGTTCATCTGCTAAACTTATCCTCTGATTTAGTAGTACTTGTAAAATTTTAGTTGCAAGTTTTAGGGTAGTATTTAACAAGTTGATACCTCTGTAGTTTTCTGGCTGTTTTTTTATCTATTTTTTCGAATAGTAGAATTAGTTTCCCCTTTCTCCATTCTTCCGGTATTTTATTATGTTTTATAATTCTATTAATGTTGGTAATTGTTCTGTCATTGCTGCTCCACAATATTTCAGTAATTCGTTTGGTATCCCGTCTTTATAATATCTATATGCTATAGGTAAATGGCCTATTCTCCACTTTTTGATAAAATGAGTTAATATCATTTTTCTCATTCATAGAATCCATTCTATGTTGTGCCAAAAGATGGTAACTGTTGCGTGAATAGTTGCCTAGTTATGACGTTAAGAATAAGTCTTAACTTCTATGTGTTGCGGAGTAAAACGTCGTATGTCCACAGAAATATTGTTTGGTGCGTGCTTGATACGACAGTACTTAATCAGTGGTAGATAGTCGCACGTCCATAACACGATTGTTTTGTTGACGTCTAAAAATGTGGGTTCAAGAGGAAAAGAATTGGTACGAATTGCTTAGGAACATAGTAAAATCTTAAATGTTGATGGAAAGTGTACGCTTTTTACTGGTAACTTAAAATGTAGCATGTTTGTTTTGATAAAAACAAAGTTTGGTTAAGGTTGTCGCAAACCTTTTTCTTAATCCACATTTCTAACTGAAACGTTTGTTTTTCTCTGTAATACTTTAAAACTAGTTTACAATGTTGCGAAAATGTTTATTTTCCTTATGTTTTATTTTCATAATTACTTACTATTTAACGCTGTTGAAAACATTGTTGGAGTTACGACTTTATCATTAAAGCTGCATTTTTTTAGAATGTGGCAAAACCTCTACAAGTAAACAACAGTGGAATGCATTGAAATGTAATGAATTTCCACAACAGTGGAAACAAACAATGCGGATGTAGGAAAACCGTTATCCATCAAACTTGAACATCATGAGTGTGCCTCTGATTTCTCAGATCATGTTTATCCATTCGCAAATTCATGCGATGACGACCTTGACTTCAAGGTCACAAGGACATAACACCACCAGGTTCGGACCCAGCTTCAATAAATGATTTAGAGATTAACACTGACGAAAATTACGACAAAGAAAGTACAGAATATGGAAGTTTGACCCAAGAAACCAATGATCGTTCCACGGAAAAACTTAAAAAATAAAATTGCTTGGAAATCAACTAAACATAAAAAGGCTACCTTGAAAGGAAAAACTGACTTAATAAAATATGGCAAGAGTTAGTAAAAAACAAATGAGTCCAGGTTGTGTTCTCTGTAGAAAACAATGCACTATAAAAATTACTGAGCATCAGCGTAACAAAACATTTAGAAATTATTGGAACACGATGAGAAGAGACAAAAAGAAAACTGGAAGTCTGCGAAAGAAAAGTCTTAAGAAAGATATTTGGACCTATTAATGGAAACAGAATATGGAGATCCAGGTATAACCATGAACTCTACCAACTGTTCAAAGAGACACCGATCTCAGAATTCGTTAAACTTCAGAGACTTCGCTGGGCTGGTCATGTAGTAAGAATGGAGACAGAAAGATTGCCGAAAAGAGCCCTAGATAGTAAAATGCAGGGCGCAAGACCAAAAGGAAGCCCACGGAAAGGATGGGAGGATGAAGTGGCAGCGGATGCGCAAAATTTGCTAGACGTGAGAACCTGGAGAAGATCGGCGCGGGATCGACAAGGTTGGAGGCATAGTTTGAAGGAGGCCAAGGCCCGATTTGGGCTGTAGCGCCATTGGAGAGAGAGAGAGAGAGAGAGAAAGAGAAAGGAACACGATGAAAACATGGAATGTGAAACGACAATTTGTTTTGGCCAGTGTTAAATCTATGCGAATTAAAAGAAAAATTTCCTCCGATAGCACTCGTGCAAACAGAAGAAAACAGTCTATTCGCTACACGATTAAAGTCGATGGTATTACCTTAAAAGTATGTAAAATCTTCTTTCTAAACACACTAGGTATATTGGAGACTGTGGTGAAAACTGCTTTAAGAAAATGTAAAGTTGGAGATTTTGTCTAACCAGATTTGCGTGGAAAACACGAGCCTTATAATAAACTGCCAGAAGCAATAAAGGAATTTGTTCGTCAACATATATGACTTTTCCCAACCTATGAAAGCCATTATAGTAGAAATAATTCTAAGAGGCAAAACCTAGAAAGTGAATTGAATGTGGTTACAAAAAACGTACCAAAGTCTGCAATAGCAAAATTGTGATTATACCGACACATATTCACCACACAATTTAATTTAGGCTTCAAGCCTCCCGCTAGAACACTCTGTTATAATAATTGATGACTACCTAAATGATGCTAGTTCTCGTTACACTATTAAAAAAGAAGATAAATGGCTTTTTTATTCTAAAACAAAGGTAACTATGATAGATCTGCAGAAGTGTTCGACAACACCCCTTTTGACCCATGTTAAAAGTTTCTATTCCTTAAAGCTATATATCTTAAACCTTACCATTTACGACAGTACAGATAAAAAAGGCTTACTGGATGCTATAGGATGAAAGTATTGCAGGTAATGGTAAACATGAAGTCTCTTCGGTATTGGTGAAGTTTTTAACTTATTATTTGTGACCTTCACAATGTCTTTAAAAACAGCGTGCGTTTTTGGACTGCTTTTAATATATAAATACACCAATACTAAACCTTGAATATATAAATAACCATTGTGTTACACCAACAAATCGAAAATCTTTGAATTTTCAATATGATTAGCGCAAGCGTGGCTATCAATGTTAAATATAAAAAATTTTAATATTTTTCTCTTTATAACTTTTCTATACACCAGTAAAGTTTCCTGCCATCGCTGAAGCTCCATCAAAGTATAATGCTTCAACATAATCCCACGAAGCATTCATATCATGCAAAGTTGAATTTGTTCTTCAAAAATGGTTTCTGCATCAATTAAATTGAAACGTTTTAATGCTACCAGTCTTTCTACTGGAAACGTAATACCTATAGGGATGTATCTAAAAACAATAGCAATCTGCTCATGGCGAATGACATCAGAAGTCTAGTCCATAATCACAGAAATATGCTCCCCTTTCACTTTCTTCTGAATATCACTTATATTTTTGACAGAACGTAAAATATCATTGGGAATGTAGTTGCAAAGATAAATGGAGTTTTTTGGGGCCGATTCCAAGTATGCTTTAAATTAAAGGTTATATTTTCACGAACTTGTACAATTTAAAATAACAATCATTTCTCGTGGCTTTCTTCCGTTTCATCATGATGACATAGAGGTTTTCCACCTTTTACTAGAACTATAATTATATCAATTAGTTTCTTGCTTTAATCTGAATTTTTTGTGGCTGCTTCTCTCTGGTTTTCAGTTCAGCCTATTTTTCTTTTGGATTTGAAGATCTACGGACTTATTCGCGTTATAACTCTTCAAGTTTCGATGCTAAATTGATGACAACTTGTATTTTAATGCATTTTAAATCGTCCTGTAGGTTTATTTCAGGATGAAAATCTAATGGAAATAAACGCAGTCTCTATTAATCCAGTCTTAATACTATCATTAATGCCAAAACATCTGCACAAAAAACAGAAAGCAGAATATTTTGTTGGACTATATTCCAACTATTTTATGTTGGAATACCAAGTGGGTAAATACCTCATATTTTTTTCTTTTCCTGTTATTTTGGCAGGAAACTAATCTAGTGTTGGTTAGTAAGAACCTCTTACTATTCTAGAAGATCTTTTTCATTGTTCTTTTGGTAATTCTAAGCAAGAGTCATCGGGCACAGTGTTAAGGTTTCCTATCATGTTTGAAGGAAGTTGCCTATCTTTTTTAACTTAAACACGCCTTTCTAATAGAGATATCTGATTCTGCAACACTAAATCATAAATAGATAAAAAAAAAAAACATTTAAAATTATAAAATACTCGAGATGGTCCGTATTAGGTATAGTAAGTTAATTTCAGTAATCAGAGGATAACATCTATTAAAAAATTAGTTATGAAAAAAATAAAATGATATTGATTTTAACATGAGTAACTAAGTACTTATACAGGGTGGTCCTTAAGTAATTGTACAAAAATAAACCATAGATTCTACACTTTAAAATATTACGATTTAAGCCAAATTGCTTTAATAAAATATTGATATTAAGAAAGGTACAGGGTGTTAAAGTGGAAATTTAAAATTTTAATTTTCGCTATAACTTTTATGTATCAATGTGAACATTTATGTATCAAAATTTATAACTGGGTACTATTGAACATATGCCACATATGTGGCATACATTTGCACTTAACTTTTTTGCTCTTTAAGTTACCGGTGTTTGTGATATAAAATAATAAAGATACATTATTTTAACAAAAAAAAGGTATACTTGTTAATAACTTCATAACTCAACAGTTTTCGAGATAATCGCATGTTTACAAATCAACTACATAATTCAGATTTAACGCAATTACTCCAAGCAACGAAAGAAAATTAGACAAAAACATCAATACCTCTGAATTTTGGTATAAAATGCCTTCAATACAGTTAATAGTTAACAAAATATTAATTAAAATAAATATATTAGTAGGATAGAATAATAGGTTTTGACAAAATAACAGAATAATTGGATTTTACATCAAACATTTTACGTTTTGTATTAAATTAAAGTAATAATCAAAATATTTTATTTATAAACCAAATTAAGAAATAGTTAAACTTAATAACATTAAACTTTTTGTCAAAGTAAGTGTTCGATCTGTCCACCATTTCCTTTAATTCATTTGTCAAAACATTCCATAAAAGATAGTCTCATATTAAATAGCATCATTGGTTCTAAAGAAACTGTCACAGTATTTATAATAAGTATTATAAGCAAAATGCGGCACAGATCACAAACTAGTAATCGCTTGGATGGAATTCCCCTTCATATGGACCCAACAGAAACCGACCCAGGGAGAGTCTGACCAAGTTACGGCTCCGGCTACACCTGTCAATACGTGCTCAACACAAGAAAAGAAATTCAAAATCAATTTATTAGAAGAAGACTCAATAAAAGACCTATATAAGCGAAGATTGGACCAAAAGCTAGAAGAGTTTCGGTATGAATCATTAGAACAAAAATATGAACACATAAAAACCTGCATGAAGACAGCAGCCCTAGAAGCTCTTGGAGAAGTGGACCAAAAATACACCCACCAAACTACGAAATTAACCGAAGACCCACTAACAAGCATAAAAGAGAAAAAAAAACTTTATATAAAATACCTGAACACAAAAAACTATGAGGACTTGGAACTATACAGGAAAAAAAATAAAGAAGTGAAAAGAAAAGTGGCAAATGAAAAAAATGAAAGATGGGAAAAAACATGCACAGAGATAGAACAGCACATAGGAGGAACGAGAAATTCAGAGTCATGGCGCATCTTAAAGTCGCTCCAAAGAAATAAGACAGAGAAAATCAAGATCGGTTAAATCAAAGAAAACGAATGGCAAGAATACTATAAAAAATTGCTAACCGAAGACCGCCCCGAATTCAAAGAATCAGAAATAGACGGAATAGAAATGTACACACATGACGAAATCGAATTAAGCCTAGATCAGGTAAAAAGAACGATCAAAACTCTAAAGAACAAAAAAGCAGAAGGTCCTGGCGGAATACCAAATGAATTGATAAAAAACGGATCGGAAAAGTTATTCCGTATGATACATAAAATGTTTGAGAGAGCACTGAATGGAGAAGACTTACCGGCAGAATGGACCCAAGCATATATGACATCAATATACAAGAAAGGAAATAGAAAAAACTGCGAAAACTATCGGGGAATCAGCATTATATCGTCTATAGGTAGACTGTATGGAAAAACCATAAAGGAAAAATTAGAAATATATATACAAGATAAAATCGGAGAAGACCAGGCAGGTTTCACAGCGGGGAAAGCATGTTTAGATCACATTTACATGGTCGAACAACTAATAGAAAAAAGAATGCCCAAAAATAGATCCGTCCATCTGGCTTTTGTTGATCTTAAGAAGGCATATGACTCAATACCTAGAACCAAGCTATGGGAAGCAATGGAAGACATCGAAGTTCCACGAAGATTAATAAACGCGGTAAAAGCACTCTACAAGAATAACGAAGTAGCTATCAAAACGGGCAATAGAATATGCAGTTCATTTAAGACGACAAAGGGACTACTACAGGGTTACTCCACATCCCCCACCCTGTTCAAAATATTCCTGGAAAAAACGCTGAAACCATGGAAAAGAAAGTGCGAAGGAATGGGTACACCAGTAAGGAACGAATATCTATATACGCTAAGTTTTGCCGACGACCAAATAGTGATCGCACAAGACGACGATGACCTCAGTTTTATGATGAGAAAACTGGAGCAGGAATATACAAAGAATGGGATGGAAATAAACCGAAAGAAAACTGAATACCTAACAACGGAGAATACAGAAATAAAACAGCTGGAAATAGACGAAGGTAAACAAATCAAAGGAACAGACAAGTATAAGTATTTAGGTTTCATAATATCAAACAAAGGAACAACGGAGGAAGATATAAAAAATAGACTAGGACAAACAAGAGACTGCATACGAAAATTGAACCCGGTACTATGGGATAAGAACAACAGCATGAAAACAAAGAAAAAAATATATAATACCATGACAAGAAGTATCCTCAGTATGGGTGTGAAAATTGGACAATAAATAAGAAAACCAAAAACAAAATAAGAGCAACAGAGATGGAATTCCTAAGGAGAAGCTGCAGAGTAACAAGAAGAGATAGAATAAATAACATGGAGATTAAGAGGAGAATGGGAATGAACTCCGACATAATAGACTACATCGAACAGAAGAGGTTAACCTGGTACGGACATGTCAGAAGAGCAGACCAAAATTGGTGGATAAATAGAATAACAGAGTGGAGCCCGATAGGAAGAAGAAAGAGAGACAGACCCCGAAGATCCTTCAGAGATGAAGTGGACAAAGCAATGAGTAGAAGAAACGTACAGGAAGGGGACTGGCTAAACAGGAAAAATTGGAGAAAACGGTTGAGTGAAGGAATACAGTGAAAACTGTGGAAATCCTTGTATATATAATAAACATAAAATAATAATAAAGTATTCATTTGGGAATTTTATGAATTAAATAATTATATTAATATGTACAGTCAGAACCATTTGAAACAACCCAAGGAGTTAGACAAGGGGGAAGTCTCAGTCCAATACTATTCATAAATGTAATAGATGAGATAGTGAAAGAATGTAAGAAAACATTCAAGAAATACTGCATCGGTTGGAACAGAATGCAAATGATAAATGCTGAGATGTGTATATTTGCAGACGACATAGTATTAATTGCGGAAACTGCAGAAAAACTGAAATACAACTTAGAGAAATGGAACCTAGAAGCAAGCAAATACAACTTAAACGTAAACAAAGAGAAGACTCAAATAATGAAGATATCAAGGAAACAAGGGACGGAAGATCAAATAGAAGTAATGATAGACCAACAAAAAATACTGCAGACAAATTCATACAAATACTTAGGAACAGTAATCAACAACAAAGGAGACATCGAGGATGATCTTAACAACAGAATGGAAAACACAGGAAAACTATTCCAAGCACTAAATAGAGGATTCCTTAATAACAAAGAAATATCAATAAAGACCAAGATGCCAATATACAAAACAATATATAGACCTACAGTGACTTATGGAGCAGAAAATTGGATATTAAACAAAAGACATCAGAGCAGAATTCAGGCAGCAGAGATGAAATACCTCAGAAGAACGATAGGAGTAAAAAGAACTGATAGAATCAGAAATGAAGAAATAAGAGAAAGACTCAAAATCAAACCCATACTCGAGTCAATCAAAGAGAAAAAATTTGCATGGTTCGGACATCTAACCCGGATGGACAATAATAGACAAGTAAAAAGAGTGTGGGACGCCAAACCAATAGGAAAGAACAGAAGAGGAAGACCCATTAAAAAATGGAACAGTGACATCTCGCAGATACTGCAGAGTAAGGGTAAGACTTGGCAGGAAGCAACACAGATGGCATCCAATAGGAAGGAATGGAGAAAGTTCGTTAAGAGCTAGGATACCTCAGAAGACTGTCAAATATTGTAATTTAATGAATTGTATTTTAAACGGCCCAACACCGAAAGGTACAAGTGGGTCTACTGATTAAGTAAAAGTAAAGTATTAATATGTCACCACATGACCAAGGAATATGACTACCACGAACAATCCAACGTTCAGGAAAGTTGTATTTAATTATGTTCTCACTGCACTTTTCTTTATAATGTGGTGGTGTACCACTCAATAAAATAATTTTATAAAAAATGTAAATAAATCTCACCATTCAAATTTCAAGGTAATTCGCATGTCCGTAAAAAATAATTACCGATTATTCCAAACCATACGTTTATTTAAAATTCATGTTTAAAATGCATATCGTATGGTTTGGTACCATTTTTGGTATTTGGTATTTGGTATGGTATTTATAATACTTATTATAAATACTGCAGCAGTTTCTTTAGAACCAATGATACTATTTAATATGAGACGATCTTTTATGGAATGTTTTGACAAATGAATTAAAGAAAATGGTGGACATATCGAACACTTTCTTTGACAAAAAGTTTAATGTTATTAAGTTTAACTATTTCTTAATTTGGTTTATAAATAAAATATTTTGATTATGACTTTAATTTAATACAAAACATAAAATGTTTGATGTAAAATCCACTTATTCTGTTATTTTGTCAAATCCTACTATTCTATCCTGCTAATATATTTATTTTAATTAATAGTTTGTTAACTATTAACTGTATTGAAGGCATTTTATACCAAAATTCAGAGGTATTGATGTTTTTGTCTAATTTTCTTTCGTTGCTTGGAGTAATTGCGTTAAATCTGAATTATGTAGTTGATTTGTAAAATGCGATTATCTCGAAAACTGTTGAGTTTTGAAGTTATTAACAAGTATACCTTTTTTTTGTTAAAATAATGTATCTTGAATTATTTTATATCACAAACACCAGTAACTTAAAGAGCAAAAAAGTTAAGTGCAAATGTATGCCACATATGTGGCATATGTGGCGCCCTCTATCAGCTACATTAAAGCGTGCATCAAATTATAATTTATGATGTTCAATAAAACCCAGTTATAAATTTTGATACATAAATGTTCACAAACATAAAAGTTATAGCGAAAATTAAAATTTTAAATTTCCACTTTAACACCCTGTATCTTTCTTAATATCAATATTTTATTAAAGCAATTTGGCTTAAATCGTAATATTTTAAAGTGTAGAATCTACGGTTTCTTTTTGTACAATTACTTAAGTACCACCCTGTATAAGTAGTTAGTTGTTCTAATTATTATCACATGTAATATAAACTTTACATCTAAGTTTATTCCTGACAGCTTCTACGTTCGTGTTTTGGTCAAAAGTTTCTTCCGGAGTTACTTCTAGTGTTACCAAAAATCCGCATGTCTTGAAATAATTTTATATTGTAAATTAAGATACATTTATGCAAGCTTTGACAATCATTCTAATTGAGTGCAAAACATCTTTCGAAGAAACTGTTTTTGATGATTGGTGAGTAAGTTTTTAAATTTTCGATGGATTATTTCTGTGTTACCTACTAAAATTAGTTTAGCAAATTTTGGCATGCGCATGATAATAAATCTTTTATTCCGTTTATAGTAAACAACTATTATCCAATTATACAAAAAATAGAATGATGTTTACATTAATATCAATAATTTGTCATTTCATTCCTTATCAGTTTATTTGTTAAATGCTCATAATTAAATTATAATACATTTGTTAAATTTGACTAATTTAAATAACTGTGATAATTTTGCAAACATTACGTAGTCCCAAAATTATCTAATTTGTTATTTAACAAGGAATTCATTTGCACACTGTTCTGCTAAACAAAAAGAACACACCTTCAATATATTTCGTAACTGGTATTATGACGGAGGTGATTAAAATGTAGAGTTGTTTTAAAAATAGATTTTTTTATATAAGATTAAATTTATGGATTACATTGAAAATATCTTACTTTCGGTCTCCAGATTGGAAGCAGTTTTCAAAATGCAAATGGATAAAAAATAAAAGTTAAATTAGTAAAACTACTTCAAATATGTAGAATATAATAAAAATAGTATCTAATAGTTTAAGCATCTGTTAAAAGGTGACAAATCTCGGTCAAGAGACGATTGATTATCAAGAATATCTAGGGGATTTTGCAGGGAGTATCCACAGTTCAAATATTTTTAACAGATACTAGTAGACCAATATCAAATAATGATACCATTAGAAGTCCTAACCAAGAGGTAAATGTACATCAGGTCCCTAATGAATAACCTGAGTGAAAATGACAGGTTCTCTACATAAGTTTAATGGAACAAACCCATTTAGTAGACACTGTTACCAAGATTAATATATTGTAAGAAACTAGGTGCGTTGTGAAAGTGTGAACTTTAAAGTCCTAAGTCATTATATCGTAGCAACTATACCTAGCAACGTAGCATATTTGCACATGCTGCTTTAAAGTGTAACAACAGCCATTTTTATGTTATAAATTTCAAAATCAGAACAATTTAATTTCCTTGTGGATTTTTAATATGAATTTGTCGCTCTTTGTAGTAGCCTGATTTTTTCCGGGGATTCTTAGCACCCTCTGCTCCAAACCTATTCCAACCACTACCTTGGTTGGGGGTGTTGGACCCTCCGGAGACTGAGGGTCGTTCAGTAGTTTCATCTTTCATGGAAAATAACTTTTGGGGTTTTAAGCCATTAAAACGCCACTCTTGGCTAGTGCGTATTGGCGAATTGGTTTGGAAGTTGGGGGAGGAAAGGGTGGAGATAGGAATGCTTTGGGTTTGGGCTAGGGAAATCCATGAGCTTGCGTGGCCAGTTGTGCTATTCTTGAAGTAGATCTATCCCCTGTCGGGATCGCAGAGAAGTATCCACTCACTACCCTCTCCAACCAGTAAGTTACCGTCTTTAAATTATGTTTTTAAGAGCTACATATGTTTCCCATTTATTAGCTATCCTTGATGATGCCTTACCTATTTGATTTTTCTTGCCTATTATAATTTTGTGTCCGAGGTATATGTATGTATCAACAAGTTCTACTTCGTCTTGCTGAATTTTTAAGTTGTTACTTAGCACCAGTTTATCATGTACTTTGTTTTGGGAATATTTATTTTTAATACGATGTTCTATGTTTTCAGTTCTTCTAAAATGGTGTTGATTTTGCCTAGTTAATCTCCTATCAATACTACGCTACCACTAAAACTCAGGTGGTGCAGTCTTTCCTCATCGACACTTATCCCTTTACGATCCCAATTAAGGATTTTAAAAGCACGTTCTAGGTCAGTTTTAAAATAACTTTGGCAATAGTATGTCACCCAGTTATACTAAACAATGAAATGGATTGTCTCTTACAAGAAAACTGGCAAATACTTAGGGCTACATCTATAAACATACGTAATACATGACTACATAGTAGCAACCAAAAATCACATGAACATATGAAAAATGAAGAACTAAAACTGAAATATAAGAAGCTCACAACCTACAATTACAAACAAGAGATTATTATACAAACAAATATTCAAGCCAGTATGGTCCTATTCTACAAATATGAGGCTGTACTACTGATTATAATTTTGGTTACCTACACAAAACCCAAAAGCGAATACCAAGGAATATAGTCTATGCTCTGTGGTCTGTGGTGTATCGAAAACTCCACATGGACTCAACTAAAGAAGAAATAAAAAATATTTGCAAGGGTTACGAAGAACAACCATAAACATATAAACGGTGAAGTGCTAGAACTTCACAGCTACAAATGAACCAAACCTTTCTAACTTGTGTTAGTTTAAACTGAGACAGTGAACCCAGTCACATCAGCGAAGAGCGCAAAATTAATTAGATAAGATATAAAATAATCCAATAAGGATAGCCGAACATTTTAGTCGATAGGAAAAGTCAACGCAGAAATGTACAGCACCTTAAAAAGATAAAACAATAGTTTAATGGCGAAGGAATATAAACTTTACCTTCATAAACTAATGTACCCAACCAATCGTCACAAACGAATGTTACGAAATCATTAAATTCATTGACTCACCAACATTTTCAAGTAGGTTTATATCTTTTTCTTGACATTTACTTACCAATTAAATTAAAAATATTAAAAAAAGCATTTTATGAACACATTTTCACAATGTCACTGTTAACACTGACTAGTCTTTTTTTAAGATATAGCTGTTCAAATCATTAAGAGAAAAGATTATAGGGATTAAAATAAAGATAACTAACAGAATTGCGAGCTATAAATGAATATGCAAACATTTTGTATACAACTTAATTTAAACGATAATGTGTCTTATAAGTAAAATATGGAAGCGGAGTATATAAAGCAAAGCAATAAAACCATTCCAAAATAGGTATAAGGAAAAAATAAAAATCTTAATCAATTAACTAATATCACTTTATAAATCCGGAAAAGCGGAAGATAAAGAGGCGAATAGGAGAAAAGTACAAGGGAGAGTTACTTACGGTTAACCTTTAGCTACACGCGGCTTTAAGCGTAACGCTAGTTTCATACTCTCCAAAGGAAAATAAAGTGGTACTACTTTTATCAACTTTGCATTCTGATTCATCACTTAATACTATGACTGGAAAACCAAACCTTGTACATTCCTAGAATAAAACAAAGGGTGGCACAGATATATTTGATCAAAAGCTACTCTTACGCGACTTCTCGTAAAACTAGAAGGTGGACTTTCAGAATATTTTTCAGTATGTTGGAGGCTAGCAGAATAAATGATATGGTTCTATTTTCACTTGCAAATCCCCAATGGAAAGTTGACTGAAAACACAATAGAAAAACATTCCGTTATAATCTACGTCTGAAAATTAACGAAATATTAGGAAATGTACCTCAAAGGAATAGGGATGTTCACTAATTTTTAAATGTTGTTAAATTCAATAGGTTATAACATATATAAAAACATAGCAAACATAAAATTGTTTAAAAATATATATTTCTTAAGATAAATCAATTCTTAATTTCAATTCTGATGGAGGCTAGAAAAACGGCTCCTCGCAGCGAGGCTACGGTGTGTGACGTCAGCAGTCGTATCGACAACTTGTTTTGTATACGTATTTACGAAGTGTGACCAGTTCTTTAAATATTTAATCACTGATAATGAAGCCAATTAAGTGGTGTTTTGTTCCTGGGTGTCTAAATACATCTAAAAACAATTCTGAGAAGATTTTTATTACAGTTCCAAACAATTTAACACCATATTCACATAAAATTGTCAAACCACAGTTTTTTGTCAAACCACAGTTTTATTTTTATATCTGTACCTCTGAGGGATATTCTACAACAATATGTCCATTTTTTCAATTTTGACAATTTTACAGACTAATAATTAACTTTTATAACTTTATTTAAAGGAATAGAGCACTAGGTCCTAAACCATTTGCTGATAAAGAAAGTGACCTTTAAAAGAACGCCAAGTCCATTTTTACTTAGAGGGATAAAACACCATGTGGACTTAATGTTTTGTCCATCTACGCATGTGAATTACTGCCGCACATATCTCTATGATGAGAGGTAGACTGTTAGTGATCTAATAATAATACTTTTGCTATTTATGGTGTGTTTACAGTGGTTTGTTACTAATAATCAGAACAATGAACCATAATTCTCGTAGGAGACAGATTCTTGAAGTACCTACTAAAAAGTTCTGCGAATTCTTCTACTGCATTTACACCGTTTTGCTCATTATTTTTAAATTATTAAAAAACATAACCTCAAAAGGATAATGTATAGATTTAATACCAACCTTAGACTAGCAATATTATTAAATATTTTACAACCAATATTATACGCCTTGTTTAATTTCAGAATCAAATAATACACCAAGCAATGATGTTTTAAATGAAGAGCATATTATTAGAGATGCCTTGAGTTGTGATAACGAAGATCAGTCTGATATAGAGAAAAGTTCTGATAAACTATTCGTAGTGGAAATGAAATAAGATCTGCATTACTAAAATGGGCAGATACCGTCATTTCTGACAGTAACATCGAAGAAATCATACTACGGTCTTACAAATGTTACGGCCAGAATAAAAATGTTAGCATTAATACTTGTTTAAAAAAGTAAAAAATTATCATCCAGAAGTTTCTACTAAAGAGTAATACCCTCATGGAGGCGGACACTGTCCATGCGCTGATAGAGCGAAAGAGAAAAAACTTAAGGTTGATCTTCACCCTCGATTAATTTGTTTCTGATCCTAGAGATGGCTCTACTGCGGCATACTACTGTGGTAATTTTTTTAACTTAATCGTAGATTTCTACATGACGACTCTGTAATATTTTCAAACCCTAACATAAATTGCAGTTTTCTATCATTATATCAATTGGCTGAGTTGCCAAGTTGTGTAAACAGTAATTTTATCAAATACCAACGCTATAACTTATAATACTAGTAGACCAAGTAAGCAAAGATATTTTTAACACCATCTTTATGTATAATACTTTACTGCTCTGCTGTGTCAGTTGGAATATAATACTTATCTAAACAATTTTATCGACAAAGAAATTATTGCGGCTATCTCTGTGAATATCATATTACCATTAAATTGGTAAATCATATTATATTACATTTTTGTTGATAGTTAAAAATTAAATGATCCGGTATTATGTAATATTTATACTATCTCAGTCTTTATGGTTTACTATGTCTTCCTCTTCATCAAATTAGTTCATAATAGAAATAGCAAGCAATTTTACTTGAATTTTACAATGAATTATTTACTTGAATTTACAGTCCGTAAACAAAAAATCCTTTTTGATTCGCTTTCCGTATCAGTTATTTTTAATGGGACTGATTGTATTTTTATTTTAATTTTGTTTAGGCTTCTTAATACCATAGTGAAAAGTTATCACATTTTTATCTCGAAAAAGAAAATATAACGATCACATCACAGCTACAGAGGGAAATTAATTACATTTACTTTTGAGTAAAGTGCATACTCAATTTTTAATTGTAATTAATTTGTTCCCAGCTCTGATATTTAATTAAAAGTCTATATTGTACCAAAGTATTGTTATATTATACGAGTTGACAGTACACGCAAAAATTTTAACAACGCATACATTTGCCTTTAGGTACTGAACGTAAGAGAGTATGCAAAATATTCTTCATGAATACCCTAGACATTTCCGGGAAAACCATCACAACTGTTGTGAAAAAGAACAACTGTACTGTCAAAGGCATTCAGGATGAAGATCTTAGAGGAAGACACAATAATCGTCACCAGATTAATCCATCTCTACGATGACGTCAGGAATCATATTAACTCCATTCCGAGAATCGAGAGCCATTATTGTGGATCTCGCTCTAAACGCGAATATATAGAAGGCGGTCTTAACATTGCTGCTTTACACCGAAATTATGTTAATAAATGTGTTTCTGAGGATAAACAATATATTCCACACCAAACGCATGATCACATTTTTGTGATAGACTTTAATATCTCCTATCAGCCCAAGAACAACTGTACTGTCAAAGGCATTCAGGATGAAGATCTTAGAGGAAGACACAATAATCGTCACCAGATTAATCCATCTCTACGATGACGTCAGGAATCATATTAACTCCATTCCGAGAATCGAGAGCCATTATTGTAGATCTCGTTCTAAACGCGAATATATAAAAGGCGGTCTTAACATTGCTGCTTTACACCGAAATTATGTTAATAAATGTGTTTCTGAGGATAAACAATATATTCCACACCAAACGCATGATCACATTTTTGTGATAGACTTTAATATCTCCTGTCAGCCCAAGAAAGACCAGTGTGAAGAATGTACATTCTCTAATAATGCTGACGATAAACCAAGTTTACAAGCGAAATAAAAACCAGATGAAAGAGAAAATTCTTTCAAGATCAGAAAAAGAAAAAGACAAACAAAAAGTTACTGAGATTTTTATAGTTGCAGTATATGACTTGCAGGCTGTAATGCCTTGTGCACAGGGCTAGGTCTCTAGTGTTTATTATATTTAGAAAGTAAATGTACTTAATTTTACAATTACCGGTTTGTGGCTCTTTTGTATTGAAGTAGTGATATATAGCGAGTATATTGTAATATACAATACATACAACACAATACAAAATATACAAAATATCAAGTTTTAAATTTTCAAGATTTTGGTTTTACGTGGTAGATCAACTATTAGACGGTCGGTAAGGTTGTGTTTCTCATTTCTATTTACACGCCCTGGGACTGGCAGCCGTTAGTCAGATAAACCTCAATGAAATATACCGTACATACTATGGAACTAGAAGAATTTAAAAATTTAAGGTCTTTGTATGATGTCAAAACATCTTAAAATCCGCCTTTGATTAATAGAAAAGAGACATTAACAAACAACAAGTTCTTCTGTCAAACTGTGTTTAACTGCAAGTTAAACAAAACAGCATTGGAACTATGTTTTTAAAAAGTATTTTTCATGACGAAAACCAGGTAACTGACCTTGTTAGGTTTCGAAGGCGACACCTTACATTGCCAAAAGATTTGCAACTGGTATCACAAAGTCCAATACTTATATCACAACAAAAGTATAACGATCTATTGGCATTACTGTCAAATGTTCCTACATTTTGCCATGATTTTTATCAAAACTTAAAGCATACCTACTAGTAATACTAATAGTGACTATCCAGAAGGAGACTTACTTGAGGATGACTGAGGGGTTTGTACCTAAAATGCCATTTTTCCATACATATTTGTATTTGTAAAGGTAAATTGTATGGTTAAATAAATTTTGTCAGTAAAAGTCAAATAGGATTGTAGTTGTTATTGAATACCCCATACTAATTCTTACAGCACAATAACTTTATTAGATGAATACAACACCATGTCCGTTAAAAGGGTTAAAAAACACAGGAACAAATTTGTTTTTAATTATAACAAATGTATTATGTAAATAACAATAAACAGAATGTTCTAGTAAAATATTGTTTCAATATCTTAATAAAGAGCTGCAGCAATAATACTTTTTGGTGAAAAAAAGTTTAAAACTGCTCTCCTGTAAAGTTTTAAAAGTGAACATATAGTATAATTTCACTATTTGAGAGAGTGAGTCATCGTTTAAAGGCCCAGAAATGCGGAAAGCTGTTTGGAAATCCAGTGACGTACACTTACTTTTATTTTAACGTTAATTATATTTTATTTTTCAAATATTAATGTTCGAAATAGGCCACAATATATTTATTTACAAGTTTTTACTGACGTTTCGATCTCTATATCCAAAGACCGCTTTTAAAGATATAAATGATAGTTATATTTATTTTATTTGTTTATTATTATATATTTTTATAATCTTATATTGTTTATTTTCTTTTTTTTTCTATCTTTAAAAACGGAATAGAGATCGAAACGTCAATGTATTAAACATATAAATAGATATATTGTGGCTTATGTCCAACCTTCTCCCTAAAAATACAGAATGCCACAAACAAGCAGCTATAGAAAAATAAATATATCTGTCATTTGTATGTTTGAAAACGGTCTCTTTATAGAGATCGAAACGTCCGTAAATTAAACATTTGAATAAAGATATTGTGGCTTATTCCCAACATTATTTCTAAAAATACAGAACGACAAACGAAAAGCCATAGAAAATAAATAGTACTATCATTTGTATAATTGAAAACGGTATCTGGATATAGAGATCGAAACGTCAATAAATAAACATATGAATAAATATTTTGTGGCCCATTCCCTACATTCCCCTAAAAATACAGAATGCCACAAACAAAAAGCTATAAAAAAGAAGTAATTTTGCAGAAAGTCGCGGAAGTTACGCTAAAAGGTCTTTTGACGTGACCCGTCCTTAAAGAGTTACACAATGAAATTTTTTTAAAACAAATTTTAAGACAGTTTCCACACCACCCCAGAGGTATGTCTTGTGGCGCGATACTTTTTTTAAATGGGTGTTCGCCAAGAGCCATATTGTCTCATTAAATAAATTGAACAAAACACTTAAACAGTATAAAACAAAACAAAATAAAATCCTATAAAACAAAATAAAATTCTATAAAAACAAAATAAAAATAATGTTTGATGTGTTTAAACACAAACACTATACACACTTACTATGTTCTTCTCGTTTTTTTTTTTGTTTTTGGTTTTTTTATGCTGATGTTCTTATTAAACTATTAGAAAATATTATTCGCTGTCTAAACCTGAAGATGCAGTGCTGCTATCGCTGTCATTATCTTCACCACCTGGTGTAATTATAATTGGCTCTAGTAAAACTTTGATATGAGTGTCAAGTTCCCACATACAATGTTCTTCTTTAATTATGTGGCCTATACATTTAGCCCATTTCTCTGGAGTTACATGGAGGATTGCTTGAATCAAAAGTTTCTTAATTTCGTTTAATTTGAACGTTTTGTTATTGCGTGCTACTTCTCCTTTCACTTGCTCCCAGATAATTTCAATGGGATTAAGTTCGCAATGATAAGGTGGTAGACGCAGAACCTTGACACCATAATCTTTTGCAGTTTCATCTACAGCATATTTAAGATATTCATTTTTCCTTAACCGTGCAATGTCAAGTAGCTAAATTTTGAGCATTGATTCTTCGTATGCAATCCCCTTTTCTGTAAGCCATTCTTGAATCCCCCCTTTCAATTTCTTTAATAATCACCTGTTTTTTTCGACTCAAATTGAAGAAAACCATCATCAAGAAACCCTGTATCACTTCCTATATGGGTGACGATTAAACGCCGTCCCTTTCCTGATGGAGCTTTTAATCCTGTATATCAGCCTTCTATGAATGCTACGCGTTTACTTTTGACATTTAAATTTTGCCAAACTTTTCCAACTGTATGACCTTTTCCAACCTTGGTTAATCCAGGTTTCATCCAAATAACATATTTTGCGTCCAGTGCTGCGAATTTTGCGTATTTCTTCTAAATATTTTCTTCTCCGCACAATAATTTTATTTTTTTCTAATAGCATACTTTTTATGTTGAGTTTTACATATCGAAAGTTCATTTCACGCATTTTACCTTTTTCTTGCTTTTTATTTTCCGATGTATTTTTAAGTACACGATAAATACAGCTAACGGATACTTTTGTTAAACTTCTACAAATGTCGACCGCTTGGCTAACATTTAATTCCATTTTTCTGCCCACAATTCCTTCATAAACTTTTCGTATTATTACCTTCTCTTCGGACGTTAACATTTTCCCTCTTTTGCGGCATTTCATTTTTGGAATCAACATCAGAATTTTGCAGTCTTCTCTTGGAACAACTCGGTTTTTCGTCCAACTCCAATAAAACTCAAACCAAATAATCACAGAATATAACTAAAAATTGACTATAAAACGACAAACTATAACACTCGTATTATCAATAACACGTTTTATCAATAACACAAACTTATCGCATAAAATACCCTACCCTCAGAAACGCCAATGTAAATAACCTATTGTTGATGGGCACTCGCTCGATAAAAACTAGTTTTACGGCTTTCTGTGGATCTGAATTGAAACGGGGTTCCCTCGCTAATTCCAAAGTTGCCAAACGATTGAAAAATATTGTTTTAAAATATCGATTTTTATTTTATAAATTTAAATATGTAACGAAACGGAACATATAAATAAAATTTATTTCATTACAATTTTGTGCTTAATTTTTACTATTGAAAAAATCAGGTTTTTTTGTATTTTTATGACGGTAATAATCGCTGCGTGGAAGAATACAGGTTTTGTATGACCATAATTACTACTTGTGAACAAGAATTGGCTACACTGTACGACAACTTCTGGTCAAGTCTACTATAGAGAAGCACAAATAAATATACTACTTTATATATTCTGTAATTTCTTATGAGGAAACGCAGCTTGCAATCGAGAAAACAGGCAGTTTTCGAGGGCCGCTGTGTACATTTAAATTTGAGGATATTCGGCGTTTAAACTATGATATCACTCTTCTAAATTGAGGGTTTCTACTTTAGTGTTGATTCTTTTCGAGGTACAGATATTTGCATTTATTTTTTTTTTCTAACTTGCATAATAACTGCCTTTTCTAGTTTTTCTCTCTCTTTGTAGCAAACACCACTTATTTGGCTTCATTATCATTGTATAAATACTTAAAGAATTACACTTCGTAAATACGTATACACAACAAGTTGTCGATACGACAGCTGACGTCACACACCGTAGCCTCGCTGCGAGCCGTTTTTCTAGCCTCCATCAAAATTAAAATTAAGAATTGATTTATCTTAAAAAATATATATTTTTAAACAATTTCATGTTTACTATATTTTTATATATTTTATAATCTATCGAATTTAATTGAATTTAACTATATTTAAAAATTTGTGAACATCCCTATTGTTTTGATGTTAGTTTGCCTAAAAAGGTTAGATGCTGCTTTATACTGTTGTGTCAGAACCAAAGTTGAAGTACATGGTTAAAAGTAAAGTAAATAGTTATCTTGTAACAAAACGTATGTTTTATTTTAATTTAAAGGTTTTTTAAAAGACAAGTTTTACTTTATTGGAATTTTGTTAAAATTTTTTGGTCATATCTAAATATTTAAAAAAAAAGTAATAACAAGTAACAAGTTTTTCACGTTTATCAAACATAATAAGAATTTTTATTTTTATTTAACATATTTTAAAAATAAGTCAATTTGCTTCTTGTTTTGTACTACATACCGCAGAAAAAAATAACATACCGACAAATATACATATTATATACCGACATAACATACATATTTATTACGAGGGTTTTCGAGACCTCACTGTGCAGCATACGTTAGATAAACGAACTGTGCTGTTCTAGGGTTAAAAAGTTTTACAAGTATTTTTATGTTATCTTCATCTATTAACTTCAGCAATTTAGTTGGTGTCTCATCTGAACCACAAGCTTTCCTAATTTTATTATTTTTTAAAGCGTGTTCTACCCCTGATTTCATAATTTCTGGACCGTCAGTGCAATTTTGGTAGGATTCGGTAATAATTCCTGTCATTTGCAAACAACTTTGATATATGCAGTTCCCATTCTCTTCTTATTTCATTCTTATTTACAATAATTTTGTTGTTATTGTCAACTAGTACAGAGGCAACTCGTTTTTTTAAATATGTTGCTTATTTCTTTTACTTTTTTGTGAACATTAAAAAAGTCGTGCTTAGATATCACTTCCTCCATTTCGTCTTACGTTTTATCTCATCAATTTTTGTTTATTGGCTAATTTCATTTCCCTTTTAATTTTTCTCCCTTCTGTAGATGTCTAGGTATATTCCATTTCATTAAATTTTATAAGTAGACTTTGTTCCATTCATTTCAAGATGTCTTCTGTCATTCATTTATTCTTCTTGATTAAGTTACTTTTATAATGGGGAACAATTTGAAACTCAATTTCTGTTGAGTTAGATTTTTTTAGCTGTTTTCTATAGAATTAGGCGTGCTGATTTCAAAACTGTTTTTACTTTTCTTCTATCACGTCACGTTCGTTTTCTATGTGGGTGGGGCGCATGTTGGTGGGGGAATGACGCACTGATAACTGCAACTGGTCTAGACTTGACTTTTCACGTGTTCACTTCAGTTACGTCTGTTATACCGTGGTGAAACGTTGTGTGTTGGTTAGCAGCATTTAGTATTTCGTTACTTAAGTGTGTAGAACTACTTAGTGAACTTACTTAAGTGACCTACTTAGTGTGTTTGAACTGAAACATTTCCTTATGGCTACCTCTGCTCCTACACGTCGTAAGTGCGAAAACAGCCCCGATTCGTTTTGTTATATATGTGGCAGTTTTACCATTCCCAATCAAAGGACAAATATCAGTACATTCGTCAGACAAGCATATTTTGCCTATTTTAAAGTGAGACTTGGTGATCAAGATAAAGCATGGGCACCTCATAAAGTGTGAAAACAGTGTGTTGAGGGTTTACGGATGTGGACCAAGGGAACACGTGCTAAACTTCCATTTGGTATACCTATGATTTGGCGCGAGCCCAAAGATCATTCAAGTGATTGTTACTTTTGTATAGTAAAAACATCAGGATATAACAAGTAAAACAAATGTAAGATAGAGTATCCTAGTTTACCGTCAGCTATACGCCCAGTGCCGCATTCAGCCGAAATCCATGTGCCAGTTTTCAATGAATTTTCCTCTTTGGAAGAAGGAGAATACGGATATCGTGTAGATGAAAGCGACTCCAACGATGAAGATTTCGAAATTGAAGATGACTCCGTACGTAAGGGATTCGAGTAGCAAGAGCTAAATGATTTGGTATGAGATTTGGGACTATCCAAAAAAGCTTCAGAGCTCTTAGCATCACGACTCAATGAGAAAAACTTGCTTGAAAAGGGAGTCAATGTATCCTATTTTCGAACACGAAAAAGGGAATTTCTGCAATACTTTCAAAGTGATGGTGGATTTGTGTTTTGCCATAATGTAAGTGGTTGAATGGAAGAATTGGGAATTTCAAACTATAACGCAACTGACTGGCGACTGTTTAGAGGTAGCTCAAAGCGGAGCTTGAAGTGTGTTCTCCACCACAATGGAAATTTATTTGGTTCAGTTCCAATTGGCCATTCAGTTTGTTTGCGTGAAGAATATGACGACATAAAGAAAGTAATTGATCTGTTGCACCAATGGATCATTTGTGTTGACCTTAAAATGGTCTGCTTTTTATTTGGTCAACAACGTAGATATACAAAGTATCCCTGCTTTCTGTGTATGTGGGACATCAGAGCTCGTGCGCAACATTGGGTGCAGTCGAATTGGCATCTAAGACAGGACCTGAGACCTGGTGATCCAAACATTGTATATCAGCCACTTGTCGACAGAAATAATATTATATTTCCACCTCTGCATATAAAATTAGATCTCATGAAGCAATTTGTTAAAGCTTTGCCAACTAAAGGAGACTGTTTCAAGTATCTCGTATCGAAATTTCCTATCCTGTCATTTGAAAAGATAAAGGCCGGTGTTTTTGATGATCCACAGATTCGGCAGCTTCTTACAGATGAACATTTCGTGGTAACAATGTCAGAAATTGAAAAGAATGCGTGGTTGGCATTCAAAAACATTGTTAAAAACTTACTTGGAAATACACGAGCATTGAATTACGCCGACATTGCCCAGCAACTCTTGGATAGCTTCTAAAAGCTAGGGTGCAACATGAGCATTAAAGTGCATTTTTTACATAGCCACCTTGCTAATTTCCCGGACAACCTTGGTGCGGTGAGTGATGAGCAGGGTGAGCGTTTCCATTAAGATTTGAAGGTCATGGAAGCACGATATCAAGGTAGATGGGACGTACATATGATGGCTGACTATTGTTGGAGCATCAAGCGCGAATGTACACAAACTGAACACTCCAGAAAAAGCTGTAAACGCAAATTTTTGTCTTAATTTGTAAGTACTCTTCACTAATTAAACAATTTTATTTATACGAACTCAATTTAACTTGCATTAAATGTTTTGTAAATTGTAGATTTGGTACGTTTTATTTTATGTTCTTTTATATGCACGATTTTTGAGGATACCCTGTAGTTTAAAAAGTTGACGTCATAGACAAGATCTGAGGTTATTCTTAGATTCAGAGGACACAAATTAGTGAAAAACAAGTGTCAGATCTAACTCAACAAAAAATGTGTTCCCCAGGTTTGTGGATATTTTGTTAACTTGGTTTTTAAATTCATTCCATAACTCCTCTGGATCTTCTAGTTTTTCTTCGATGTTCTTTATTCGATTATTAAATTCTCTTTTATCTTTATATCGTCAAAGTTAATTATATTGGTTTTTAGAAAAATTTATACTGCAAAAAATAACAGACACGAGGAGACCTGAAAGAAGACTAAATTATGCGACTGCGTAATATCCGAAGCCTGGTATGAAATATTCAACGTTGCCGACATAATATATCGGCAGATAAAAAAATAACTATTTATTTATATTTTTAATTCAGTGATGAAAAGAATGAACGGTTGATCCCCACGTACGTGAAGTACACTGGAAAAAAACCCTCAAAATTCCGCTATACATAAAGCAAATTTAGATTGATGCGTATTGGTGAGGTAAAACGTGATGTGATTAAAAAAAATGAACCTATAGGACAAAGTGACGCAATAGAAATATCTATAAACACAACTAGCCGATGGAGTGAACACGAAAAAGAATATTTTATATAAACAAACAAGAGAGTTTATTTATTTAGTAAGCATATAGAGAACAATATTAATTATTAATTTAAAAACGAAAACATTGGTAGTTCTTTTCAGGTAAAATTAACTGTAGTTGATCAACAAACAACGATGTTATCTGTATTTTAGAAATACTTACATATATTTACAAGTTGTACTATTATAATAAATTGCCTTCCACAACAATCACTTCCTAGTCTTTTATTCTAAAACAAAAACGCACTAATTACACAAAAAACCAGTTTTCATGTTCTTTTAATAATCAAACACACTTTTCACGGTCATTATATAACGAGATACATTACATACACGACAAGATAGGAGTTTCTACACGTGCAGCTTCTAGTAGACTACTCAAAGAAATGGTATTGTTTTTCGTTTGCATGAATAAACAAATACTTAATATGCACGTTTAGATTTTGGTTTCTGGTTTTAGTTGTTGAATTTTAAAAATAAGTAGGCAATCGCGAAATTCCAGAAATTTGAGAAAGTTACAATTTGTCGTCGGCGTACCTACGTCAAATAGAATTCCAAAAATTGATAAAACAATTAAAAAATATTTATTAAGCAGCGGTTGGGTAATACTATGCAATATGTCATAAAAACTATTGGTCTATATACGTAGTTGTCGAACACAGGAATAATAAATATATGCATAAAATGCATAACAACTTATATAGAGAAAACAAAATATTAAAAATCTCCAGGCCCATCTACAGTAAGTGCTATGGAATATCGAATTATAAACAAATTCTACTGAATCCACAAGGAAAATAATTCTTACAGCTGGCTGTATACCACGTATCACAAAAAAGAAGTTAAATCTTTGTAAATGGGTATATTTAAAAAACCCTTAAAAGGGCTACATCAAATAACACGAACGTTTTCGGAATAATAATTCCATCATCAGGTTAAAAGCAGGTTAGCATGCCTGAGCCACCAAAATATTAGGGTAAAAACCCTTTAAAATACATAAGGTTAACAAAGATTGTACATAATGTTGTTATTAATATTTGATGTTTAATATTTGATTAAATTTTACTTTAGGTAACATACACCCATGCCTTAGCTGAAGTCCGTTGGAAGAGGTTTACTCTCCGGACGCTGGAACTCACTTAAGGCATGGGTGTATGTTACCTAAAGTAAAATTTAATTAAATATCAGACATCAAATATTAATAACAACATTATGTACAATCTTTGTTAACCTTATGTATTTTAAAGGGTTTTTACCCTAATATTTTGGTGGCTCAGGCATGTTTACCTGTATTTTTAACCTGATGATGGAATTATTATTCCGAAAACGTTAGTGTTATTTGATGTAGCCCTTTTAATGGTTTTTTAAATATACCCATTTACAAAGATTTAACCTCTTTTTTTTTAATTCTACTGGTCTTCAATTATGAACCACAAAATCAAAGGGTATGTTATTAAAAAAAAAAAAAACTAAAGTTGTATTACTCCAAATGTTTACGCATAACAATTGACAGATTATCCTGGAACCACCACATTGATAAATCTAAAAAGTAGGTACTTGCCAATCTGCACTTAACAATATAAAAACTGTTGCACACAACACGTGGGGAGCAGATCATAAAATTCTAACTCTTGTGGACAGTTAGAATGTTCTAACTCTTACGAAGTCATTGATCAGGTCAAAACTCGATTATGCTTGTAATATTTACGATTCAGCAAAATTATATGTGATAAAACAACTCGACCGAATACAAAATAGTGCTCTACGAACCATACTAGGTGCTTTTTATACTAGCCCTACTGATAATTTACAATATGAAGCTGGAGAAGTCCCACTGGAATGTCGAAGAAAACAATTTTCACTTACATATGCGTCATCAATACAGGCAAATCCTACAAATCCTGTTAACCACTACGTAAATTCAGACCGTTTTAGGAATATTTTGACAAGGCATGCTAATCTTGACCTTCCTTATTATGAAACGATCAATAGTTCAATGGACTTGAATTCAAATTTCCAGATACTTATTGTTTACCAAATGTCAACACTATTCCTACTTGACCGTTTCCATCCCAACTATCAATACCAAACTCTCCATAGATAAAAAGGCAGATATCCATCCCAAAGCATTATATCGATATGTTCCCCAAGAACTCAAGACATAAAGTACGCAGTATTTATAACCTTTGCGACGCTAAAGACCACGCACCAAGTACTGGCGTCATTGTAAATAAAAAGGTTAAACACCTCGTAACAGACTTTCGCGCTATAAACTCTAGAATGTACATCCTGAGACTAAAGGGAACATTTTTTAATTATAGCATCTTAAATGTGCATGCCCCTACAGAGGAAAAGCAAGACGATGCCAAAGAAAAATTCTATGAAGAACTAGAAGCTGCATACCATTCATGCCCAAAGAATGACATCAAAATTATTTATGGTGGTCTCAACGCAAAAATAGGAAAAGAGCAACAATACTTACCAACTATAGGTAAGCACAGCCTTCATGAGGTATCCAATGGCAATGGCATCAGACTAATAAATCTAGCAACTTCCCTTAACATAGTCATTGCCCGCACATGCTTCCAAAGAAAAAATATTCATAAGGGAACGTGGAGATCTCCAGACGGGGTTACAGTAAACATGATCGATCATGTTATTATTAACTCTAGACATCACTCAGACGTAACAAACGTATTCAGCAGACAAGGAGCAAATACAGACTCGGATCACTACCTAGTGGAAAGTAGAATAAGAGCCAGAATCTTAAACATTAAAAAAGAAAAGGGATCCAAAATTGAAAAATATGAAATAAAAAACTTAGCAGACAACAGCAAAAAGGCAAAATACAAAGAATATATAAAAGGAAGGCTAGAAAACAGACAAAAGCACGAGGATATAAACAGATAATGGGAAGCATGTAAAAACATCATACAAGACGCAGCCAAAGAGACCCTGGGTCTACAAAAAAAGCTCAAATCAACTGAAGGATAGTGGTTCGATGAAGAGTGTCGTAACATAACAGAGAGGAAAAATAATGCATATCAACGACTACAACAACGACATAAAACACGAAAGGCAGAGGAGGAATATAGAATGCTAAAGAGGGAAGAGAAGAAAATACATCGCAGAAAGAAAAAAACACATAGAAAAAGAACTCAAAGAAATGGAAGAACTAAATAAACCATCAGAGAACAGAAAATTCTACCAAAAACTTAACAAAAGTAGAAAAGA